>NC_084796.1:165599560-165910522 GCF_963169125.1 Humulus lupulus | reverse complement strand
CCGTGTAATTCTTCCTCACTGGTAGAAAGTGAGCAGATTTCGTATACTAACCCACGATGACCAAAACTGAATCATGTTGGCCCACTGTCCTGGGCAATCCTACCACGAAATCCATCATGATGTCCTCCCACTTCCACTCTGGAATATCCAGAGGCTGTAACAGCCCAGATGATCTCTGATGCTCTGCCTTGACCATTTGACAGGTCAGGCACTTCGCCACGTACTCAGTCACATCCCTCTTCATCCCAGGCCACCAATATAAGGCTTTCAGATCTTGGTACATCTTTGTGGTGCCAGCATGTAGAGAATAAGGGTAGTATGAGATTCATCCAAAATCTCCCGTATGATCCCAATGTTCATTGGAATGCAGATCCGATCCTTGTATCTCAATAAGCTCGTGTCTGACAATGTGTAGTCCTTAGCTACTCCAGCTAGAACGTCCTCTATAATCTTCCCCAACTTTGGAACAATCAACTACTTTTCGTTGATCCTCTCCAAAAGAGTAGTCTGCAAGGTGATGTTGGCTAACTGGCCCACCACTAGCTCAATACTTGCTCTAGTCATATCCTTAGCCGACTCCTTGGATATTTTCCTAGCACTAGACAACTGTCCTGGACCCTTCCGGCTTAAGGCATCTGCTACCATGTTGGCTTTCCCTTGGTGATAGAGGATCTCACCATCATAATCCTTCACCAACTCTAACCAATGTCTCTGCCTCATGTTCAAATACTTCTGAGTGAAGAAGTATTTCAAACTCTTGTGATCCGTGTATATCTCACACTTCTCACCATATAAGTAGTGTTGCCATACCTTCAGTGAAAAAACCACTACTACAAGTTCCATATCATGTGTGGGGCACCTCTGCTCACACTCCTTCAGCTGTCGTGATGCATAGGAAATCACCTTCCTTGTCTGCATAAGGAAACAACCTAGGCCTTGCCTCAAGGAATCACAATAAACCACAAACTTATCCTGATCTGTAGTAAGACCTAGAACTGGAGCGGTGATCAAATTCTTCTCTAGTTTCTGGAAACTGTCCTCACACATGTCTGACCATATGAACCTCTGATTCTTGCGTTTCAACTCTATCTGTGGTGACGTAATCTTGGAAATCCCCTCCACAAAGCGTCTGTAATAACCTGCCAATCCCAAGAAACTTCTGATTTCTCAAGCATTCTTCGACCTTGGCCAATCTCTAATTTCCTCAATCTTCGCTGGATCCACCATAATTCCATCCTTACTCACTATGTGACCCAAGAAAGTCACTTGTGGCAACCATAACTCGCACTTCTTGAATTTCGCATACAACCTGTGTTCTCTCAGCCTATGTAGTACCAATCTGAGATGGTGCTCGTACTCTATCTCTAACTGAGAGTATACAAGATATCGTCGATAAATACAATCACAAATCAATCCAGGTAATCTTTGAACACCTTTTTCATTAGATCCATAAATGCTTCTGGGGCATTAGTCAGTCTGAATGACATCACCAAAAACTCATAATACTCGTACTTGGTACGAAAAGCTATCTTTGGTATATCCTCCTCTATGATCCTCTATTGGTGATAACCATATCAAAGATCTATCTTGGAGAATACCGTCCTACCCTATAACTGATCAAACAGATCATCAGTCCTTGGTAGAGGATACCTGTTCTTGACAGTCGACTTGTTCAGTTCTCTATAATCGATACACATCCTCAGAGAACCATCTTTCTTCTTCATGAAGAGATTTGGTGCACCCCATGGCGAGAAATTGGGCTTGATAAAACCCAAGTTTAGTAATCCCTGTAGTTGAACCTTTAGTTCCTTCAGCTCTGCTAGAGCCATCCTTTAAGGTGCCCTAGACACTAGCTCTGTCCCTGGCGCCAAGTCAATCACAAACTCTATCTCCTTGTGTGGAAGTAACCCTGGCAGTTCCTCTGGAAAGACATCCAAAAAATCACAGAATAATCTGGTCTGTCCTGGTCCCACTGGCACGACCTGAGTGGTATTAACCACGCTAGCTAAGAATCCTATGCATCCACCCTGCAATAAGTCTCTAGCTCTAAGTACATATATCATAGGTATATGAGGTCCATACTCAGTGCCAATGAATACAAATGGGTCCTCACCCTTAGGCTCAAAGATTACCATCTTCTTCTTGCAATCTATCGTTGCCCCGTACTTCTCTAACTAGACAATACCCAAAATTATGTCAAAGTTGGTCATAACCAACTCTATCAAGTCAACTGACAACTCCCCGCCATCCACTATCACTGGTAGTGATTTGACCAGTCTCCTAGAAACCACTAATTCCCCAGTAGGCAGCATAGTACCAAATCCCACAGGATAAATGTCACATGGTCTACACAATGCATCTATAATCATACTAGCAAAAAAAGAGTGTGTTGCACCTGAGTCAATCGAAACAGTCTAAAGGGTCCCAACATTAGAAAGTTGACCTGTAAACATTGAGGGACTAGCCTCGGCCTCTGTCTGGGTCAAGGTGAACACCCGACATGGCATTAGGCTATGCACCTTCTTGGGCTCTTCCTTTCTGGCTTTCTGGCAGTCCTTCTTCAAGTGTCCCACACTCTCGTAGATGAAGCAGGCCTTCACCCGACATTCCCCAATATGGCTCCTCATGCACTTAGTACACTCTGGGAATGCTTTCTAGGTCTCACTTCCACCCTGTGGCCTATCTGTATGCCCCATGGCCTCCTATCTGGCCCTGGAGCTGAAATTGTATCTAGTATATCTCTTTTGGTCAGTAGAGCCTTTGCCCCTACCAAAGCCTGCAAATGGAGGTCCCGGGCTCCTAGAATCCCTTCTGGCTGCATTCTCATGCCAGATCTTGTTTTTTGCACTCTCAGCTTGAAGCGCCTTCTCCACAGTCTCTACATAGGTAGTCACTCCTGGCACAATAGTAATATGAACATCCCAGGTTATCATAGGTTGTTGCCCCTAGAGAACTCTCTCTTCTGGTCCCATCAGTGGGCACCAAATCCCCAACAAACTTTTCCAATCTATCGAACTTCTGGGCATAATCAATCACTGGCATGTTGCCCTGAAGTAACTTACTGAACTCGCCAGCCTTCATAACTTTAAGTGCGTCATTATAGTATTTCTCATTGAACAGAGTTCTAAATTCCTCCCATTCCATAGTATTCACTGCCCTGGTCTGGGATATCATCTCCCATCATATTCAGGCATCCTCCCGAAACATGTAAGTGGTGTAGGCCACTCTCTCATTACAACCTACCCTCATGAAATCTAGGATGGTGGTTATCATAGTCATACACTGTTTAGCCTTCAGTGGGTTTGAGATGCCCTAAAAAACTGGAGGGTCCTATTTTCTGAACCTCTCATACAGGGGTTCCCATCTATCTCCCCCTATTGGGAGCTGTACTCCCGTTGGTACCTCTAGCTGTAACATTGCCGGTACTGTGGGTTGTAGGTTCTCTATTGGAACTTGTTGCTGTCTCATAAGGTAAATCTCACCTTCTGCCTCTGTAACCTAGCATGCATAATAGCAACCACCTGTTGACAGTTTTCTAAAGTTTCCATTGGGGCGTGGTCCTTGTCCTTCTCTTCTCTGGCTTGTATCTTTTGGCCAGCCAACCTCTCTGACCTTCGAGGAAGCATACTGATAACTATTCCACTCTACAGTGATCAAATCGGTCGTTATGTAAGTAATAACTATATCTCTTGCCGCCTGACGGTCGAAGACCAAATAAACAAACAGATGCAATGCTAATAAGCATGCCAATACATAATATACTTAATCATGGTGCTAATAAGCACTTCCTGATATTCATCAGCAAATAGCAATGCTAATAAGCATTTTTGGCATTCATAAGCAATTTACAATGCAAATAAGAATGTTCAAGCATTTATACATGTATATTAATGCTAAAAAGAATGTTCTTTATCCCTGCCGGTATTAACAGTGTTAATAAGTGTTATCCAAAAAATTGGCATTGATGACGTGGCAAATAATCCCTGGACACGTGGCTGACACCTGGAAGAGCTCTGCTAGTGTATCGACCAGAAGATGTATTAGAAGCAGTAAGCAGCCCAACCTTACCTGCGACCAGACTGGTCAATGGTTCCGCATGCAATGTAATGTTACTGTAAAGATCTTTGTAAATCCCGAATTTAACTCACACAATCTCCTGAGTATCCGATTATTTAGGAGAGAATATCGGCAACTAAATCATGTAATCCCCCTTGAGCCTATAAATAGGAAAGGATAGCTCAAGGGAGGGGACTTTTTGGCTTTCGCATTACTTGATACTAGTGTAATTCTATCTGAAATATCGTACTATTCTTCAGAGGTTGGTGAAACTCATTGAACCCTTGTTCTTTTATCACTCCTTTGATTCACACATCAATAACAATCTAAGTGGACGTAGGTCATTACCAGATCTTGGGGCCGAACCACTATAAAATATCGTGTTCTTATTACTTTTTGTCATTCGATTCTTTTCAACACATTCATTCATATCAAGCATATTCTAACTCCGCGTCAGTTGACCAAAATCTGGGTCAACATTCTTGTGCTTTCATTGAGAGCTTGATTTATCATTGTTTAGAAAATCAATGGCGAAAACTGCAAGGAAAGCTGAACAGGCAGGCCCTGCAAGCGTGGCGGAGGATGAGCCACATCTGGACTTTGAGGAGGAAGAGATGGATGATGCAACGCAGAAGAGTACCTGGGGGCGTTGCAGGAAGAGCTGGCTAGTCTGAAAGCCAGTCAAGAGACTGATGCCGAAGTTGTGGCGCGGCAGCAGCAGGAGATTGAACGGCAGCGCGCAGAATTAAGCGAAAGGCAGGCGGAGATGGACCGCCGCCAGAGCGAAGCCATGGCAGCCCTCGAGGCAGCCTTGCAACTGGCAAGGAATCAGGCCGCACCTGTCTCGCAGCCTGACCAACCTGTCAATGGGCCACCCCAGAGGAGTCCTAATCCTAGCCCACCAATCCAGCCTTCGAGTCCGCAAAGGCCCGAGTAGCCTCAGGTGCCTCATGACGATGTCCCACTGGACCCTGAGGCGCAGCCACCATCCCAAGCTGGTCGCAGCAATCCCCCGCAACAGAGGCAGAATAGGGCCGAGCATCAGCCTCGTAGTCCTAGACGCCGTAGGGGCGATGAGCCAAACCTACCGAACAGAGGTCAGTATCCCCCTGGTAACAGGAGGGGCTCAGATTTAGGATCTGCGGTCCGGGGTCCCCCATGGCATGATAATGCACGGGGACACCACGACCAGCGCAGGCTGCCCTCTAACATTTGGGACGTTTCAGCCAGGGATGGAAATCGAGGGAACAGTCAATCCCACCATAGCCAATCAAGGTTCAGAGATGGCCATGGATATAATGAGGTCGACTCGGGCAAGGGAAACGCTGGCCGATGGAATGAAGAAAGAGGTAAAGGCAGGAGCCAGGTACCTCAAGATGACCAACCCAATAGACGGGACGCTGGGGGGCAGCCCAGGCAAAATAATGTCTTCAACCGGCTCGGGGGTAGCGAGCAGCGGAGAAGAGACGAGGATTTGCGTAACGTACTCAACGATCGCCGTGAGCGGCATGGCGAGAACGTCCCCCCAGCAACAAAGGCCACAACGATTCCTGCCGCTGTACAGGCCCAAATAGATGCCCTCAACCAAGCAGTGCAGCAGCTAGTCGGGGGAAGGACGTCGTATATCGACCACAATAGGAGGAAAGGCACTCCTTTCGTACAGAGGATAGCTAATGCAGAAACTCCAAGCAAGTTCAAAATGCCTACACTTCCAAATTTTGACAGGTACAGAGACCCAGTATCTCATGTCAATAAATTTGAGATACAAATGGACATTCAAAAAGTGTCCGAAGACGCTCGGTGCAGGATCTTCCCTGCAACACTTTCTGAAGCCGCGCAGGAATGGTTTTTTAAGTTCTCTCCCGCGACCATAGTTTCCTGGGAAATGTTTGTAAAGGAGTTTTACAGACAGTTCTATGCAGGTTGTGTGCATCCGACCGAAGCAAACCAGCTGGTTGAAATTCGCCAGCAGGATGGAGAATCAGTGAAAGACTACATCCAGTGATTTATGCGAGCTGCAGCTGGAGCAAAAACGGTGGGAGACGAAGGCAAAATGATGGCCATAACCGCAGGAGTTAGGCGTCGCTCCCCCCTCTGGAAAAGCCTCCGAAAGGAAGAAGTGAGAACAACCCAGGAATTCTTGGATCGGGCTGATCGTTACATCAAGCTCGAAGATGCCATTGCCGACGATGGAAAGCCTTCAGGCAAGGATAAGAAAGCAGCCGAGCCCGCCAATTCCGCCAATGGGTCCAAACCTAACGGCAACGGCAAAGGCAACGGGAACGGCAGCGATAATGGCAAGAATGGTGGAAAACGGTCGTATAACGAGCCTACCACCTCGGACAATAAACGAGCCAAGGGTAATACGTTATGAACCTCCGTTCACTAACTACACTGCCCTCTTTGAGTCTCGGGGAGAGGTTTATCAGGCCACAAGTTCTAGTGTGCCTTATAAGAAACCTGGCCCCATTCGAAAGGATATTTCGAAGAGAGACACTACCAAGTTCTATCGTTATCATAATGACTACGGACATGACACCAACGAATGCAACCAGTTGAAAGACGAAATCGAGTTCCTTATTATACAAGGACACTTAAGGAGATACGTACGGGCCTCGGGAAATTCCCAATGAGAAGCTCCGGGTAGCAACGAGCAGGCTCTCACGCGCCAACGCTCGCCACCCTTACAGCCTGCCCCCGTGACTGGCACACTCTTAACCATCTGTGGAGGCCCGCACCTCGCGGGAAATAGCGAAAAGGCCAAGGAACGATATGCTCGGACTCTGCGCCACGACCAAGACATCGAGATGATGACTGTGGAAGACCGTGCACCAAAAAAGGCTCGGTCAGAGGAAGGTGAAATAACCTTCTCTGATGGCGATGCCCAACATGTCCGTTTCCCACATTTCGATCCACTGGTCATGGACATCCAGATGGCCAACATGATGGTAAAGAGAGTGCTGGTCGATACATGAAGTTCAGTGAATATCTTGTATAAGTCTTCACTAGAACGCATGAAGCTGTCCGTTAAGGACCTGGAGCCCTGCAACCAAACGATATACGACTTCTCTGGAGAAGGCCTTGCCCCCGCCGGATCAATCAAACTACCAGTGACGACAGGTACAACGCTTGCAACAAGGACATTACTCGCCACATTTGTAGTGGTCGATTGTCCTTCGGCGTACAATGCCATCATTGGAAGGCCTATACTGGTTGATCTACAGGTCGTCATCTCTATGTGGCACTTGGCCATGAAGTTCCCAACAGACGTAGGGGTAGGACGCGTGTTAGGAAACCAGAGAGAAGCAATGGAGTGCTACAACGCCTCAATCACAAAGGCGAAGAATGGAACGTCGAAGAGCACTACCTCGGATAAGTTGCAGATGACAATTGATACACAAGCCCAATCCGATTATGGAGTCACCAAATAGGGTGTTGCCCAAAGTGAGGATAGAGATCTAGATCCTCGCTTTGGGGATTTTGAAGAAAACGTTGGACCCGTCGAGGACCTGGAGGAGGTCCAACTCGACAAAAGAGACTCGACCAGAGTAGTAAAGGTCAGGAAATATCTAGAGCCCACCACGAAGCACGCACTGGTGGAATTTTTGCGGAAGAACCAGAAGGATTTTGCCTGGTCACACAAATACATGGCTGGGATAGATCCTGCAGTTATCAGCCATGTCCTGAATATAGACAAACTTTTCCACCCATGCAACAAAAGAGAAGGTTGCTCGATAAGGATAGATCGAGAGCCTTAAAAGAAGAAGTTGAAAGATTAAAGGAGAATGGGTTCATCAGGGTGGCATTTTATCCATCATGGGTCTCCAATCCAGTGCTGGTTTCCAAGCCAAACGGCAAATGGCGAACCTGTGTGGATTTTACAGACCTCAATAAAGCCTGGCCAAAGGACTGCTTCCCACTCCCAAGAATCAACCAGCTGGTCGATGCAACTGTAGGGCACGAGATCCTCTCGTTCATGGATGCGTATTCATGCTACAACCAGATTAGCATGCATCCCCCCAACGAGGATCACACCAGCTTTCGGACCGATACGGGCTTATACTGTTACAAAGTAATGCCCTTCGGACTAAAAAACGCAGGTGCGACTTACCAACGGCTAGTCAACCACATGTTTAAGGAACTGATTGGAGTAAACATGGAGGTATACATGGACGACATGCTGGTAAAGTCCAAAAAGGTAGAAGGACATGTAAGGGATTTACAAGAGTGCTTTGATGTATTGAACAAATACCAAATGAAGTTAAATCCCCTGAAATGTTCCTTCGGAGTTGGATCAGGGAAGTTTTTGGGGTTTATTGTAAATTCAAGAGGAATCGAGGCCAACCCCGACAAGATAAAAGCCCTGATCGACATGAAGTCGCCAGAGAGGATCAAAGATGTACAAAGTTTAACCGGGAGAGTCGCAGCCCTAAGTGGATTTATTTCAAAATCAACAGACAAGTGCGTCCCTTTTTTAAATCTACTTAGGGGAAATAAGAAGTTTGAATGGACAGGAGACTGCGAGCAAGTATTCCAGGCCTTGAAAGCCCATATGGCACAACCTCCCATCTTATCAAAGCTGATCGAAGGAGAAACTTTGTTTATTTACCTGGCGATTACTGAAGTTGCTGCTAGCGCGGTACTAGTGCGAGAGGAAAAAGCCGTACAAAAAGCAGTCTACTATGTCAGCAAGAGATTGATCGGGGCAGAATTGAGATATCCACCAATCGAGAGGTTAGCATATTGCCTAATCCTAGCCTCTAGAAAGTTACGCCCCTACTTTCAAGCCCATCCTATCACAGTTCTAACTGACCAGCCCCTTCGGCAAGTCCTCCAAAAACCAGAAGCGGCTGGATGATTATTAAAATGGGCAGTCGAACTAGGGCAGTTCGATATAACTTATTCACCGCAAGCAGCAGTCAAGGGACAAGTCTTGGCCGATCTTATTGCAGAGTTCACCGAACTCCCAGACAGCGAGTAGTGCAAACAGCCTAGTGCGCCTGAGCATCAAGAGAAAGCTCCTTCATGGAAGTTATTCACGAATGGGTCATCTAAAAAATCCCACGCAGGAGCGGGAGTGATATTGATAACGCTGGAAGGGCATCGATTTCACTGCGCTATTAGGTTCGACTTCACCGCGTGAAATAATGAAGCCGAATACAAAGCACTCCTCGCTGGATTGAGGATGGCGAAAGATATGAGCATAAAGACGCTTGATATTTACAGTGATTCACAGCTGGTGGTGAATCAAATTCTAGGAGAATATCAAGCGCGAGGCTTAAAAATGGTGGCCTACTTGAATAAAACAAAAGACTTGCTAGCCCAGTTCACGGGGTACACCCTTCCGCAAATTCCGCAGGATCAGAATTCAAACACAGACGCCTTAGCAAAACTTGTGAGCGCGAAAGATGCTGACACCTTGAACATTGTGCCAGTCAATAGTCTGAATGAGCCAAGCATACAAACAGTTGAGACCAATATGGAGATTCGAATGGAGGATACGTGGATGGCACCTTGCTTGGAGTATCTGACGAACGGTGTGCTGCCAGCTGATGGAAACAAAGCCAGAACTCTGCAAAGGCAAGCCACTAGATACATACTGATCGATGGTATTATGTACCGAAGAAGATATTCAATGCCACTACTCAGATGCGTTACACCTGAAAAAGCAAAGGAACTCATGAAAGAGGTGCATGAAGGCTTCTGCGGGGATCACGCTGGGGGGCAGAGTTTGGCAAAGAAGATTATGAGGAAAGGCTACTTCTGGCCAACTATGAACGAGGATTCGATGGAGTTTGTACAAAGATGTGATAAATGTCAAAGATTTTCCAAGATTCCACGAGCAGCTTCGAACGAATTGAAACAGATGCAAAGCCCGTGGCCTTTTGTGGTGTGGGGAATAGATTTGATTGGATCCCTACCTACCGGGAAAGGAGGAGTAAAATATGCAGTCGTGGCAGTCGATTACTTCACTAAATGGGCCGAAGCTAAACCACTCGCCACCATAACGACCAAGAAAGTCCTTGACTTTGTCATCAAGAACATTGTTTGCAGCTATGGTTTGCCCCGAAAGATAGTTTCAGACAACGGAACCCAATTTGATAGTGACTTATTCACCGACTTCTGCGAAAGGCATGGAGTTATTAAAAGCTTTTCTTCAGTTGCACATCCCCAAGCAAACGGGCAGGTCGAAGCCGTGAATAAAACTCTTAAAGACACCCTGAAGAAAAGACTTGAAGAAGCTAAAGGAGCATGGCCAGAGCAGCTGCCTGATGTCCTTTGGTCGTATAGAACGTCTTACCGAACAGCGACAGGACATACCCCATTTTCCTTAGCCTACGGATATGAGGCGATGTTGCCTGTCGAATTAGATCCCCCCTCACATCGACGTATAACGTACGACCAGGAACAGAACAGCCAACTAATGATGGAGTCCCTAGACTCAATTGACGAGATAAGGGAGAAGGCCCAACTCCGGGTTGCTGCTTACCAGCAAAAAGTCGCCCGGTACTTTAACTCCAAAGTTAGAGAAAGAAAATTCAACGTCGATGACTTGGTGCTACGACGAGTTTTCTTAAACACCCGCAACCCCACTGCTGGAGTACTCGAACCTAATTGGGAAGGACCTTACCAGATTGAAGAAGTCCTTCATCCAGGCACCTACAAACTTGCGCGCTTAAACGGAGATCTTGTTCCACGTTATTGGAATAGAGAACACCTGCGCAAGTATTATCAGTGAACAGTCCTTTTTAAAGGACTGGCTTGTATTAAATTTTACTTTTTACAAGTTTAGCAAAGAGGGTTAGCCACACTGTATGGCTAATCGCTCGTATATGTAAGATTCTATTTCAGAATCACTCGTAAAGACATGTTTAGTCCCTTTTTAATACGAGATTATAAGGGACTGTGCGCAGCCAGTCATTCTTGCCAACCTTTGTGAATTTATATTTACAAGTATTTGTTCATTACGTGTGTTGTTTTGTTGTATTACAAGTATTACTTTTTCACTCGAGCAGAAATGTTCGAACAGGTCATGGTCAAGGCAAGTGACCAAGGACCTAAAGCTCCTCGATCACTTGGGGGGCATATAAGGCACATCGATCGCAAAGCGTACCATGAGGTATGTAAACACATGAACAAAATGAGTGAAAGCATGCTAAGGTACTTAGAGTATTTTTCAAAATTTATATTTTGTTAAATCAAAGCCAAAGTACTATGCTAAGTTCGGTCATGCGGACAAATGTTATGATAAATAAAAATGTTATAGCATCATGAAGCAATATTTTACACCGCAAGCATCACTGCTTGGATGTAACTATTCAAATAAAAGGAAAAGTTGGCTACCCATGCAGCAAAGTTAAAAAAAAAAAGATATTGTCTTTACATCACGACTCGTGGGTCGTGTGATCAAAAGAAAGAGAAAAATAATAAAAAAGCTTAAGAGGCATTGGGAACAGGAGGGTCTTTATCAGCATTCTGATTGGTCGCGTCCTCAACGACCCCTTCTTCTTCTGCACCAGCAAGGCTTGGGGAAGCAGGGATTCTTGCTCTTGCCTCCTCTTCAGCCAGTTGAGCAGTGCAGCAAGCCATCTCAGCAATCCTGACATCTTCTAAAAGTAGCTGAAATCGGCGCCCTGTTTGTGTTTCCAGAAGTTATAAAAACACTGGAGCATCGTCTTCTTATACCTTTCCATATTCTTGGAGTTGTCGAGCTTCAGTTGCTCCACTTGGCCCTCAAGAGTAGCGATGGCATCGTCCTTGGACTTAAGCACCTCACCCAGTCTCTTGACTTCGCGAAACTGGACTCGGCTGGCCTCCTGATACTCCTCCCTCTGCTTCCTTATAGCAGCCTTTGAAGCTTCAGCCTTCGATAGCTTCGTCACCACGGCATCCCTCTACTGATCCATCGCCTCCAACTCCTTTGCATGCCTGGCCTCTGTAGCCGAAAGTTCCTCGGCTGCTTTCACCTGGTGCCTCTCGATAGCCTTTGCCCGAGCCTGTTCGATGGTGGCTTGGGTGCGGGTACGAGCAGTAGTGGCAGACAGCAAAGCCTGAGGACAGAAGATAAAGTTAGAACCTGTGGCAAAAACTAAAAGACTAAGGCCAAAAAGGTAAAGAAGCACTTACGCTGGCTATTTCGTTCAGGGTCCTGTTCAGAATTAGGTCAACCGTCATACTCTCTGCCTCAACCATTGCATCTTTGACGCGGTCGTTCTTCCCGATGTATGCAATACGGTCTTTGGCTGCTCGTACGGCACGGCTCGAGAGTTTGGCCCTAAGAGTTTCTTCCCGCTTGTTTTGTTCCACGCTGGGCACAGCCGGAGGAGGGTTCATCAGAGCAGGAGGAGTCTCCTTCTCAGCAGGGGCCGGAGGATGAGCAGAAGTCTGCCCAGTTGGCACTTCCCTGGGAGGGTCTTCTGTTCTACTCTTTTTGGCAAGTCCCTGGCTTGTCTCGCCGTTGTGTCTCCTTGATGACTTTCGCCGGAGCTGAGGAACTTCCTCTTCCTCCTCAGCCTGGTATAGGTCGAAGACGTTGGGAGTGGCCATATCTACACACAAGTAAAAAAATGCAAAGGGTAAAGATGAAGACTCTTTATCAAAACAGAAAAGAAGGTCACAAAGTTAATACCCGAGCTACAACTATTGGTCGCTATACTATTGACTCTAGTAGTCACACACTCACTATCTGGCATGAAGAAGTCTGGCCCTAGATTTGGAGTATATGTAAAGTTGCCTTCCCCGTCAAACAAGTGACAGAGAATTGGCAAGCTATTTAAAAACAAAATAACTTTACCATTTTCATCGGAGGATTCCCCCAAGTCCACAATCGGCTCTTTGGCCTTTTGTTTCCCCTTGCCTTGGGGAGCAGAAGGCCTTTTTGCGGAAGGATTGCCCGTGGGTTCCCTGATTTTAACCCCCGTCGGCCTCCTTACTAGAGGAGACACAGGGACTTGACACTTTTTTCTGCGTCTGTCATCCTGGCCAATGTATTGGACCTCAACACCATGTCTGGTGTTGGGGTCGGACGTAACCATGGGCCTGAAAGACAAAGTACAGTTTGAGAAAAATGAAAGGAAACTCTTTGATTAAAAATATCGACCAGTAAAAGACGGCACTTACCTCCTCGAGCGAAGGCCAGGTTGTTGCTGGTTATGTCCGGAGTAAGGAAGTACTCCTTACTGTACTGCCCCACGTTAGATATGTGCGTGGTGTCACTCAGGAACGTCCAGTTTGTCTCCTGGTGACAGAGGTGGAAGAAACCCGTCCCATATTGTTGCGGGTTGGATTTAAGGTCGAAAAGATAATTGACTTCGTGGGGGGTAGGTTCTGGCCAATTTTTAAGTTTGTACAGGATATAGACTGCAGCCAGCATTCTATATCCGTTTGGAGTAATTTGGAAGGGGGTGACGTCGAAATAATTAGCCACTCCCTGATAAAAAGGATGTAGAGGGAGGAAAGCCCCTGCCTCTATGTGATACCGAGACCAGGCGCTATATATACCTTCAGGGAGGTTAGCCCTCTGGTCTGCAGCAGGAATTTTAATGGAAACCCCTGTGAGGGGATACTTCCTGAAATAGTTAGCAACCATCCGAAGAGTCACTGAGCTGGTCGGGGAAGTATACCACTCGACATCAGGCAGGTTCTGATGGCGAGGGCGGGCTCTAATTTGGATGTTAGGGTCAGGAACAGGATTGTCTCGACCGCTGGTCGAGGGAACCCTAGCCTGTGAATCAGGCTGGGCAGAAGGGTTTGGACTACTGTCAGATTCAGGTCTTTTCTTGCTTAGAGATTTGGAACGGGCCATTTAAGATGGAGAAGGACGAGGTCTGGAAGAGGATCGTGAGAAGGGAATCTCGTGAATTCGGTCAGCCGGTTGTTCTTCGCCTTCGAGCAGCTGGGCGAGAAGATCGTCGTCAATGGGCCGTTCACCTCCCCACAAATCTGGCATCAATGTCTGCAAACAAAAGAATGGGGAGGTGAGGATGGAGAATTTTTAAAGGCTTTTTAGAATAACGCTGGTTGAGTACAAAAGCCAAACTTTTATACAACATCATTCTAACAAAAAGCTAAATGTTTCCACACGAACAGTTTGAAAAATGGATCAAAGGGTGAAAGTAAAAAGTTTTTCAAAAAAGCTTTTTCAACTCCCCTTAGGGCGGGAAAAACCTATTTTCCAACTGGCCTAAAGATCGAAATTTTACTTCGATTTTACGTCCTAAAAATATGATCCCGACTAGTAAACTAACTCGTAACCCTTTTTCGCCTACAAGACATTCTACTCACAAGCATCTCAAACCAGAAGCAGATGAACTCAAATAGTCGACATACAGAAGCATGCATTGCGAAAGTACAAAACATAAAGATTCGAAGACTTACCAGAAAGAAGATCGTTGAGGAGGGTAAAGAGTCTTTGGAAGTCGAGGTGCTTTTGAGATGAACTTGGAAAGTGCAGAAGAACGGTTTCTGGGAGAAGACGAGAGCTCTAGTTTTAGGGTTTCTGGAGTGAGTAGTGGCGTGCGTAAAAAGAAAAGGAAGATTTCGGAGATATTATATAAGTTTGTCTGTGGCATTAAAAAGGTGTAATCATCAGTTTACCTTTTTCGAAGTATGGGGAAGAGGAATAGCCGTAGAATTATTACTGGGGAACCGAAAAGTCATGATGAGACAGGAGTAGGTTACTTTTTCCAAGAACACACGAAGGGTTCTGACACGTAAGGCGAGGTAACCGAAGAGTCGTTCGCTCAAAAGTTTATTCATTGCTCGTAATAAATAAACTTGGGGGGCAAATGTTATCCAAAAAATTGGGATTGATGACGTGGCAAATAATCCCTGGACACGTGGCTGACACCTGGAAGAGCTCTGCTAGTGTATCGACCAGAAGACGTATTAGAAGTAGTAAGCAGCCCAACCTTACCTACGACCAGTCTGGTCAATTGTTCCGCATGCAATGTAATGTTACTGTAAGATCTTTGTAAATCTTGAATTTAACTCACACAATCTCCTGAGTATCCGATTATTTAGGAGAGAATATCGGCAACTAAATCATGTAATCCCCCTTGAGCCTATAAATATGAAAGGATAGCTCAAGGGAGGGGACTTTTTGGCTTTCGCATTCCTTGATACTAGTGTAATTCTATCTGAAATATTGTACCGTTCTTCAGAGGTTGGTGAAACTCATTGAACCCTTGTTCTTTGATCACTCCTTTGATTCTCACATCAATAACAATCTAAGTGGACGTAGGTCATTACCAGATCTTGGGGCCGAACCACTATAAACTATCGTGTTCTTATTAATTTTTGTCATTCGATTCTTTTGAACACATTCATTCATATCAAGCATATTCTGACTCCGCGTCAGTTGACCAAAATCTGGGTCAACAATAAGCATTTCCTGACCTATATGAAAATAACAATGCTAATGAGCATGTCTTAACCTACATGTCCATATAACAACGCTAATAAGCGGTTCCCTTGCATTCACAGACAATAACAATTCTAATAAGCACCTTCTTTATCATCCATGCAATAGTCAAGGGCCAAGCCTTATCAGAATATCTCATGCTCCCTAAACAGGCATGCAGATAAGGAGTATACATTTACTTAAACATTTAAGCACTTAGCCACATAAGTAGTTACCAAATCTTGACTCGAGCTTGTCTTTGGTAGCGAGTGTACATGCCCGGCCAGTCCTCAGGAACACTTAACCCTTGGAAACTCTGATACCAAGTTGTAGCATCCTCCTAATCCAGGATCGTTACACCATGTACTTTAAATAATGTCAGACTTGCTAATCAAGTCATTTGGTTATAAATGTGTAACTAAGGTTAATGTCAATGGTTATGGTTAAAAATTTTGTTCAAAGGAAACATTCACTTTTCATTTAAAAGTTTAATGCATTCATCGAATACCAAAATGTTACAAATAGTTGTTTAAAAGGGTATATACAGATCAAAAGTTACAACTAGCTGGCCTAAGTGGAAAAATAAGGGATACAACCCTAGTTCCTCTGAGATACCTTCGGCTGTGGTGGACGAGCAGTCGCATATGTACATGCCGCCACCAAAGATCTCCAACTCATGGCTAGTCTAGCTTTCCTTTTCCTTTACCTGCAAATAGCACCCGTGAGCCAAGGCTCAGCAAGAAAACTTAAACATATGCATGAATAGTAAATATAGATTCCAAATACATATCTAGCATGTCTAGCAGTAATAACATACTCAAGCATGCATATATCTACAAATAAATGATCATTGGATCATTCTGGTACCTGCTGCTCTAAATAGATGACCACAGACTCACCCTAGGGCCCTATGCCGTAGCTATGTTATCTAGGGCCATTTCCTTTAGCTTTGAGTAACTAGCCAAGCGCTTTGTTTTCCAACGACAATAGGGTCAGCCAACGTAATAGTACGTCCCTGATTCGAAGTAAGCCTCTTAACCAGCGCGCTATTGCCGCCCTTGACTAATAAATCAAGGCTTTAATCAGACATCCAGATAACCAGACAAACAGATATAGATGCACATGAGCATACTTCAAACAATACAAGTATGCATACATATAAATCATGGAATCTTAACCAATCAAACACAAACACTTTAATAACCATGTTCCTTAACGGGGTCGAGCCCTACTTATGCAAACAAGGCAAGCATTCATTAAATAATTATCAGGACACAGAGCATTCAAGCATAACCTAAATCATTTTCATTCTCAGGGGTCAAGCCCTATTCATAGTTATAATCAACAATCGGGCCAAGCCCTAATCACATGTATCACGTATTTGGTGTAGTTTTCTTACCTTAGGTCTGAGTGCAACGTGTATTAAGAACAACCCTCGAGCACGATCCTGGTTCTGAGCCCTTAGAGATAGCCTCTGTTTCCCAAATCGATGGTAAGACTTTCCCCAAGCAATCCCGAGCCTAAGCTAGTCTCGATTTTCCATAAACTGCAAGAATTCGTAAGGAATTTGAGGGAGAGAGTGTGTAGCTAAGAGAGAGAGAGAAGGAGAACACATTTTTTCTTCTATTTGAGTGTTTGTGAGGTTTACTTAGACGCTATACAAAAAACGTCCCCGAGGGAAAAATGGTCAAAATCTCTGATATTCCCTCCTAATCTCACTAACTCCAAATATATCCTCGAATATTTATTCCCGTTACTCGAAAACCCCGTAATGTACTAGACATCCGAAGTACCCCTTGACTCACCGTGAGTTGGGTATTCGATCCTATTGTGACTTTCCCGCTAGCTTTCTCCCTAGGATCATCTCCTGCCGAGTAACCTAAATATATCCACATAATAATGTGGTCTCACACATATGTTGTTGGGAATTTTGCACTAAAAACAATTGTAGTATACAATGTGTTTACCCAAAAATGGTTGTTGATGACATGGCAAGGATTTCTTACATATGATTGACACGTGGTAGAAGTGCTATTCGACTATCGACCAAATGCACATCGCTTCGTCGGGCTTAACTATTAGATACGATCAGCCTGGTCGTATAATTTGATTTATTTCCTTCTAAGATTATAATCCTGTAATAATTGCATTGAATATTTCCTCTTTATGACCTTGATACGCAGTTATTAAGGAAAGTAAAGGCCCATTGGCCCATGTAACCCTCATTATGCCTATAAATATGCATGAAATAGCTCAAGGAAGGGACTTTTGAACTCTAAATCAATTTTCTTGAGTATTGAGAGAAAGAGAGATATAGTGTAATTATTCATTGTCTTATTGTAATTCCCTCAAGGCTTGTGAAACTCAAGAACCCTAGTTCTTTGATCACGGCTTTGAGATTCAATATTAATAAGAGCACTAAGTGGACGTAGGTCATTACCATTCTTTGGGGATGAACCACTATAAATCCTTGGTGTTTTCTTCTTTTCCATTAGATTAAATTCTTAATTGTCGTTTTATCTATTGTCGTATATTTGACTCCATGTCGTTGGCCAAATCAAGGGTCAACATTCTGGTGCTTTCATTGACAGTTTGACGAAAAAACTGTAAGAAAATCTAATGGCCAAAACATCCAAGAAGACTGGACAGGCCGCTGGCGCTGCACCATCCCAACCTCCTCCCCCAAATGTGGCTGAGAATGAACCACATTTGGAGTTTGACGAGGAGGAGTTAGATTCTGAAACACTTAGGACAACACTGGGAGTGCTGCAGGATGAGTTGGCTAATCTGAGGGCTAATCAGGAGAATGTTGCGGAGACAATGGCAATGCAGCAGAGGGAAATTAAACGCCAGCGTCAGGAGCTGAGTGAGCGATAGGTAGACATGGACCATCGGCAGAGGGACACCATGGCCGCTCTTGAGGCAGCCATCCAATTGGCTCAGAGTCTGGCTATGCCAGCCTCCCAGACAGATCAGCCACCGAATGTGCCACCTCAAAGAGGTCCCAATCCAAGCCCTCCGCTCCAACCAGCAAGCCCTCAAAGGTCGGAGCAGCTGCATGTGGCTCAGGATGATGTCCCACCTAGGGATCCTGAGCAGCAGCCTCCATCCCAGGCTGGTCAAGGCAACCCCCAGCGCTCGAGGCAGAATAGGGCCGGGCAGCCGCCCCACAACCCTAGACGCCCATGGGGATGAAGAGCCGAATCTACCAAGAAGGGGTTAGCGTCCTTCTGCCAACAGAAGGAACACCGAGTCAGGCTCTGCGGTCAAGGGTCCCCCACGGCATAACCATGCACGGAGACCCAACGACCAGTGCAGGCCTCCCCCTAACACTCGAGAAATGCCAGCCCGATGAGGAAATAGCGTGAGCAGCCGGTCACGCCGTAGTCATCCACAGTTTAGAGATGGCCATGACTATAATGAGGCTGATTCCGGCAGAGGAAACGCTGGTCGAAGAAATGAGGAGAGAGGTGGAGGCAGAAGCCCCCACCAAGGGATAATAGGCCAGCTAGCCAGAACGCTGGGGGGCAACCCAGGCAGCAAAACGTCTTTGATTGGCTAGGGGTTAGCAAGCAGAGACGTAGGGATGACGACTTACGAGACGTACTTAACGACCGCCGTGAGAGGCACGACGAGTACGCTCCCCCGGTACTGGTTGCCCCAGCAGTATGAGAAGCTGTTCAGCCTCAGATTGATGATCTGAATCATGCAGTACAACAGCTGGTCGGGGGGCGAACGTCCCATATTTAGTATGATAGGAGGAGGAGCACTCCCTTTGTACAAAGGATCGCTGCGGCTAAAACCCCCAGTAAGTTCAAGATGCCAACATTGCTGAACTTCGATGGGTACGGAGACCCAATATCTCACGTTAATAAGTTTGAGATACAAATGGATATACAGAAAGTGTCGGAAGATGCCCACTGTCGGATCCTCCCAGTGACACTGTCTAACACCGCCCACGAGTGATTCTTCAAGTCCCTTTTGCTAGTATAGTATAGTGGGAAATGTTTGTGAAGGAATTTTACGAACAATTCTACGCGGGTGGCATACACCCCACAGAGGCCAACTAGCTGGTCGAGATACGCTAGAAGGAGGGAGAACCCTTAAAAGAATATGTCCAACGCTTCATGCAAGCAGCAGCTAGAGCCAAGACATTGGGCGATGAAGGTAAGATGATGGCTCTAACTGCTGGGGTTAGGCGCCATTCACCCCTCTAGAGTAGCCTCAGAAAGAATTAGGCTCGAAGACGCGATTGCCAATGAAGGGAAATCGCCAACAAAAGACAAAGGGACGAAAGAAGAGCCTGCCAAGGCCGCCAACGGGTCAGACAAGCCCAATGAAAATGGCAAGGGCAACGGGAATGGAAATGGTAGGAATGATGGAAAGCGGGCGAGCAATGAACCCTCAGCTTCTGAAAATAAATGCCCCAAAGGCAGTCGATAAGAGCCGAGATTCACCAACTACACGACCCTTGTCGAAAGCCGAGCGGAAGTCTAATAGGTGACCAGCTCCAACGTGCCTTACAAACGACCCGCACCTATAACAAAAGATATCTCCAAGAGAGATACGACAAAGTTCGGTCATTTTCACAACGACTACGGACACGACACAAGCTAATGTAACCAGTTGAAAGATGAGATTGAGCTCCTGATCAGGCAGGGACATTTAAGAAGATATGTGCGAGTGGTAGGAGGGTCTCAGCGAGAGGCTCAAGGTGGCAACGAGCAGGCGCCTGTATGCCAACGCTCGCCACCTCTACAGCCAACTCCTGTGGCAGGCACTTTACTCACCATCTGCGGAGGCCCACATCTTGCAGGAAACAGTGGGAAAGCCAGGGAACGATATGCTCGGACCCTACGCCATGACCAGGACATCAAGATGATAAGTGTGGAGGATCGAGCACCAAAAAAGGCTCGAACAGAGGAGGAATTGATAACCTTCTATGAAGACGATGCCCAGCACGTGCGATTCCCACACTCCGATCCACTGGTCGTAGACGTACAAATTGCCAACATGATAGTGAAGAGGGTGTTGGTCGACACAGGGAGTTCGGTGAACATCCTATACAAGTATTCGCTGGAAAGAAGGAAGCTATCTGTCAAGGACCTGGAGCCATGCAACCAAACCATCTATGATTTTTCCAGTGAAGGGCTCACCCCAACAGGGTCAATTAGGCTTCGAGTTACAGCAGGTACTGCACCTGCTAATTTGACATTACTCACACTTTCATAGTAGTTTATTGTCCTTCGACATACAATGCTGTAATTGGGAGACCGATTCTGGTTGACCTACGAGCTGTCACTTCAATATGGTACCTTGCCATGAAATTCCCAACAGATGCAGGGGTAGGATGCGTATTGGGAAATCAGTGGGAAGCAAGGGAGTGCTACAATGCCTCGATCACCAAGGCAAAGAAGGGTGTATCAAGAGATGTTCCCGGAAAAGATTTGCAAATGACAATTGATGCTCAAACCCAGTCAGGTGATAATGTCACCAAATAGGACGTTGCCCAAAGTGAGGATAGAGACTTGGATCCTCTCTTTGGGGATTTTGAGGAAGAAATAGGACCCATCGAGGACCTTGAAGAGGTCCAACTCGATGAAGAAAATTCGACCAGGGTTGTGAAAGTCAGTAAAAACTTAGAGACAACAACAAAACAAGCACTGGTGGAGTTTTTAAGGAGGAACCAGGAAGTCTTTGCCTGGTCGCACAAAGACATGGTCGGGATAGACCCTGCAGTCATCAGTCATGTCCTGAACATCGACAAGAGTTTTTCACCAGTGCAGCAGAAAAGAAGGCTGCTCGACAAAGATATATCAAAGGCCTTGAAAGAAGAAGTCGAAAAGCTGAAGGACAATGGGTTCATCAGGGTGTCGTTTTATCCATCGTGGGTCTCTAATCCCATGCTAGTTCCCAAGCCAAATGGAAAGTAGTGCACGTGCGTGGATTTCACATAACTTAATAAAGCATGCCCCAAAGATTGTTTCCCACTCCCAAGAATCGACCAACTGGTCGATGCCACTGCAGGGCATGAGATTCTCTCATTCATGGATGCATACTCTGGGTATAATCAGATTATTATGCATCTTTCTGATGAGGATCACACTAGCTTTCGGATCGATAAAGGGCTCTACTGTTACAAGGTAATGCCCTTCAGTTTGAAAAACGCTGGTGCGACTTACCAGCGACTAGTCAATCACATGTTTAAGGAGCTGATCGGCACAAACATGGAGGTCTACGTCGACGACATGCTGGTCAAGTCGAAGAAGGCAGAAAGGTAAATAAAGGATTTGCAGGAATGCTTCAACGTCTTGAACAAATATCAAATGAAGCTGAATCCCCTAAAATGCTCCTTCAGGGTAGGATCAGGGAAGTTCTTGGGATTTATAGTTAACTCGAGAGGAATTGAAGCCAATCCTCAGAAAATTAAAGCCCTGATCGATATGAAATCGCCAGCGAAGATTAAGGATGTTCAATGTTTGCCGCTCTCAGTAGATTTATTTCGAAGTCAACAGATAAGTGAGTTTCATTTCTTAATCTACTTAGAGGCAACAAAAAATTCGAGTGGACGGTGGAGTGCGAGCAGGCTTTTCAAGCATTGAAAACTCATATGGCGCAACCACCAATCCTATTGAAACCGGTTGATAAGGAAACTTTGTTCATCTACCTGGCGATCGCGGAATATGCTGCTAGTGCTGTTTTAGTAAGGGAGGAAGAAGGCGTGCAGAAGGCTGTTTATTATGTATGCAAGAGGCTAATTGGAGCGGAGCTGCAATACCCACCAATTAAAAAGTTAGCCTATTGCTTAATTTTTGCCTCAAGGAAGCTGCGGCCTTACTTTCAAGCTCACCTAATCATGGTTTTGATCGATCAGCCTCTACGGCAAGTTCTGCAAAAACCAGAGGCTGCGGGTAGATTGTTAAAATGGGCAGTCAAACTTGGGCAGTTCGATATCTCTTACTTGCCGCGAGCAGCGATAAAAGGGCAAGCCCTGGCTGACTTCATTGTAGAGTTCACTGAACTTACAAATAGCGAGCAGACCGAAGAGCCTAATGAGCCTGAGTCTCAAAACCAAGCTCCCTCGTGGAAATTATTTACAGATGGTTCGTCTAACGAGTGGCACGCATGATCAGGAGTGATATTGATAATTCCTGAAGGGCATCAATTTCACTGCGCAATTAGGTTTGACTTCACTGCTTCTAACAACGAAGCTGAGTATGAAGCATTACTCGCTGGGTTAGGATTAGCCAGGGACATGAATATAAAGGTGCTCGACATCTATAGTGATTCTCAGCTGGTGGTGAATCAAGTCATGGGAGAGTAACAGGCACGAGGTTTAAATATGGTTGCCTATTTAAACAAAACAAAAGATCTATTGGCTCAGTTCGACAAGTACACCCTCCAGCAAGTACCTCGCGACCAGAATTCCAATGCTGATGCTTTGGCCAAGTTAGCAAGCGCGAAGGATGCTGATACTCTGAACATAGTACCTGTTGAGTGACTGTCTATGCCAAGCATCCGAGCAGAGGAAAGAACTATGGTGATCCAGATGGGAAATACATGGATGGCACCATATATAGAGTATCTGACGCAGAGTGCATTACCAACGAATAGAAACAAAGCTAGGACCCTTCGGCGGCAGGCTGCTAGGTATATCCTGGTCGATGGAATCTTGTACCGAAGGGGATACTCAATGCCACTCCTCGGATGTATTTCAAAAGAGAAGGCCAAAGAATTGATGAAAGAGGTACACGAAGGCTTTTGCGGGGACCACGCTGGGGGGGCAAAGCTTGTCGAAAAAGATCCTGAGGCAAGGGTATTTTTGGCCAACAATGAATGAAGACTCGATGGAATTCGTACGGAGGTGTGACAAGTGCCAGAGATTCTCCAAAATCCCACAAGCAGCCCCTAATGAGCTAAAACAAATGCAAACTCCATGGTCGTTTGCAGTTTGGGGTATAGATTTAATCAGATCTTTTCCCACAGGAAAGGGCAGCGTCAAGTATGCTGTGGTTGCCGTCGATTACTTCACTAAATGGGCCGAAGCTGAGCCACTTGCAACCATAACGACCAAAAAGGTGCTAGATTTTGTGATCAAAAACATTGTTTGTCGCTATGGATTTCCAAGGAAAATCGTCTCATATAACGACACACAGTTTGATAGTGATTTATTCACGGACTTTTGCGAACGGCATGGGATTATCAAGAGCTTTTCTTCAGTTGCTCATCCCCAAGAAAATGGACAAGTCCAAGCAGTCAATAAAATGCTAAAGGATACTCTGAAGAAAAGACTGGAAGAAGCTAAGGGGGCATGGCCAGAGCAATTGCCTAAAGTCCTTTGGTCTTACAGAACTTCCCACCGAACAGCAACAGGTCATACCCCATTTTCCCTGGCTTATGGGTATGAAGCTATGTCGCCAGTTGAGTTAGATCCGCCTTTGCATCGTAGGATAACATACGATCAAGGCTCTAACAGCCAACTATTGATGGAATTCTTGGACTTGATCGATGAGAAACGTGAGCAAGCCAACCTCCGAGTAGCTGCTTACCAGCAAAAAGTAGCCCGGTATTTCAATTCTAAAGTGGGAAAAAGGAAATTCAATGTCGGAGATCTAGTACTTCGAAGAGTTTGTTAGGAGTGTGTCCTAAAAGAATGTGAAGACATTTGTTTTTTCTGTGAATAAATAAATATAATGGTTTATTATTATTGTCATATTTAGATTGTTAAATTATTGTTTGAATAATTTTGTAAATATCAGAAAAATTCCATATTCATTATTGAGGATGTGATCTTGTATTAGTACGAGAGAATTAAGATCATATGAATGAATAAAAATAGTCAAAAACAACAAATTAAAGTTATGGAATTCTTTAATTGGAGTTGTAAGTACGGTTTACTAAGTATCATAATGGTACAAATAATCTAGATTCGGATTATTGATGTGGTAAGACATCTTGGTAAAGGTGCTTTATATAATATGATTATATATGACATGGACTGATATGAATTAAAGTCTTTATCCAAAAACCATTTAACAATAAAGACTTGTAATTCATATCATAACTGATGATCATTTATAGATCAACCTAAATCCTGAGTGTTCATAAATTCCTGTTCATGTTTTTTAAATCTTTTGATTCATTCGTTAAGGTCTCTTCAAAGAATGAGGCTAATGACTTTTGTTTTGGAGATTTAATATCATGGATGGCTGGGAACATGTATCAACAATACGGAATCTAATCTTTCCTAACGGATCGTATATTAGTTCCTTTAAGGGTTAATTCTGGAACTGAATGATTTTGAGCTCAAATCTATAATTAGATTATAGATTAATTATTCACTAGTGAATTAATGGTACTTAAGCAATAAGAAGTAAATTAGAAAGGTTAAATGGTAATTCTCCCATTCTAATTTATGAACTAATTAATTAGAGGGTTGAACTATTGTAAGATGGCTATATCAATGGACGACTTAAGAAAAAGATTTCTGTAAAAGTATATCTATAACATAAAGAGTGCAATTCTGAATTTATAGTGGAGTAATATCATAATTAATAAATTAACTATTATAATTAAAGAGTTTAATTATTTAGTTTTAATTTATTGGAGCTTAATGTTATAGGTCCATGGTCCCCAAAATGGCTCAAACAATAACTGTCAAAGGCAAATACAAAAATGGGCAAAAAGGACTTATGTGATAAGTAAAATATTTTTCTATGTATCAAACATAATTATTGTTTAATTATGTGTAATTAATTAATTAAGAATTAATTAATTATTTGATTTAACAAAAATATAATTAATTTTGAATTAATTTATTTTTGGGATTTTTGGTATTTAAATAATTATAATAATTGGGAAAAATCACATGCCTGCACATGCATGTGGTACACGTGTCGCATAGTGCACAGGCACTGTGCTACACGCATAAGAGATGGACTGAGTCTCTTGATTCCACAATTTTAGTTATTTAAATATGAAATAAATAATGAGATATTTTAATATGATTAAAATATTATTATTTAAACAAAAATCTGATAACTGATCAGTTATTTTGAATTTGTTTAAAATAACAAATATTTTAATATATTGGATATTATTAAATATTGGATATCAGTTTTCACAGAACGTAAGCTTTCAGGGATAAAAAAATATCTAGGATTCTCTCAGAGAGAAGAGAACAGTGACAAATACAAAGGTCATTGTTCTTCACAAAACTAGGTCCAAACTCTATCAGATCTCATGTGTTGAGAACATTTGATAAATAGTTATTGCCTATTATTTGTATAGCGAGCCCACACTCGTTCTTTGTCTGCCTGAGAACATTTTGGAACATCTTGGTGTAAGATCTCAAGGATTCAGCCATACGAAAAGATAGCAGCAAGGAAGGACCTGAGGTAATTTTTCTATTCTTATCCTTGATTAATATATATATGAGTGTGAAGAAGTAGATCTAGAAATCTTATGGGATTAATCTGACAATTTGATTATTGTTCCGCTGCGCATAATCTCTTATTTGATCAATAAAAACCAACAGAGTTTTCCTAAACACCCTCGACCAAGTTGTTGGAGTACTCGGACCTAATTGGGAAGGGCCTTACCAGATCGAAGAATTCCTCCATCCAGGCACCTACAAACTTGCTCGCTTAAATGGAGATCTCATTCCTCGCTAATGGAATGGAGAACACCTATGCAAGTACTTTCAATAAACAATTCTTCTCAAAGAATTGGCTTGTATTAATTTTACTTTTTACAAGTTATGAAAAAGGGTTGGTCATTTTATATGACTGATCGCTTATACATGTAAGATCTTATTGATCACTCATACAGACACGTTTTGTCCATTTATTACGAGAAATATAAGGGGTTGTGCGCAGCTAGTCATTCTTGCCAATTATTGTATTTATTATAAGTATTTGCTTATTACGTGTGTTGATTTTCTATATTATCATGTTAATTCTTTTGCTCCGAGTAGTAATGTTTGAACAGGTTTTGGTCAAGGCAAGTGACCAAGGATCTAGAGCTCCTCGATCACTTGGGGGGCATATAAGGTGTCTAGTCAGGAAAGCATATCGAGAGGTATGTAAACACATGAGAAAAATAAGTGAAAGCATTCTAAGGTACTTAGAGTATTTTTCAAAATTTTGTTATTTTGTTAAATCAAACAAAGTGCTATGCTAAGTTCGGTCATGCGAACATATGTTATAATAAAATGCAGGTATTATAATATCAAAAGGAATTCTGTTACACCGCGAGCAGTGACTGCTCGGATGTAATTGTTCAATAAAAAGAGAAAAGTTACTTGTGCACCAATAAAAGTTAAAGCATAGATAAAATTGTTTTTACATCATGGCCCGTAGGCCATGTAATTCAAAGGTAAAATAAAAGATAGTTATGAAGTAGTCGGGGGGTCTTGTGGCGATTGCTAATGCTACTGGTCGACTGCTTCCCCAGCTTCTTCTCGGGCGCCTTCGATGCCGTTTGCTAGAGAAATTTCTGGAGACCTTGGAATTGTCTCTTCCTCCAGGTGAGCAACACTCCTAGCCAACTCCACCTCCTTGATATGGTCTTGGAGATAGGAAAAGTTGTCAGTGGGATTGTTCTTCCAGAACAAGTAGAAGCACTCGAACGCTGCCCCCTCATAGTCTTCAAGGTTGCAGGCATTTTGTTCCTCTAAAGCAGCAACCTCTTGGCGGCTTATTGCCAGCTCATCTTGAAGCTTGTGGGCTTCCCGATAATTCATGAGCGAGACCTCCTTGTACTGGTCCTTGGATGCAATGATCTTATCAATACTTGCATCCTTCCTCTTCAGCTCCTCTACGAGAGAAGAAATTGTGGCCTCGGTCACTTGCAGCGCCTCGAGGTACTTCGCCTCGGATTTTTTAAGAGCCTCGGTATGCTTCGTCTCGGCCTCTTTGAGGGCCTCATAATGTTTCGCCTCTACCACCTTCAGCTACTCGACATAAGTAGCCTCAGATGCCTTGAGTTGCTCGGTGTATTAAGCCTCAACAGCACTAAGCTGGTCGCTGAGTTTTTTCTCAAACTAAGCATTCTGCATCCTCGAAAATCGCCAGCCAGAGGTCAGGGTGAGCAACCCTACTATCAAAAGATAAGGTTGTTAATAAGAGCAAGTTAAAAAGAAAATTCATAAAGTACAAAGTAGAAAGCGACTTACAGCGAGCACTTTGTTCAGTGCACGGCTGAGGACTTGGTCGACCCCCATGGAGCCGGTCTCTTGGATTGCCTCCTGGCTGCGTCGGTGCTTTGTTATTTTTGACAGCCTATCTTTGGCTGAGCTGAGCACCATGCCCGTGAGGTCGTCTCCTGAGGCTTCTTCCTGACGACCAGCCGACTGCTGGATGGTGGATATTGGAGGCATAGGGTCGACTGGAGCTGGAGGAGGAGTCTGTCAAACCGGAGACGAAGGATCTAGGTTTGTTGGAGTTGGGGGAGTCGCCTCCCTGATAGGAGCTGGTGGAGGAGCTGTCTCCTTTGTTGGAGTAGATGCAGGGGGGTCGTCTATTCGAGGCTTCTTCGCGGGTTGATTGCTGCAGCCCTCCCCAGACTGGCGCCTGTGAGACTTTTTCTTGCTCGCTGACTAGGTGTACAAGTCGAAGGCACGTTCAACAGGCATGTCTACAAAAAAGAAATAAGTGAACAGTCAGGCAATATAATAAAAGAAATTTGCTAAGTTTAAGAAGCAAGGACAGAGAAATTGAAAGTATAATACCCGAGCTATATTTACTGGTTGCTATACTATTTACTTTACTAGTGCTACACTCACTCTCTGGCCTAAAGAAGTCTGAATTTAAAGCAGGAGGATATTTAAAATTTCCATCCCCGTCGAAGAGGTGACAGGGAATAGGCAGGCTATCTAAGAGCGTAAAATCAATACCGTTCTCATTCGACGACTCAAGAATAGGCTTTGTGGCCTTTTTCTTTCCCTTCCCTGGAGGGGCCGGTGCAGCAGCAGGTCGGGGGGCACCAGTTGGCTTGTTGATGGTCACCCCAATTGCCCTCCTCGGAGGGAGTTGTGACATATCTGGCTGTTGTTCGGGGACTTCAGTGCCAGTAGCACTCCTTGCAGTAGATTTCCTCACATCCTGGTGAGGAGCCAAAAGGCCGACCAGTCTCAGATTGGCCTCTGTGACCAGCTGTTTGACACTTTTCTCTATGTCGGTCATGCTGGCCAGGAGGGCTGATTGGATCACCATGTCCGGAGTAGGGTCTGGTCGCAACCATGGGCCTGAAACGCACTAAATTTCTAAGGGAAATGCAGCAAAAAATTAAAGAAAAATAAACGACCAGTGGTACAAAGACTTTACCTCCTTGTGTGAAGGCCAAGTTTTTTGCGACCATGTCAGTAGTCAAAAAGTACTCCAGATGGTACTTCCCCATGTTCAAGATAAAAGTAGTTTCAGTCAGGAAAGTGTGACCTGTTTCCTGGTGACAGAAGTGGAAGAACCCTGTGTTTTCCTGGTTGGGGTTGGATTTTAGGTCGAATAGGTAGTTGACCTCATAAGGCGTGGGGACGGGCCATTTCTTATGGATATAGAGGATATAGAGTGCAGAAAGCATTCTATATCCGTTGGGAGTTATTTGAAAAGGAACAACCCCAAAATAATTGGTCAATCCTTGGAAGAAAGGATGGAAAGGCAGGATCACTCCTGCCTCGATGTGATATCTCGACCAGGCGCTAAAATCGCCTCCAGGCAAGTTCGCCCGTTGGTCTTTGGTGGGTTGGACTAGAGTCACCCCAGGAAGTCCATATTTTTTAATGTAATTGGCAATCATCCTAATCGTAACTCGGCTAGGAGGGGCGACTTACCATTCAACATCTGGTTGAATGGCATTTCAAAGTTAAGCGTGAGTTTGGATGCTAGG
Source organism: Humulus lupulus (assembly GCF_963169125.1). Classification (NCBI taxonomy): domain Eukaryota; kingdom Viridiplantae; phylum Streptophyta; class Magnoliopsida; order Rosales; family Cannabaceae; genus Humulus; species Humulus lupulus. Next base: position 165,881,181 of record NC_084796.1, on the reverse strand, counting down.
GTCGGGGATATTTCTTTCTCGACTGCTGGTCGAGGGAATTTCTGCTTGGGGGGCAGGCTGGTTTGCATAAGGTTTTTGTGTTTTCTTCTTCTGGGCAGTTGATTTTACTCTACCCATGGCTGAAGGGTTTGAGTGAGGTCTGCTAGGTGGAGTACGAGAAAAAGGGATGTCCGGAATGAGTAAAGACGATTGTTCTTTGTCCACGAGAAGTTGCACGAGTAGGTCGTCGTCAATTGGTCTCTCACCTCCTCACAGATCTTGCATCAAAATCTACGAACAGAAGAAGGGAGATGAGAACTTACTCTAAAAACTTGTGTTGAATGTGAGAATAACGTTGCTCGTGTATAAAAGTTAAGCTTTTATACGGCCAGCAACATTCTAGCAAAAACACTAAGTTTTATACGAGCAGTTTTAAAAACAGATTGAAAAGCGGAAGTAAAAAGTTTTTCAGAGAAAACTTTTTCAACTCCGAAAGGGCAGGAAAAACCCAGTTTTTCAGCTAGCTTGAAAATTGAATTTTTACTTCGATTTTACGCCCTAAATCTACGGTCTCAACTATCAAACTGGCTCCTAACTCCTATACAACTCTATTTCACTTTCCTATCAAGCATCGATCAACATGCCCATTACCCCAAAACAGTTTCAGTCAAGAACATAGATATGAAATACATAAAAAACAGTTTTGCATGGCATCTTAAACGCCCACTGGGTTCGTAAAATTTACCTAGATAAAAAGAGAGGCCTGAAACGAAATATTTGAGCGCCCAAACGGAGGATCCTTAGAACAGCAATGGAAGCTCCTCAAATTTCTTGGGCTTTGAAAGTTGAGGATCTTAGGGGTTCTTGACAAGAGAACGGTGGGTGAAAAGTATAAAGTAAAAATATGAATTTGGGGTATAATATATAGTGACTGCGACATGATATAAGAGGTAATAATGAATTACTTTTTTCTGAGTTTGGGGAAGTGTAATAGCCATCGGAAAATATTTTGGGAAACCAAAAAGGCTTGATTAGAGATGATTGATTGCTTTTCCTGAGAAGGCATGGGCGGCTCTGACAGGTTTGGTGGGGCAAGCGAAAGGTTAGTTTTCTAAGTTTACTTTTTGCTGGTCGTAATAAATAAACTTGGGGGGCAAATGTTTACCCGAAAAATGGATGTTGATGACGTGGCAAGGATTTCTTACATATGGTTGACACATGGCGGAAGTGTTGTTCGACTATCGACCAGAGGCACATCGCTTCGTCGGGCTTAACTATTAGACACGGTCAGCCTGGTCGTATAATTTGATTTATTTCCTTCTAAGATTGTAATCCTGTAATAATTGCATTGAATATTTCCTCCTTATGACCTTGATGCGCGGTTATTAAGGAAAGTAAAGGCCCATTCGCCCATGTAACCCTCATTGAGCCTATAAATATGCATGAAATAGCTCAAGGAAGGGACTTTTGATCTCTAAATCGATTTTCCTGAGTATTGAGAGAAAGGAGCTATAGTGTAATTATTCATCGTCTTATTGTAATTCCCTCGAGGCTTGTGAAACTCAAGAACCCTAGTTCTTTGATCACGGCTTTGAGATTCAATATTAATAAGAGCACTAAGTGGACGTACGTCATTACCATTCTTTGGGGCCGAACCACTATAAACCTTGGTGTTTTCTTCTTTTCCATTAGATTAAATTCTTAATTGTCGTTTTATCTTTTGTCGTATATTTGACTCCGTGTCGTTGGCCAAATCAAGGGCCAACACAATGGTTTTAATGAAATAAATAAATGAATTGAATTATTATATATATGTAGCTTATGTACTATATTATTGCTAATAATATTAAGTAAATATCATAAAATTCCCAAGTTCATCTATGTGGTCTCAATCTCATATTGGTATGAGTGGATCGAGATTGAGATAATGAACTTAAGTATTTCGCAGTAAAATAAAGTTATGGAATCTCTAGATTAATTACTGCTAGTACGGTCCACTAGTATTATCAATACATGTGACCTAGATCCGGGTTACTAGTGTAATAGGACATGTTAGTGGAGGTACTTTGCATTCTTGGAGTATGTAGAACTGGACCAAATGTGTTTTAATAATATGTGTTTAAATACCATTTCATAGTATTATAAAATACATCAACTGATGATCATATACAAACTGATCTTAATCCTAAAGTTACTATGAACTCCTATATATGTTACTTGATCCTTTGATTCATGTGTTACAGTTTGTTAGAATGATCAGGCTAATTACAATTGTTTAGGGGACTCAATGATGTATATGGCTGGGGACATAGTTTAACATATATGGAATCTATACCTTCTTATAGATTGAATGATGATTCCCTTTTGGGTTGGCTTTTGGAACTGAAAAGGTTATTGACATCAAATTCATAATTAGATTATGAATTAACCTTCACTAGTAAAGTCAATGGTACACTAAGAATAAATATATAATTAAAAGGGAAAAACAGTAATTTTATTCCCATTTAATTATGAATCATCAATAGAGGATTAATTTTTATGTAATGATTATATCAATGGACACTTTATGATTACAATAAAGTACTCAGTAAATATATGTCTTTAATTCGCAAGAGTTCACTCTCATATTTATAGTGGAATAATCATGAGATTAATAAATATTGTTATTGAATCAAAGAGTTTTGGTTAATAATATTTTATTTATTGGAGCTTGGAATTATTGGTCCATAGGTCCCCGGGGCTGCTCTATCAACACTAATTAAGGTAAGAGTTGATACAAGGGTTAAACTGTGAGTGGGCTATTTGAGAGAATATTTATTCTTCGGGATAAATGTGCAATTATGTGATAATTGAAGTTACACAATTTATTATTGCATTTGTGCAATTTAGAAATTGTGTAGAAATAAAAGAAATTTATTTTGATCAATTATTTTATTTAAGTGTGAATAAATAAATATGGATAGTAAAAATTGGTTTTGATTATTATATTCATTTAATTAATAATAAGATGATGATGGAAATTCAAATTTTGAATTTTGAATTTTGAAATTTAAGTTGTTATATTTTTCCTTAAAAAGAAGATACATTATTTGAATATCTAATTGTAAGCCATTTTTTAGGCATAGGAATTTCGTAATTTATATTAAATTCTAAAAAGTTATGTAATGGCCCAAGCCCCGAGCACAAACCACAAGGCCCGAGCCGTTGCCCCTACCACTGCACACCCAGCCTGCGCCCATGTGCACCCTGCATACGCCCATCACTACGCCAAATACCCCTTTCCATAACACATGAATGTAATACTAATAAAAAAGTATTATGAAAAAGTATTATATTGGGCAACTTAATAAAAAGAGGGTGGTAATTTATTTAGCCATCCCGCCACTTAGCTTTTTTTTCTTCATTTCCTTCAACAAAGAACAGAGACCCATTTCTTCGGCTTGGTACGGTTTACGAACTCCTCACTCTCTCAAATTGTAATGACCCAACTATTCTAGACTCTTGGACCATTAACGAAACTATACATACAAATTCTTACTAAAACTTACATTTGCGAAAATACCATAATTTTATTAGAAAACTTATAGAAATAAGAGTTACTTACATAAAAACCAAGAAGGATATGGGATCCCATTGTTTGAAAGACAAAACATAACATGATTTATAAAATAAAGGGATTACATAGTAAGTGCGGAAAATACATATAAAGACCATAAACAAATGACTACATCCTCGAATTCGAACTCTCGACTCCTTGACTCCATTCATCATCGATACACAATCTCCAAGCATCCACAAACCTTACCGCCACTAATAGCTATTTTCCTACACATTTAAACAAAAAGGAATGAGCCTAATGCCTAGCAAGGAAAAATCTAACACATACTTTCACATACATAAATTTCATAATAAACATAAAGACATATCATAACACTTATTACATACACATACTATAATGGCCATTATTACTTGGGGTCCCATAAACTAAACAAGTCATATGCCCATGAGATTAGTGGGGTCCTACTAGCTAAGTAGGTCATATGCCCATAATCTATTTGGGGTCTTGTTAGTCATATGGGTCATATGCCCAAGCCTACAAACATACATATTCATAATATATTTTATAACATATTTCATAACATAAGATAACACAAGCATATAACATATAGATTCTATCCTATTTTTCCTTACCAAAGTTACCGGGATATGAGGACAGAGTTGGGACTTTTGGAACACTCCTAAAACCATAAATAACAGGGTGAGTAGATTTGAAGAAAAAGAAAGGAATGGAAGGACTAAACCTTTGAGAAACATACTTACCAAAACTTATGTGCTCAAGAACTTAGATTTCCTAACCAAAATAAAGATTAAGGTTAGAGGCTGAGTAGAAGACTATGAGAACTTAAAAGAAAAGTATAGAAATGAACTAGAGTTTTGGGTTACCTTGAAGACTTGTAAGACCAATCTACACCTCAAACCGAAATAATATGAAACCTTACTTCCCAAAGTGTTTGATAAGCTTATGGTGATCAAGCTTATGATTCCCCAACCCAGGTGTTTACACTCTCACACTCACTTAGCACTTGCAGCCTCTGAACTTAGAGTAAAAGGTGAATAATGGCTGTGTACTAGGTCCTATTTATAGAGTTTAGGAATGAAAGGATCTAAATTTTACTTGAATAAAAATAATAGCTTTTTAGGTGAAAATAATTTGAATAATCGTTCAGCAGAGGCTGAAGACTCGTTCAAAAAGGTGCTGAACTTATCAAGAGGTTGAATGGCTGAAAGGAAAAAGAATTCAAAAACTTTTGAAATATACTGAAGGAGGCGATATATCGCCCCCTGTAGGCAATATATCGCCTGGGCCAGTATGCCCGAGGCAGTCGTGCATCGTCTCGTGTTTTCCGTATCTACGTGCTGCGATATATCGACACACGCTGATTAATTAAACACGAAATTACACATTTTTAGCTAAGTTTGAATGGAGTAAACAGCCTTGACTAAGCCCTCAACGTATTCAAAGCTGCTGACTGGCCTTATAGCATTCAAACTTTTACCCTTATTAAATTAAATCCTCAAAATACTTAATCCTTAATCACCCATTAATAACATGTGCTTAAAATCCTATTGGTCCTAATCTAAACCTTATAGTATAATAAATATTATCCTTAATATCAGTCATATAATCAAACCTTAGGTTAACATTAATATTCTTAAACTATAGGTTAAACTTCGAAAATTTATAAGTACTACTATGAGTGTCCAAATAATTCCCGGTCTGAACCAAAAATCCACAGTTACAAAGATAATACTATACATACTATAATACTACTAAATAATTAGCTAAGTAAAGTTCTTAGACTCTACACAAATCTCCTCCATCCCTCAAATCTCCTCTCTCTCTCTCTCTCTCGTCTTTCTCTATCTCTCTGTCAATCCATTTCCAGTCGTTGGACTTCTCGGATTCATTCTTCTTTTCGGTCTTGGCAAGCCAATTAAGTATTAGTTGTAGATGTTAGATTTATCAGCTTGAATCTTATAGAATCTATAAAATCTGTGGTTTTCAAAATTAATTTTTGATTTTGCATATTGCTGGGGTTTTTTCAATCCGAGGCCTCAGTGTATCAGTCTCATTTCAAGAAGACCTAAAGCACTCCCTTTCCCCTGCTTTGACTTTAAAACGTTTTTGGTTGAGTTTTATGAGTTTTGTCTTTCTGGGATATGATTAGAGTGGAGTTTTATCTGGTTAAATTCTTGGCAAAATGCCTCTGTTGTTTTATGTTCATTTTGTTGCAATTTCACTTCAGGGCTTGGTTTGAGGAGCTATGAAAGAAGCGAATGGTAGAGTTGAGGCAGGCTTTAGAGCATTCAGAAGACTCAATAGGGTTTGTACTTTTATTTTTGCTAACTTTCTATTTCAATCTTGTTAAAATTAAAAGAAATATGTTGACACAAAAGGATGCAATGTGTATATATTTAGTGTGATAACTTCCCGAGAACATCTTGAAATTTTATTTGCACAAAATATGAGAAATGCATTTTTCTTTTCCCTTCTTCATTGCAACATGGTAGACTATTCTCCATTATGAATTTTATCGTTATCATTTTTGTACTTTTAGCATTGACTGATGTTCACATGTAGAAAAGGCAGAAAGAATTCCCTTTTTCAAATGCATAGTATTAGCAAACATATGATATGTATATAGGCATGCAAAATACATATGGAATGTTAGACCACTGGTAGTATGCTTGATTTCCTCTGGCTGTTATTGTTAAAGCTGGCTCTTTTTTTTAGGTCATTTTCTATCATGAAGTCCACTTTTAGAACAGAAATCAGTGCATTTTCAACTTGCGGCACAATGATCTTGCTTTCCTTTAGTTGCAATACAATGTTTTATTTAAATTGATGTCTAGTGAGACTAAAAGCTGAAGTTTTTCTTTTTTCCAATTCATGAGGAGGGGGCAAACACATTGGTGGCTGTTCGGGTACAACTTCTTCCTATACTAGTTTTTTTCCTTTTAATTTGCAAACACTAATATACTAGCCAAAACCCTCACTATATTATTTTTTTAGGAAAACTTTATTTTCTTTAGAAAACCTTTGGCCTTGTATGATAACAATTTTTTACTTTTATGTTTTTCCTTTTTCAAAAAATATAAAAAAAAAAGAAAGAAATATATTTAATTCATAAAAAAAAAAATCTAAGCATGCCCATGAATGAGATCTCTCTACATTTTGGCAATATGCACTTTGCTTAGGGAAAAAAAGAAGACTTTTGTGGCTGCTTATTTCCTATGAAGAAACTGTGAAGCTACACGAGAATGGAGAACTTGAACCTTTGCTGGCAAAAATCAAAAATAAAAAGGCACAAAGCTAGCTTGCTGAGCAAATTTTTGTTTAAAGATTTCAATGGCCTTGCAATATGACTCCGAACTTGCACATTTGTAGCTTTATGTTTCATATAAAAATGCAGTAAGAACCTTATTGGCTTGATTTGTTCATGATTAATTGATAATCCAATTTGATTTGAGAAAATGTGTATTAGTATGCATTTCCTCTTGCTGAGGTTAGTTTATGATTATGTGAATCTAACAGAAAGATGAAGCAGGTGAAATATGTTATTAGATAAGATTTGAATGGTGAGCTTAATTTGTTATCATCATTATAAGTATTACTTTGTTACAGTGAAAGGGAACAAAAATACGCATCATTGCTAGTTTGCTGTTAATTTTCTTAAGCTCACTAGGATCTCAGTAGATAGAATGGTATCCCATGAATTTATCTTATTATCTTATAATACTTGTTTTAACTGATTCTGTTATAATTGGTTATGAAATTCTTGTTTTTGCAGCTGGGTAAATTGCTTCCATGGCCCTACTTCAAGCCTTTTCACTTCCACTGCTTCTCTGTTGTTATTGTGCTGCTGCAAAGTTATGGTAAATTTTGTTATTTTTCAATAAATTTTGTTATTTCCTTGAACAGTTTTTGTTTTTCATTTATTGAAATTTATTCCAATGGGTCATTCTATGACATAAATCACTACAAGAATTTGGTATTGAACATCAGAAGATCGCCTTTGCCTTTCTGCTATTGAAGGTCCTATATGTCCTATAAGTCCTATATAGGTGAATGCTTACTTATTTATTGAGAATGAACAATAAATTTTTGGTTCTTGTATTCAAATATTGATTCTCTTATTTTTTCCCCTTAATTGTCCTGATCGATAGTATTGTTGAGCTATTATAGTTTGGGCTACAAGGATATGAGCTTTTGCACACAAAACAACTAGTAGATTGACCCAATGATAAAAGCTCACTTGCAAAAGAAACTTTTCTTTATTTTGGATGCCTCTTTATATATATAAGATCCATTGTATTTTTGAAAAGACTTGTGATCATAACTAAATCAGTGTATGAAAATCTTTTTATTCCATTGATATAGAGATAGAAGTATTGTAATGTAATGAAGTTGCTAGTATTCTCAATATTTAGTGTGCCATTCATCTGTGCATGAGTTAAATAATTAGTGTTCCACCAGTATTCTCAAATGACAAGTGTGCCATTCAACCATGGTAAATATATTAGAAACTTATGTAGAATAAAGTTTCCCATGCCTGAAACTAAAGTTTATGTTGACTCTTAGTTTCCCATTAAACATATCACAGGATTGTCATATAATTAACCATGGTTAATATATTATAAACTTCTTAGTCATCTACTAGAACTTTGTAGAGTGCTTTTTGATGAGTTCTAGTTTGTTGGGAACGAAACAGGAAAAATATATTTGTTGGTTGTTGGCACTTGACTTGTTGTGTGTCATTGTTGAGAAGGAACAATCATTTTTACATACAAGTACACATGCATATACAATTTTAGAAAAAATGAGGCTGATGTTGAGAAATCTTAGAATAATCAAAATCACTAATTAGTTCAGATTTTTCTTTTTTGCTTATCTTGAACTCAAAAAGTATTACAATTAATTTTCCATTATTGCTTTTTCATTTTAAGTGTATTATGACAGAATTATATTTTGGAAACAATGACTAATGTGCTCACTTTATATTGTTCATTTTAGAAACATGGAGTTTGTGTTTCTTTCTTGGAAACAATGGGGGTCTACTGGTTTGTTAGATATAGGTGCAATAAATTCTAGATTTGTTTGAAGATATGGTTTTCCAAATGCATTTTCCCAATATATATTGAAAATCTCCATCTCCATATACTTAATAATTGTCACAAGAGTTTTTGATTTAGTGGGTTCTCTACACAAAAGTTATTTTTTAAATTTCTTTAGGACTCTTGCAGAAATTCAAGAAAGAAAACAAGCAGCTTTAGGAAACTGAGGCATTTATGTGGAGATCAACTTTCTTAAATATAGTGTTCGACTGGAATTAATTCCTCTCCCTGTAAGTTTTTTTCCTTCTTGTGGGTGGCTTTGATTCTAGAAGCCTACCCCAAGTGTACGCTTGGTTTAATTTTTTTTTTATATAATTTATATCGATCATTTTTTGTTGCTCTGGTTTGTTGTGTTTAGTTCTTTATTGTTTCATATTTGTATCTGAGCTGATTTATATTGTGTTGCTTATCCGAGCTAATTGTTGAATGTATTTTTGTTACTGCTTTGGTTTGATCTTTTGGGGAGTTTTTTTATGCGTGGAAACATGTTAAAAATGTTAAATGGGATCTTGTTTGCAGGTCTTCTTCTTTGGAACCAAACAAGGCAGCGTTGGATTAGGAATAAAAATTTTGATAACTGGCCACTACAGCGAGATCCCAAATTAAGGTACGATTTTATGGTTTGTACAATTTGTGAATTACTCAAATCTACCTCTATATTTGCTCGATTTTGGCAAATTACTCAGGGGATACTTGTAACTGCTGGTCTTATTTTTTGAATACTTCATTTTTCATTACTGGCCAATTTTTTTGATTAATTTTGTTTTTGTGTTATCTAAAATTGTCTTTGAAACATTTTTTTAAATAAGGGAAATGGAATTGTTTAAAAGTATAGTTGGTTAAAACAAGAAGGAAAACTATCGTTGTAACAAATAATAAACGACCAATAATGTTAGGGGATAACTATTTTTAGACAGAATTGTTGTTATTTCAATAGATAACTAACTTGAACAAACTCACATTATTACAATTCATATGTATATACTTATGTAATTCAATGTACCAATATTTGTAATAATTACCCTTTGTTTGGATCTTGAAGTTTAAGAGGGAGACCACTTATGAATGGGTTTTGAGTTGAACTTCACTTCCAATTTTGATGGCTATTTATATTTTATATGCCTTGTATTATTTTTATAAATGATGGAACACTAAATAGTGTTTTTTATACCTCTCAGCCACACCCTCTTGAAGTCACCACATCTTTCCCTCACTCACGGCCTTACCTCAATCCCGATGTGTGCTTCCCCATTGGCGTGCTCGTTCGCGTTTAGCACACATAAGCTCCTTTCTCTTTCCCTTTTGTTGAGTCTGAACATGATGTTGTTTTAAAATATATTTTACTATTTATGAGCTGTTAATAATCTGAAGAAAAAAAATAGGTGTTAATAATTTATTCTTGGACTTGTATATGAATCTACTGTAGCTTTCTCACTTTTCTGAATATTGCAAGGCCTCACAATCCTTGCTTCTATACTTAATTGTTAATTGTTATAGACCTATGTACTTCGAAGTTTAAATATTTTTCTTGAGAAATTATTATGCTTTGTATTGAATAAGAATCAATACAAATCTATAAAAATGTTTGAGATTGTTGAATACGTGGCTGGGATTTTGTATTATTGTATACTTTATGTTATATGCATTCTTTCTTTGTTTAATTAATATATAATTTGTGTTTGAGGGGCTTGGTATTTACAAGGATGCCCAACAGAGACTTTGAAAATTGGACTGGAAAATCAAATTCAAACTTTGAATCTTTAGGGATTATGTTTTATGGGGTATAGAGCTATATCTAGTGAAGTGATTGATTTCAATATATGTGTTTGATTATGGTTCTTTGATTGGAAAAATGTGTTGAATAACCCATGTATTCTTGAAGCATTTTTGGAGTGATTAGGAGATACAACTTTTTATATAGATCATTTTTGTGACTGAAAACCGCATTCATCCCTTTTATTTCTTCTGCAACCTCAAGTTCTCTATTTATTTTAGTTTTGATTGGTATGCTTTTAGGGAACCAAACAGAGTGGTTGAGGAGTAAAAACTGATCTAGGGTATTGACAAATTGGAATTTTAAGCTTTTGTCAGGTATTGAGATATTTATATACTATATATACAAAAGAACTACATACAACACAAGATACAAAAAATGATTTATATTATATTAATCAATTTCTAGCTAGAACATAGAAGGTAGAATAATAATTAATTATAGCTCTAAATTAGTTAACCACATTATTCATTACTACCCACCAAACTTGTTGACGAAAAAAATACTATCATCACCAGTGGTAGTGGTAGTATACACATCAATATTCATACATAATATATATTGTACATCATATATAATAACTTTTCTCCTTCCTTTTCATTATTATTATTATCAATATTCTTTCCCTCTTGGACCTTACTTGCTTCTTCTGTTGCTGCTTCTTCTGGTTTGAGCTAGGCTTTTAGCTTAAAAGGTTTATCTTTTTAGGGACAATAGTTTAGTTTAGCTATATATTTTCAACTTGACACAGTTATTAACAAGAAAAATTAGCCCCCAATAGTCAATTATTTCAGATAGGACCCTCCAACTGATATATAGTCAAAATCCCTTTAATAAGTCTCTAATGAGTCTTAATGTCAAACAGTTGAAAGACTCTTTTGTTTTTTTTTTACCTCTCATTTTGAGTATCTTGCTCTTAAGTTGCTCTGCACAGGCCTCACAGTGCATGTTTACATTCAGTTCAATAGTAACTGGTCCATCAACCTGGAGTCACACAACACACCACTCAAGTTAATTGGCTCTTATAAATATAAAATAAACAAATATATGGATAATAATTTGCATGGAATACATACATATATAATTGAGAGAATTACTTGTGCAATCGAAGATTCCTAATTGCTTTGAGTTTCATTTTAATTAAGAAGGGAATTTTTGAAATTTGGTTACAAATATTTATGAATAATCACATTAGCATTTTCAAATTATCACAAGTCCTTTATTAATGAAATAATGAGTCTTGCTTTTACGTTTGAATTATCACGAGTCCTCCATTAAACATTTTATTGCTTGATTTTTCATTTCTTATAACCTATCTTTGTTGTATTTTGATATTCTCATATTGAAATGTTATTTTTAAAGGATTTGGTTTCTCAAAATGTTTCTGTATTGGTGTAACATTGGCTTTCTAAATATGTTTATCAATTGTTCAATGGTGTTGTCATATTTGAGATGTGTCTTATTTTGGTTATTTATATCTAAAGAATATGTTTTTGTATTACTATTTTGTTGTATATATATCTATATTTCTTAAAAGATTAGAGGTTGTTATTGAATTTGTTGAACTCTTGGAGGGGCTTGTTCGTTAATAGGAAGGGTATTATTTACTTGTCTATTTTCTGTTTTTCTTTTTTGCACTATTTTATGGTACTGAGTTAATGCTTTGTTGTAATTATTTATTATTTTCAAGTTGAATGAAATACTGCTAGTTCTCGAATTTTCTTTTAACATAGAATGTGGCAGAAGTGGAAGTTTTTTACTTTTGAACTTTGGTCTAAGTAAGAATGGTTTGTTTTACATCTTATGAGTTTTAATTTTCTTTCTCGTTATTACTACTCTGTTTCATGAGAAGTTAAATTCGTAAATGATCATTAATTTAATGTGGAATTAATCAGCGTTCTCTTTTCAAGTCATTGTGTGGTATTGAATGTTTACTTACATGCTTTTGTCTAAGTATGAGGTTGCTCTTGCTTTTACTTGGTCTACTCTCCCTAATAAATTGTTTTGTGGAACGTCTTTGCCTCTTTTAGTGGCCAATTCAGACATTATACTTGTAAGCATGACTTCTATTTCTGACATTTTGTAATCGATTGATTGTTTATAAGCTAGTCTTTGACAAGTCTAATGTTCTTTGGGCATCTATTCAGGTAGAATTACAAGTTTTATGACAGTATTTTTTTTTATATATTCAGCTCTACACTTAAACATATAATATATTTTTCTATATTCTATTGTAGGCACAATATGACTTACATGATGATTGGCAAAAAAAGATGTGCTTTGAAATGATGGCAGAACTATGGAGATCTGGGAAATCTAAACTTGTAAAGGATGTTATCAATACAAAAAAGAACCAATGTCTTATAATTTAGTGTTTGGTTTCTTTGTTTGCTTTGGTGTAGTTGTGAATTCATTATTTTGTATTTGGTGTCCTCTCTTGGATATAATTTCCATAGCATTTTTCTTGAAGTAATTTGTGATGCTAGATAATAACAATAAAATATTTCTTTGTTTATTTTGCAAATGTGACAAGCGAAATAGAAAATGATACTTAATTTTGAAGGCTTTGTGTTGGGCAGCTGTAAAATATTTTTTGCTGAAATACCTTAACTTTTCAATATGTTGAATATTTAAGACTACTTGAATACTTAAAGAACATTTTGTTGTTGATGACAGTGTTGAATGTTTTAAACTAATTTGTGGATTGTTAATACAATGTTGAATGTTTTTACTTTTTATTATTTGAAAATCAAGTTCATTTGATGATGCTAGTATATATTAGAAAGATAATTTTAATTATATAAAAAAATCAAAATATAATAGAATAAATTAGTGTTATATAAATGAATATATAATGAGAAATTAAACTTATCTAAATATTAAAATAATACGAAAATTGTGTTATAATATCTATTACAATAACACTTTTTATGTAAAGAATCTTGTTATGCAAACTTCATTATATAACACAAATAATGTGTTATACTAAAGTGTAGTATAACACAAATTTATAAGTATTGAAATGTGTTATATAATCGACTATAAATAATATAATTAAACACTTATCTATTTATTAAAATAACACAGAAAGTGTGTTATCGTTGACAGTATAATAACACATCTGTATAACAATGATAAAGTGTTATGTAAAGTACCCTGACCTACGATAACATAGTCGGTCTTAACACATCAAAAAGTGTTATGGTATATTTTGATAACACATTTTTGGTGTTATTAAAAGCATTTTTTCTTGTAGTGCATGCGCACCCTGCCTGCGCCTATGCGCACCTGCCATGTGCCCTTGCACGCGCACAGTGCCCCTGCCCAGCTCCCCACGCTTGTACCCCTACGGCCCAACCTCCTGCGCACCTTCAGCCGCATCGCAGCCAACCGCAACCCACCATTGACACACCCATTAGGGTTTGTGTAATGACCCAAAATTACTAATAAGGCTTAAGGGCCTTGATTAGTGTGCCGGGAGGGCACAATTGGAAGTTACATGAATTAATGGTGAAAATGCATGATTATGTGAAAAGCCTGCTTATATGATTATTTGGATAAATGTGATGCATGACTATGTGTATTAGTATGCATGTAGGCTCTGATTAGGTTATAAGGGTATATTCGTAATTTTGCCCCGTTGAGGGCATAAATGTAAATATTTACGATAAATTGTTGAGACCACATTATTATGTGGATATATCTGTAGCTTGTGACTCAAGGCGATCCTAGTGAGTGGTTTAGCGGAAAAGTCACGGCGGGGATTTATAACCGGCTCGTGGGAGTCTGGGGGTATTTCTTGGAATTTGAGAAGTATATTGGAGATTATTTGGTACTGAGGAAAATAATTGGTGATTAGTTAGGTGTCGGGATGTAAGCGGTTATTATTAGGGACACTCGAGGAATTAGAGGGAATTGGGAGCAAATGACTAAAATGCCATTGGTATGCTTTAAGGCTTAGGATTTAATGGGAGGGAAAATGGTCATTTGACTGAAAAGAGATAAGTGTTATATTGTTTTTTAGTTTTAGTGGAGGTTGTAGAAAGTTTCAGAAGTTAAAGGAAAGAAAGAAGAAAAACAGGGACTCTTTCTTCTCCATTCGGTTTGCTCTATTCCCCACCATTCTTTGTGAGTTTTGGAGCTGGAATCTCAGAGTAAGCTCAAGCTGGAACTTAGGGCTTAGCTACTCAATTGAGGTAAGTTTCAAGATTTCTGAGTTTTATTGAGGTGATTTCTAAGCTTGAGTTTTGGATGGAATTAAGGGAAATAAGCTTGAGGAGTTGAAGGGCTTGAGGCTGGAAGGATACTAGAGATAACCTAAGGTCAAAATTCTCCATAGAAGGTAACAAATTCTGGCTTTGAAGTTCTAAGTTTCTGAGTTTCTCATTTAATTCTTGAGTTCAATGTTTGTTTTCTAAGTTTGATGATGCATGTGGTTAAGTCTTGTGTTATTGGGTTGTGTGGGGTGAGATATAGGTGATGGTAGACTCAATTTGTTGTGTAGTTGAGGTTTGGAAGGGTTCCAAGGGGTTTTGGTTGGAGGAAAATCGAAGGAAGAAAAACAGGGTGTTGCTGGTCTGTGACCAGCTCTGTAGCGCTAGCCTTTAGGCGCTACAACGCTAGGCTTGGGTTTCCTGGCGCTTTTGGCTCTGCTTGTAGCGCTATAGCTCCCACTTTGTGGCGTTGTAGTGCTACCCTATTTCTAGAAGTGGGCTTTTGAGTTATTTGATAGGGTTTTTGCTCGGGGGCTCGGGGTTTGATTCCACCACCCCGTTTGGTGGAATTAGGGTTTCCCGAGGGCTCAGGATTGGTCCCGAGGTTAGGTTTTGGTATTGAAGTTTAGTGATGGTTCTATATTTTGGCTGTGACTAGGTGTCTGCTAGGGCTCGGATGGGATCGTGCTTGGGAGTTGACTTCATTGAACAAAGCTAGCGGAATCAAAGGTAAGAAAACTGCACCTGGTTATGTGAATGTTTTGGGACTAAGAGCTCCCTATATCTGTATGATGTCATAGATGATATTATGCCATGGGACAAGTGATAAACAGCCTAAGAGTGACGAAATCAATATTTGCGCACAGGGCGCGATTCAGCCACTGGTAGCTGAGGACAGTTTGATATTCACTGAGCTCGGTTTAAGCGGGTCAGAGTTAGTGGGATAAATAGGGGGTGCGACCTAAGGGCGTCGACCCTGGTTATTATATGTGAATCGGTTATTATGTGTGAATTGGTTATTATATGCGAAATGGTTATTAATGTGAGTTGATGAGCTTAGTATGCTGAATGCATGGTTATGAGAATGGTTTGGATTGTTGAGTATATGGTTATAATGTACAAGTTCTCTGATTGTTTGATTGTTGATTATGCTCTGTTATTATGTTTTCTTGCTGGGCCTTGGATCACGAGTGCTACGTGGTGCATGTAAGGGCAAGGGAAAAATGGACACGCCTTGAGTTGGAGAGCTTTGGGCTGAATGTACATAGTCAGCTGATCGGTCGCCACGGCCGAGGAGTGGTACAGGACGGGAAAAGCCTAAATGTCAGTTTTTCCCTTAGAGTGGCTGGTAGCTGTACTTTTAACCTGAAAATTTTGGAAACTGTCTTTTACACATTATTACTTTTGGGATCCCATGTAAAAGAATGTTTGAATATATGAAATGTAACTTTTGTGGCCGAAATCTTTTAACCCTAGTTCAAATATAGTCTCAGTAACACGTTTCTAACTAAATGACTTGATTAGAAAGTCTTGCACCTTTATAAACACACAGTGTAACGATCTTGGCTATCCAGGGCATTACAGTTTCTGTCATGTAAACCCTAATGGATGTGTAATTATCCATTTGGGCATGTTTAAGCCCAATATAATTAAAAAGTGTTTTAATTATATATTTTGAGTTAATTGTGGTGAGTCCAAATTTCAATTGAGCCTCAATAACTTGTTGGGTATTAAAACCTAAAGTTTGATTATTTTAAAATTTGTTTAAAATAATTAAAAGGTTCTTTAACTCATAATGGTTAATTAAAATGGTAATGGCCCAAAGACTAAAAGAGAAGGTCCAAGATCAAAGGAGTTGCTTTTAATTAGGTCTTAGTTAGTTTAATTAATTTTGTGTATTTTTTGCAAGTGTTGTTATTTTCTAGAAATACCCAAAATACCCAACCTGCTTTTGTTTATTTATTTATTTGCTTGAACGTGATTAAATTGTTTAATACTTTATCATGCATAATAACATGCCATACATATTACCCAAGTATTACATATTAAGCATGCATATTTTTAGAAACATGCTTAGGATTGATTATATATTTTTATTTGATAACTCATATAATTAATTTAGTATTAATTAGTTAAGATGGTAAAAAGAATATAAAGTTGTTTATTTTCTTATTTAATAAAATTATTTTATTAAATAAAATGGTATTCTGTTTAAAAGGGAAAAATAAAATCTAGGGCGCGATTATTTATTTTGCATAATTGGATTATCATTTATTAGAATATCATTTGGTAAAATTAATTTAATTAGTTTTACAACCTAATTAAAAAATATTGATTTTGAGAAATACACAATTTTAAAAAAATAAGTGGAAGAGGGAATTATGATAATAAGTCTCATGGTCTCCATTATTGGTTGAACACAGAGAGGCATAGGAAAGGCCTCGTGTCGCCTCCGTTTGCGGCCTCCCTAAGGAAAGGCTTCCAAATATGTTAATTTTATCTCAAGGTTGACTTATCTTATGAGAGTATTATTAGTGATGTATTTCAAGTTTGACTGACCCTAAGGCACACTCTTGAGTTAAGTCATTGATCGAAAATAATGGGTTACACTACGAAGATGTTTCTAGGCTTTCGAGCGCGACTAGTACATCTTGACCAAACTAGTGGTAATTCATAAGTCAAAAGAGAAAAATGTGTTAAGTTTTCACTTATGGAGTTGAGATATTGCCTCAAGGTTAATTTGTGATTAGTCTGACCTACCCTAAGGCGGTCCAATAGTTTTCAAATTAGTCTATCGTGGATTAGTAATTAATTTTTATGTGTTATTTTATATGTTGCATTCATGCATCATATTTACTATTCCAAATATAAACTAATATTTATTATATGCATTAATTAATTATATTTTATTTATTTATCTTTTAGCAATATGTCCAATCCAAACCCTATAACTGCTTTACTTGCTAACGAAAAACTGACTGGTGATAACTACATGAAATGGAAATCAAACATGAACATTGTTTTGATATGTGAAAACCACATGTTTGTTCTTAATGAGGAATGTCCTAAGGTTCCTGCTCTCACTGCTGCCAAAACTTCAAGAGAGAAATATGACAATTGGATCTTATCTAATAATAAGGCCAAATGTTATATGCTTTCTAGTATGAGCGATGTGCTCAGAAAGAAGTTTGAAACTGTTGAAACAGCCTATGAGATTTGGGAATCTCTACAAGGCATGTTTGGTTAACAATCTTATAAGTGCAGACATGATGCTACTAGCAGCTTCTTGAATATGAAAATGAAGAAAAATGTTTCTGTCAAAGAACATGTCCTAGACATGATCAACATATTGCACGATGCAAAAATCCATGGTGCAACCATTGATGAGAGAACTCAAGTAAGTGTGATATTTGAATCTCTCATACCAGCTTTTGCGGCATTCACTACCAACTATGTTATGAACAGTTGGAGTATAATATGACCCAACTGCTAAATGAGTTGCAAACTTTTGAATCTCTAAACAAAAGTTCCACTAAGATTGAGGAGGAAAATGTTGCTGAACCAAGCATTCTACTTCAAACAATAATTCAAGGATGAGGAAGGGTGGCCAAGGAAAGGACAAGAAAAAGGACCAACAACCAGAGAAAACCAACAAGTCTTCCAAGAAGAATAATTCTCCAAAGAACTCCAAAAAGAAGGCACTGAAAGGAGCATGCTTTCATTGTGGAGTTGATAGCCATTGGAAAAGGAATGGTCCTAAGTACCGAGCTGAACTAAATGACAAAAAGAAGGGTAAATTTGATTTACTTGTTTTAGAATCTTGCTTAGTGGAAAGTGATTTATCATCATGGATAGTTGATTCTGGAGCCCCTAACCATGTTTGTTTTTCTTTGCAGATTCTTAGTACTTCAAGGAAGCTGGCTCATGGAGTGGTGACCATGAGAGTTGGAAGTGGTCAAGAGATATTGAAAGCTGAAGTTAGAAAAGCTCGCCTAGATATTGATAATAATAAATTTATAGTGTTGGACAACGTTTATTTTATTCCTGGATTTACTAGAAATTTAATTTCCTTATCAAAATTGCATGAACAAGGTTTTAATGTTTCTTTTAATAATAATTCGATTGTTATTTCAAAATATGGTTTTGATGTTTTTTCTGCAAAGTCTAAAGGTGGACTTTACAAGTTAGAGTCCAACGTAGAGCATGTTTATAATTTTGAATTATTTAAAACTGTAAATCCTATATCTATTAAAAGACAAAAGACAGATTCTGATAGTGAAACATATCTGCGGCATTTGAGACTGGGACATATTGGTCTAGACAAAATTAATAGACTAACAAAGGATGGTCCTTTAAGACAACTATCTATTGGTTCTCTCCCAGTCTGTGAATCCAGCTTAGAAGGGAAAATGACCAAGAGACCTTTCTCTGCTAAAGGTTCAAGAGCCACAAAACCACTTCAACTTGTACATACAGAAATTTGTGGCCCACAAAATGTCCAAGCTAGAGGAGGTTACGAATATTTCCTCACTTTCATTGATGATTATTGTAACGACCCAACTCTTCTAGACTTTGGACCATTAATAACTACTACCCATAGATACTAATCCTAAGAAAACTTACATACAAAATAGTCATAACTTTATTAAAATTGTAAAAACCAGGGTTTAAATACATAAAAGTTCAGTTAGGATATGGGATCCCATTGTTTGAAGATAAAATCATAACTTAAATAAATTGGTTACAAAATTAAGCGCGGAAAATACATGTAAAACATAATTGAAAGACTTTAAACAACTTCATCATCGAATCGCTCACGCAGTCCACTGATTCCATTCTCCCTCAATACACATCCCCAAGCTACCAAGAACCTTCCCGCCGCCATAACTATTTTCCTGCACATATAAAACATAAAGGAATGAGCCTAATGCCCAGCAAGGAAAATCTACTACAAGCATGAAAACATATACATACAGCTAAACTATAAACTATAATCATATGACTATATAAATACAACATCTATTACAATGGCCATCATACTTCTTGGGACTTGCTAGCTAAGCAATCATATGCCTATAAATTTACGGGGCTAGTTATCTAAACAAGTCATATAAATTTATGGGGCTCGTTATCTAAACAATCATATGCCCAAGGGATCTACTATTGGGACTTGTTATCTAAACAAGTTATATATTTGTTATCTAAACAAATTATGTGGTTTGTTATCTAAACAATTCATATACTAAAACAACTAAAAACATATCATACTTATAACATAGACATATATCAACAACATAAAAGCATACAAATCTACCCTATTTTCCTTACCAAAAACCAGAATGTGAGAACAAGATCGGGACTTTGGAACGCTCCTAAAAACCATAATAGAGAGGTGAGTATACTAAAGAAAAGAGATGAAAAGAATGAACTACACCATCAAAAAGATACTTACCAACAAGAACCTCAAGTTCAAGATCTTAGATGCCTAACTAAGAATAAAGAATACTGAGTTAGGATTTTAGTAGAGAAAATATATTAAGAACAATACAGAAAGGAACTAGAATTAGGAATACCTTGAATGCTTCTATGACTGAACTACACCTCGAAACCGAAATATACTATAAACCTTACTTCCCAAGTGTTTAATAAGCTTATAACCCCAACCCAAGTGCTTAACACTCTAAAGTAACCTAGCAGCTTGTAGGCTCTGAACTCAGCTTGATGAATGAAGAAATGGTTGGGTACTAGGTCCTATTTATAGAGTTCAAGAATGAAAAGATCTTCATTTAGCTTTAATAAAATAATAGCTTTCTAATTGAAAAACATTTGAATAATCGTTCAGCAGAGGCTGAAGACTCGGTCAAAAAGATTCTGGACTTATCAAGTGGTTAAGGATTAAAATGTGCTCGGTTTCAAAATTGTTCAAAAATCATGCACCATAGTCGATATATCACCCATGCTAGGCGATATATCACCTGGGCTGATATACCCAAGGCTCGTCGAAGTTTTCGTGCGAAGTTACGTGTTTTTTGTATCCCCGTATGGCGATATATCGCCCCCTAGAGCTGCGATATATCGGCATACGCTGAAATATTATACACGTAATTACACTTTTTCAGCCTAATTTGAATTGAGTAAACAGCCTTGACTAAGTCTTTTAACGATTTCAAAGCTGCTGGCAGACTCTAGGATTTTCAAATATTACTCTTAATAAATTTATTCCTCAAAATTACTTAACTTCTCATTAAACATACACGTGACAAGTGTTAATATCTTATTGGGTCTATCTAAACCTTATAGTATAATAAATATCATCTCCATAATCAGTCATATTAATCAAACCTTAGGTTATAGTTAATATTCTTATACTATAGGTTAAACTTATAAAACCTACAAGTGTTACTACAAGTGTCCAACTAAGTCCCGGCTTGAACCAAAATCCACAGTAAAAAACATACTATAACTACTACTAGCTCTTACTATTACTACTACTACTATCTAACTAGCTAAGTAAAGTTCTTGGACTCTACAATTATTCAAGATACGGTTACTTGTACTTAATTGAAAGGAAATCTGAAACATATGATAAGTTTAGGGAATTCCGAGCAAAAGCTAAAATGTAATTAGGTAAATCACTAAAAGTACTTCAATCAGATCGAGGTGACGAGTACTTAGATTATGAATTTGAGGACTATTTGTGTGATCATGGAATTCAATCCCAACTCACTGCACCTGGAACGCCACAACAAAATAGTATTTCAGAAAGAGGAACAGAACCTTATTAGATATGGTTAGATTGATGATGAGTTACTCATCATTGCCTTTGACATTCTGGGTTATGCAATAAAATGTGCTCTATACACACTCAATGTTGTTCCATCTAAGTCTATTAAGAAAACACCATTGGAATTATGGAATGGTACTGAACCTAGTTTACGCATTTCTATATATGGGGTTGTCCTGCACACGTGCTTAAAGGAAAGACTGGGATGTTGGAACCACGCATTGAAGTGTGCATGTTTGTAGGATATTCCAAATAAATAAAAGGTGGTATACTTTATAGTCCTAAAGATAACAAAATGTTTGTATCTAAAAATGCTACTTTTTAGGAGCATGACTATATAAATGACCATAAACCTCAAAGTAAAGTTGTACTTGAGGAAATGGTATCAAGTAAACAAGACCAATCACCAGCAATGGCAAGAGAAAAATGGCCGGAGGATATCGCCAGTTCTATTCAGAAAAAGAGAGAGCTTCGTCGTAGGGGGAGGGTTGGTAAACAACCTGTATGTTATGAACATGAATTTCAAATGCTTGTGTCAGACACAAACAAAGATGATCCATTGACATATAGACTTGCAATGGAAGATTTTGACAAAGAAAAATGGCTAAACGCCATGGACCTTGAAATGGAATCGATGTATTCCAATTTTGTTTGGATTCTTGAAGATCCATCTAAAAATGTTAAACCTATTGGTTGCAAATGGATATTCAAGAAGAAGAGAGGAGCATATGGGATAGTAGAGACTTTCAAACCAAGACTAGTAGCAAAGGGCTACACACAGAAAGAAGGAGTTGATTATGAAGAAACTTTTTGATCTGTGGCCATGCTCAGATCTATCTGCATACTCTTATCCATAGCTGCATGCATGGATTATGAGATTTGTCAAATGGACGTTAAAACAACTTTTCTGAATGGATATCTTGACAAAACCATTTACATGTCTCAACCAGAAGGGTTCTAAGTTAAAGGTCAAGAGCAAAAAGTTTGCAAGCTTCTTAAGTCTATTTATGGACTCAAACAAGCTTCAAGATCTTGGAATCTTAGATTTCATGAAACAATCAAAATGTTTGGTTTTAAACAAAATGTTGATGAACCCTGTGTTTATAAACAAATCAAAGATAAGACTGCGGTATTCCTCGTTCTTTACGTTGATGATATTCTACTCATTGAGAATGACATATAAACATTATCAAAAGTAAAGAAATGGTTAGCTGAGCAATTCCAAATGAAATATTTAGGAGAAGCCAAATATGTTTGGGAATTCATATCTGTAGAGATCGAAAGAACAAAATTTTGGCATTGTCTCAAGCAACTTATATTGATAAAGTGCTAGAACGCTTTGGCATGCAAAACTCCAAGAAGGGCACTATGCCTACCCAGTCAGAAGTTAAATTGTCTAAAGAACAATGTCCACAAACACTTCAAGAAGAGGAGGACATGGGACAGTATCCCTATGCCTCTGCAGTAGGCAGTCTAATGTATGTAATGTTATGCACTAGACCTAACATCTGTTATGCAGTAGGGACAGTCAGCCATTATCAATCCAATCCTGGATTGAGTCATTGGACAACGGTAAAGAATATTCTCAAGTATCTTAGGCATACTAAATATTACATGCTTGTGTATTCAGGTGGAGACCTGAACCCCACCGGATATACTGATTCTTATTTTCAATCAGACAAAGATAGTCGAAAGTTGACATCTGGATCAGTTTTCACACTTGGAGGAGGTGTTGTAGTTTGGAGAAGTATTAAACAATCCAGTATTGCAGACTCCACCATGGAAGTCAAATACATAGCAGCTTGTGAAGAAGCTAAAGAGGTTGTGTGGCTCAAGAAGATCTATATTGATCTGAAAGTTGTTCCAGGCATGGATCAGCCCCTTGTTTTGTACTGTGATAACAGTAGGGCAGTAGCCAATTCAAAGGAACCCAAAAGTCACAAGAGGGGAAAGCACATCGAGAGGAAATATCACTTAATCTGAGAGATAGTCAACAGAGGAGATGTTTTTTTCTTGAGGATTGCCTCCGAGGATAATTTTGCAGATCTATTCACAAAGACTATATCTATTAAATATTTTTAGGGTCATGTAAGAAGCATGGGGTTATGAAAAATGCCTCATTTGCTTTAGGGCAAGTGGGAGATTGTTTGGAACTGTGCCCTAAAAGAAATTTTAGTAGACAATGGTTTTATTGAAATAAATAAATGAATTGAATTATTGTATATATGTAGCTTATCTACTATATTATTGCTAATAATATTAAGTAAATATCATAAAATTCACAAGTTCATCTATGTGGTCTCAATCTCATATTGGTATGAGAGGATCGAGATTGAGATAATTAACTTAAGTAGTTCGCAGTAAAATAAAGTTATGGAATCTTTAGATTAATCAAAGCTAGTACGGTCCACTAGTATTATCAATACATGTGACCTAGATCCGGGTTACTAATGTAGTAGGACACGTTAGTGGAGGTACTTTGCATGCTGAGAGTATGTAGAACTGGACCAAATGTGTTTTAATTATACTTGTTTAAATACCATTTCGTAGTATTATAAAACACATCAATTGATGATCATATACAAATTGATCTTAATCCTGAAGTTACTATGAACTCCTATATATGTTACTTGATCCTTTGATTCAGCGTTACGATTTGTCAGAATGATCAGGCTAAGAACAATTGTTTTGGGGACTCAATGATGTATATGGTTGGGGACATAATTTAACAGATATGGAATCTATACCTTCTTATAGATTGAATGATGATTCCCTTTTGGGTTGGCTTTTGGAACTGAAAAGGTTATTGACGTCAAATTCATAATTAGATTGTGAATTAACCTTCACTAGTAAAGTCAATGGTACACTAGGAATCAAGATATAATAAAAATAGTAAAACAATAATTTTATTCCCATTTAATTATGAATCATCAATAAATGGTTAATTTGTATGTAATGATTATACCAATGGACACTTTGTGATTACAATAAAGTACTCAGTAAATATGTCTTTAATTCTCAAGAGTTCAGTCTCATATTTATAGTGGAATAATCATGAGATCAATAAATACGATTATTGAATCAAAGAGTTTTGGTTAATAATCTTGTATTTATTGGAGCTTGGAATTATTGGTCTCTGGGTCCCCGGGGTAGCTCTATCAACACTAATCAAGGTAAGAGTTGATACAAGGGTTAAACTGTGAGTGGACTATTTGAGAGAATATTTATTCTTTGGGATAAATGTGCAATTATGTGATAATTGAAGTTACACAATTTATTATTGCATTTGTGCAATTTCAAAATTGTGTAGAAATAAATAAAATTGATTTTACTCAATTGTTTTATTTAAGTGTTAACAAATAAATATGGATAGTCAAAATTGGTTTTAATTATTATATTTATTTACTTTATAATAAGATGATGATGGAAATTCAAATTTTGAATTTTGAATTTTGAAATTTAAGTTGTTATCTTTTTCCTTAAAAAGATGATACCTTATTTGAATATCTAATTATTAATTAATTAAAAATAAAAACACATGAAAAATCAACATCCCATTTTTCAGGGATAGGCCACACGCATAGGGCTTGGACTGCTCTGTGAGTGTGGCACATCAGATGTTATCTGATATTGGTTTTTCATTTTTATTTTTTAATTAAATAATTAAACATTTTAAAAGGAGTTTTAAAATGGAATGTTAGATTTTGTCTATCATCATTATTATTATAAAAGGTGATTGATTTTTATTCATTATTATTATGGTAATAATGTCTATATATTCTATTTGATAGAAAATAGAAACAACAAGTCTTGACATGTTTTCATACACAAAAGAAAAACCTATTCTCTCTAGCCTATAATCAAAAGTCTCATGTGTTGAGAATACTTTTGATTCACAAAATTGATCATTGTTCTCTATGTTCCCACCCACATCTTGAGGTGTAGAGAACATCTTGGAAGATCTAGGTGTGAGTACTCTAGCAAGGATAGGAAGATCGAAACATATGCAAAAAGATTCAAGGATTCTTGATAGGCTACAAGAGGTAAATCGTTTCGTATTATTTTTCCATATTTATATTATATATTGATTAACATATTGCATATTAAAAGATCCTCATATAAAGATTGTTTATATGAAAATTTTTGTTGTATACCTTTACTGCAATTTCCGCTTCGCACTAAAAACGTTCCTAACATATGTCACATATATGCACATATATTCCAAATATACCCATAACAGGCTAGCGGAATAGTCACAACGGGGTTAAATATCTGACTCGGTGTGAGCCTAGGGGTATTTCTGGAAAACTAGTGAGTATTTGGGATTTATCGGGTAATGGGCAGTTATTTGGTGATTAATTGGGGAATCTATAGTGCTATTTGAGGATTAGCGGGAAATGTAGCTAAAGACTATTTTGCCCTTCGGGGCATTAAAGGATAAGGGTTTGAGCAAGGGAAATTTTGGTCTTTTGTGCCAAGGGATAGACTTGACCTTGGCTAGACTTAGTTGACTAGAGGATCATGAAACTAAGAGGAAAACAAAAACACTCTCAGCTCACACACTCACTCTCCCTCACGTTCAACTCTCTCTCTCTCTCTCTCTCTCTCTCTCTCTCTCTCTCTCTTGAAGTATTGTGAACCTTGGGTCTTTTGAAAAGGAAGACTTGAAAGCTGAAGTTGTGAATTGAGAAATCAAACCTAGGAGCAGGCTTGGAGACAGGTGAGGGTCAAAATCAACCTTAAGGTAAGATTTAAGACATGTTTTTCTCTGGGAAGTAATGCTCAGCTTAGGTTTTGACTGAGTTTTAGTTTGAGTTGCTGAGTTGGGATAGGATTTATAGTTAGTTTTTGCGATAATTATTATGCCTATGTTGTGTGATTGGGAGTTCTAGACTTAAATTTGGGTTTAGTTGCTGTTTATGATGAATTTTAGTGATTTTGGCTCGAGAAAACCCATGGGAATTTCTGGGTTTCGAGCTTGAGTCGCAGCACTATTCTTCAAGCGTCGTGGCCCATGTGCGTGTAAGGGCCTTGCCGTTTCTCTGAGGCCGCCTAAGTGTCACAAAGTTGGTTAGGACGCGTTGCGGCCCGTGTCCCTCAATAGAGAGCCTTGGGCTCTCTAACTTGTAGCGTGTCACGGCCCTATGGGCTGAGTTGCGGCTCTAATTAAGGAAAATAGCCTAAATAGATTTTCAAGCTTGAAAACTTAAACCTAAGGGCTCGAGAGGGATTCTACTACCCCATTTAGTAGAATTCGAGGTTCCGGAACCTAGTATATTATTCTGAAGCTTCTAATTGATTTAGGTTTTGATATTCATTCGTTATTACGTTGTTACTAGGTTATACCGCTAAGGCTCGGGATTAGGGATCGTGATCGGAAACGCCTTATACTGTCAGCTCGAGACTAAAGGTAAGAACACTATTTGTGCCCGTAGAGGAGGGCATGACCCAATTATTTGTGCTTATATTGTGCTTAGTGTTATGTGTAGATGTTCGTAACTATTATGTCATATATGTGTTTGTGATGAAGCGGGAAAGGCCGGGAGCGGCAAAGGCCGAGATCGGCAAAGGATGGGAGTGCCAAAGGCCGGGAGTGCCAAAGGCCAGGATCGACAAAGGTTGGGATTGGCAAGGGTCGGTATTGACATTAAGCATGTTGAATGTAGGTCGCCAAGGCAAGGCCATCAAA
Organism: Humulus lupulus; assembly: GCF_963169125.1. Classification (NCBI taxonomy): domain Eukaryota; kingdom Viridiplantae; phylum Streptophyta; class Magnoliopsida; order Rosales; family Cannabaceae; genus Humulus; species Humulus lupulus. The sequence continues at coordinate 165,854,065 of NC_084796.1, read as the reverse complement.
GGGTGTCGTACTCACCCGCTCGGTTAAGACCGTGAACTTAGTGCCTGGTAACGCTCCCTGACTAGCTTAGGTCGTTGTTGTGAATTTTAATAGAAACTTGTGGTTTGTCTATTGTGTTTGATTAGTTAGGCATTTATTGAAATAAATTATTATATGTCGTACTGTGAAGTTTTCTTGCTGGGTCTTAGCTCACAGGTGCTCTATGGTGCAAGTAAGAGCAAGGAAAAGGTCAATCAACCATGAGTTGGAGGGCATGGATCGGTGCGTACATGTTTGGCCTACTTCGCCACCACGATTGGGGTACTTTTTAGGAGCACAGTATAATGTCTGGTTTTGTCGCTTAGGTTGACTATACAGTGACTTTTAAATTATAAACATGTTTTAAAGAATATTTTGGATCCCAATGTAACTCTTTTACGATCTTAATGCAAGTACAAATTTTTTATATGAATGTTTTATAAAATGAGTCTTTACGTTAATTTAATTACACTTTTGGGTCTAACACCTTGATTAGCCAGTCAAATACACATTTTAAAACCACACGATAACAACTATAGGGTAGGAGGGTGTTACAGTACCTCCGTGTACTAGATTGGATAAGGGAGGAGGCACCAGTGATCAAAAGAGAAAGGCTACAGACATATTTAGCACCTCAGACCAAAGAGGGGGTTCCCGGGCACTCAGAGTAGTTGCCAGGGCTGGAGTGAGAACTAGAAGACTTACCCAAAATGCACAAGCAAAAGACGCCATTTGGGTGACTGTTATGCTAAGGCATGTTTTTTGGGCGGCGTGGTGGTTCATTTCAAGAGAGAGTTCCCGCAATTGGAGAAGAAGGAATTGAGGGAGGATGACATTTCAATTCTGGTTTGAGTAGTTGCTTTGACACAGACGGAGGCTGAGGCTAGTTCCTTTGTGGCGGCAGGTTAGATTTCTAGCATCGAATCTTCTTATGCATTATGAATTTACTTTGACCTTAGGCATGCAATGTCTTATTTTGTAAGGTTATAAATGAATTGAGTTGATTTCAGGTCACGTAAGTTGTGGAAAATGGGGTGTCATCGCCTATTGAGAATCATTAGCATCTAAAGGTGGGATTAGACCATTATCGATAGTGGTGAATAATAGGGAGTGGTCTATGGACCTGATAGAATTAGTAGTGAAAGAGTTTGACGTGTTACCAGTTATTGATTGGTTGGTCAAGCGGGAACAATCATAGACTGCAAGAGAAAAGTGGTGACTTTCAAGTTTGAAAGAGGAAACCTGCTTGTGATTGTGGACGTTGTGAACGGGCCTCACAATCCAATGGCTATGATATTGAAGGTTAGAGACCTATCCCAAGGAAGATGCATGAAGTTTTAGCTAGTGTGCTGAATACCACAAGGAGTGCATAGGTTGGACCAGAAGGTCCACTGGGACTGCCATCACACTGGGAGATCGAGGTTATTACTAAACCGACATCATGGATAGAATCGATGCTCAAAGCACCATTTAGAGTGACGCCAGCAGAGTGGAAGGAATTAAAGGAGTTACTCTACTTGGGATTGATTAGACAGAGCTTCTCACCACGGCGTGCATCAACATCATTTGGTAAGAAAAAGGATAAGTTAGTGAGAATATGTATCGAATACAAATAGTTTAATAAGGTGATTATCAAGAACAACTATCCACTGCCAAGAATTGACAATTTTTTTGACCGATTGTAAGGTAAGACAATGCTCCTAAGAATTGACCCTCGATATTTTTATTACCAACCGAGGATCAAGGAAGAAGACATTTCAAGAATTATCTCTCGCATTAAGTATGGGTGTTGTGGATTTTCAGTGAAGGCTTTAGAACTGACTAACACTTCAGCGCTCTACGTGGATCCGACAAATAGAGAGTTCGAGGATTATTGGGATAATTCATATTTGAATTTATCAGGAATGTTATGGCCTACTTCCAATCAGAGACAAAACACGAGCGACATCTTCGTATGATATTATAGAGGCTAAGAAGACATAGATTACAGGTAGGTTCTGAAAGGATGAGCTATGATTTCTCCGAGTGATGTTCGGAGTCACATTATGGGGAAACGACCCGTGTACTATATCAGCAAGCGGTTGGTGGACACGGAGAATCGATACCCTGAGATTGAAAAGTTGGCATATGCATTAGTAGTGGCTTTGAGGAAGTTGAGACCCTATTTCCATGCCCATGCAATCGAAGTTCTCACTAATAGTCCTCTGAGACAGGTCTTGTATAAACCTGATACCTCGGGAAGACTGATGAAATGGTCAATCAAGTTGAGTCAATTCGATATCGTTTATACCCCGAGAGCTTCCATCAATGGACAAGTGCTTGCAAACTTCATAGTGGAGTTCACTAGTCAACCGAATGAAGGAAGAAGTGAAGAAGAGGGGCAGTCAGTCGCAGAAGGGGAGCTAAGGAATTCTGAGGAATGGAGCCTGCACGTGGATGGAGCATCCAACGAAGGAGGATCTGGAGCAGGCATCGTGATGACTGGACCCGAAGGACACAGGATGTACTGTGCAATACGGTTTGGGTTCGAAGCCTCGAACAATGAGGCAGAATACGAAGCGCTTCTAGCAGGACTGCGATTGGCCCAGGGGCTGAAGGTAACGCATCTACACATCTTTAGTGATTCACAGTTGGTGGTATTCTAGGTGAAAGGGGAGTACCAAGCGAGGGGACCCAAGATGGCTGCATACTTGGAAAGGGTAACAAGCTATTTGGAGCAATTGGTGGAATATAGCATAGATCAAATCCCAATAAAGAGAGGAATACCCATGTTGATGCCCTCGTGAAGCTGGCTTCCACTAAATATGGAGATACCCTCGAATCAGTGACTGTAGAATACTTACCAAGGCCAAGCATTGTCAATCCAGACGTTCACATGGTCAGCGTCCCAAAGGAGTCGTGGGCCAGCCCGATTATAGACTACCTGAGGGATGGAGTGGTACCAACAAACAAGAGGGAGGCTCGGAGGCTAGTTTACAAGGCAGCCCGATACACATTGGTAGATGGGATCTTATACAAGAGGGGGTTTTCTGTGCCACTCTTGCGATGTGTCAATGAGGAAGAAGCTATGAAGGTGCTATATGAAATACATGAGGGTGAATGTGGCAACCATGCGAGTGGACCATCCACTGCTCGAAAACCCATGTGGCAGGGGTACTACTGGCATTCCATGGAGAAAGATGCAAATGATTTCACAAGGAAATGTGACAAATGCCAAAGGCATGCGAACTACCCCCGAAAACCCCCGAATGAATTGACCAACCCTTCGCTCTCTGGGGGATAGACCTGATTGGCGCCCTCCCCCCAGGGAGAGGTGGTGCAAAGTACGTAGTGGTAGCCGTAGATTACTTCACCAAGTGGGTCGAAGCAGAACCTCTAGTGAAGATAACGGCCAAGCATATCACTACCTTTGTCAATAAATTCATTGTCTGCAGATTCGGAGTGCCCTACAAGATTATTTCTGACAACGGCACTCAATTTGAAGGGAAAACTGACTGTATGAGAAACACTTAAGAAATATATGATCCTGATTCCATTGTTGCTCTGGTTTTTCTGTTGATTCTAGTTCTAGTTCTTTCCATCTGATTCTAAGATTTCCATAGTATAAAAATCTGAGTTTTCTAACCTTTAATCGTTGACGAGTTCTTACCGTCAACATTTGGGGATTATAATACCCTTGACAGAAGTAACGTGAGAACCTGAGATTTTTCTTAATTGATAAATGTGAACTAAGCTTCCAAGAATTGAAGAAAAGGTTAATCATTGTGCCATGGTATCAATATAAGTATGTGGCGGACTGATATACAAAGACGGTACAATAGATATTGTCTTCGTTGTTTGAAAGTGAGCAATTTGTAGTGTTTGGTGGGCGGCATGACAAGAACTAAGGATGTGTCATGTGTGGGTTAGAAAGGTGACTGCTCATGCTTCACGATTGCTAAGGGAATAAAAACATAGATATTCTACACGGGACTTTGAGTTAGCAGTAATGATAACTGCGTTTAAGGTAAGGTGACAGTACTCATGGGGAAAGAAGTGTGAAACTTACACTAGCATAAAATTTTAAAGTGTTATGTCACTCATAAGGATTTTAATATGAGATAAAGACGTTGGTGAAAACTGGTGAAGGATTGACATTGAAATCCTTTATTACCCAGGGAAAACTAACGTGGAGGTTGATGCCTTAGGTTGGAATGGTCCATGCCAGGTATATGATTAAAAAAAAATTACAACAAAGTCATTTGAGGAAATGACTAAGAATGGTAAAGAATCTACAATTTATAATTGGAAAATATACCTCTACAAACAATGAAATACAGGAAGAGAATCTTATAAGAGTGGCTAAGAACCCTACTATATTTAACATGGATAGGTTGAGATATGAGGATTGAATACTAGTTCTGATGGATGCGGGCATCTAGAGAGAGATTCTGGATGAATCTTGTACCACTCTGTCCTCGCTACACTCGGGAATCATGAAGGTGTATTAAGATTTTAAATTTGTATAGTGGTGGCAAAGCGTCTAACCTTTCAGCAAGTGAGAGTTGAATACTAGAGGCCTGTGGGGTTATTATGACCTTTGGGAAATTTAATATAAACATGAGTGTATATAATTATGGACTTGATGATTGGTTTTCCTAGGATGGTGCGTAAGATAATTATCGTATGAGAGGTTGTGACTTGGTATACCAGGTTAGCGCACTTTGTGCCTGTGCGAATCAATTATAATGCGGAACAGTATGTTAAGTCATATGGGAAGGGAGATGGTGTATCTCCATGGGGCACTAAAGTTTTTAGTGTTGAATCGAGGTCCAACATTTGTTTTCAAGTTGTGGAAAGGCTCGTAGAGGGTGATGGGTACAAAACTGAGATTTGGTGTCACTTATCATCCTCAAATAGATAGACAATCTGAGAGGATGACTCGGACGTTAAATAATGTGTTTTGGGCATGTGAATTAGGTATTTAGGGACCGTTGAGTAAGTACAGTCCCTTGATTGGGTTCTTACCACGATGGTTATCAGCTGACAACTAGAGTGACTCCTATGTGACAACCACCCATTTTTTGGGATGGACTAGGAAAAAGAAAATTTTGATTCTAAAACGGTTCTGAGAACCATTGAAATTATTGAGAAATGTTAGAGCGGAAATACTCGCTTTATTTAAAAAGCGAAAAAGTTACGGCAATCAGGTATAAGAACGTGGGGTTCTAGAATTTGAAATTTGGTGTTTCTCCGAGTATCATAGAATAAAGAGATAGAATAATTGGAAAGAAAAGGAAAATGAATCCTATGTTTGTGAGACCTTTGAGATTCTGGAAAGAAATTTGTCAAGTGGCCTATAGATTAGCTTTGCTTCAGCATTGGCGGGGGTTCATAGGGTGTCTCAAATATCAATGCTGAGGAAAGATGTGTCGAGTACTACACCTGTTTTGGTTAAGATACCCTGGAATTACAGTAAGACCTACCATGTGAAGAGAAGCCATTGAGAATTATGGATAGAAGGGATAGAGTCTTAACGAAATAAGACTATCACTTTAGTGAGAGAGTTATAAAGGAATAACAAGGTAAAGAACATGACTTAGAAGTTAGAGTTAGATATGCGGGACCGGTGTCCCGAGATGTTTGAATAAATTTCAAGGAAGAAATCTCTATAAGGAGGGGATAGTTGTAATGTCCCAAAATTCCTAATGAGGCTTAGTTCCTTGATTAGCATGTCGGGAGGACACGTGGAGTAATTATGGGTTAATTAACTGAATAAATATGTGATTATGCGGATTGCATGAGTTGTATTATGATATGATTGTTTATGCATGATTATGTGTATTAAATATGCTTAAAGGCTCGCTTTTGTTAAAGAGGGGCATTGTCGTAATTTTGACCATTTGAGGGTATATTTGTATTTTATGTGTTATATGTTTGAGGCCACATTATTATGAGAATAGATTTGAGATATTCGGCATAAGTCAGACCTTTTGAGCAAATTAATGGAAAAGTACAACAGAGATTAATACCTAGCTCGGGGTGAGCCTAGGGGTATTTTGGTAATTTGGTGAATTACTGGGAATTATTAGGATACGAGATATATTTGAGGGAAATATTATTATGTAGAGAATTAGTGGATTTAATTGGGTATTTTGAGTGTAATTTGAGGTTTAAGGGTTAAATAGGCTAAATGTCAATTTTGCACCTAGGACCCTTTTGAAGAGAAGTTGTTAAGGGAGGTGTTTACCGAGTTTTTCGGAAACGAATACAAACAGAATAATAAAAAGATAAGAACTGTAGAAGTGCTAAAATGTAACTAAACAAACAGTGTTTTTACGTGGTTCAGGCGTTAACAAGCCCTAGTCCACGAGTCGATGTTATTATACTTGGAAAGGACTACAGTAAGATGGCTGGTGTACAAGAACTTCACCCACTCACAGTGTTTCTCTCGGGTTCTCTTGAAGAAGATGAAGCTAGAGAGATTTTTGTAGAGTTTTTGCTATGTGATCTGTTGGCCGTCCCTCTTCTTGTAAAATGAAGGGGTCTTTATAGCTAGGGTTTTGGATTAGGGTTTTTCTCTACGTACATGAGTCTTAATTACACCAGCCATAAATAGGGGATACAATTACTGTAGTAGCATGGCTACAAGACTCTATGTGGGTATATTTACGTGAAAGTATGGGGAACACACAAAGTCAGCCGTCTTTTCCAAGTTGTCAGCGGAACAGTAGGCGAAAAGGTACCCTTAGGCATGCTGGGATGTGTGCGGCTTTGACCTGTCGGGCGTGTCAGGCGGGATCCTGTGTCAGGTGGATATCATTCCAAATATGCCTCCTCCATGACTCGACCGTTTGGTTTTGTTCTGTGCGAGGCACGGAACTGTTTCTGCGAAGACTACTTGAAGAGCTTCTCCTGGAAGGAGCTTCCCCGAAGAATGCCTCTTCGGGAGTCCGAGAGGGTTGATGAGCCTCCGCGTCGCGTTTGCTTGGAAGAGTAATCCGGACACTAAACGGGAGAGGCGAAGCCTTTCTGTCCATCCGCGAGCTCTGGTCACCTACCGTGAACGACATTGGTAATTCTGCTTCCCCGAGGGTATCAATCTAAACGCTATCCGGAAATCTGGATAACAGGAGGGTATAATGGTCTTTGACCAGATCAATAGTGAGATTTGAACTGAGGGTCGAGGGGCAAAGTCATTCACATTCTCATTCTTTCCCTCTCTCTTTCCTTAAAGCTTTCCTTACTTGGGCCTTTGAAGAAAATTCTTGAATTCCAACTTAGAAGTGAATTGAGTTGGGAGATTAAGGCTTGTGTTGAGGATTGGGAAATGTCAAGGGCTAGGAATCCACCTGGGGATTCAAATTGTAAGAGTTAAATTCAATTCTTGAATGTTTTAGTTTTCCTTTTTGGTGTTCTTGGGATTTGTTGGATTTTGAGTTTGGGTGTGCTTTAGAGGCTTTTGGTTGTTAATTTTTGTGTATCTGAGTTTCTGGTGGTCGAAACTCTGTTGGGTAGTGGTTAAATTAGATTTTTAAGGTCGACCTATTTACGAAATCGCAAGTTTCTGGGTTTTCGCAGTAGCGTCACGGCACTTGGTAGGAGTGTCGCGACACGTTTGAAGTTGGTTAACTTCGGATCGCCTTGGCACCGCGACCCTTAGCGGGCAGCGCCGTGGTGCAAAATGGAAAAAAATTATGGATTAGCTCTCTGTCTAGTGAGGCGTCGCGACCGTTAGTGGTGGCCGCTGCGGCACAATAATGCTTGGGAATTCTTAGAGACCTCTCAGCCTACTGTGGGGTCGCGGTACAAAATGGCAATTTCTTTAAGTATATGTCTCTGGATTTTGGAAAACCAAATAAGAGGTCTTGGGAACTATTCCGCTACCTGGTTTAGTAAAATCTGAGGTCCCAAGCTCTAAGTCTTGTTCTTGAAGCCCTCCGTCGATTCAGTTTTGTTGAATATTTCTTAATGTGTTGTGACTAAGGGTTTCCGCTAGGCTCGGGAGGAAAGGGTTGTGCTTGGGATCGCCTCGCTTTATCGCTCAGGACTTGAGGTAAGAATATTGGTATATGCACATAGAGCTAGTTGGTTGCAAGACATACTAGCATTGCATTATCTGTGAATGCATGGTATAATCTATATTATGCCATTGTGTTAAATGTGGGGTCGATCGGCCATCGTGTTGAGCGTGGGGCTGGTCGACAAGCGTGTGGAATGCATGTCGTGAAGGTAAGTCTGGTTTGAGGGTACAATCCCCACTCACTCAGCATAAACCGTAAGTTGAGTGCCTGAGTACGCATCTTGCGCAGTTGGTCCGTTCGGCATGGCTATTTTCTTGGGTCATGTAAATGATTCATATGATTGAAATAAATGTGCTTGTAATTCGTGAAACATGATTATTATGTATATGATTGGAATGAATTCATTTATCGCATGTTAAGCATATGTTTATTTCTTATGAATAATTGAATTATTATTATGCGTTGTATGAGTTTTCTTTCTGGGCCTCGACTCACGGGTGCTCTATGCTGCACGTAATGGCAAGCTATGGGTAACCAGCCATGATTTGGAGAGTTTTGGAGCGGCGCATACGTATTCGGTCTACTTGGCCATCATAGTCAAGTTATTTTGAGGAACTTAGAACAGTGGTTCTGTTTTGCCACTTAGGTCAGCTATTTTTGTAATGTTTAATATAACTACCTTTTGATTATAAACCTTGGGATCTCGAGTATATATGCAAACCTCTTAACGTAAAATCTAATTTTATTGACCAAAATCTTTAGTACCTAAACAATTGTTTAATTTTAATTACACTTTTTAGTCCAAATTACTCGGTTATCCAGTTAAGCACTATTTTAAACACAGTGTAACGGTCCTAGATTAGTAGGACGTTACACCTATAGGCAACACATTTTGACATGGTAAATTCCCAATGCTCCGAGTGTATTCTTCTTTTTCTGTTCGCCTAGTTTTGGTTATTATGGGAGAAAAAATTCAAAAAGGTTTTAACTGGTAGCTTTGATAGCCTCTAAACATTATCTTATGTTCTTGTTAGCTTTTTATGAAGGCCCATGGGTGAGCAAGCTACTTGTAACGCCCTACATCCCTTAGAGTTGTTACCATGTGATTTTAAAATGTGCCCTTAGCTCACTAATCTAAGGTATTAGACCAAAAAGTGTAGTTAATTAAAATGAAAACTCATTAAAATAAGATATTGGTGCAAAAGGGTAGGTCATTCATTTAAATCATGAATATGTTACATTGGGATCCCGTTATACTGTTTAGAAATATATTTACAATTCAAAAAGTTACTTTACAGTCGACCTAAGCAACAAAATCAACATTTATAACCCGCTCCTCAAAATATAACCATTCGTGGCGACCAGGTAGGCCAAATATGTACGCCCTACTCCAGGCCCTCCAACTCATGGCTGATCGACATTTTCCTTTCCCTTACCTGCACCACAGAGCAACCGTGAGCCGAAGCCCAGCAAGATAACCTCAAAGCAGAGCATAGAATATTTTATCTCAACGCATAAATACTTAATCAAAGGCAATAAACAATCTAAAAATTGTTATTGAGATACACGATGGCACAACAACACAACAGTGTCACATCATAGCAGTATAACAACACATAATTACAACAACATAGCATCATAGCAGTATAACAATACATAAGCACAATAGCATAACATCATTGCAGTATAACGACCCATAAGCACAATAGCATAACATCATATAAGTACAGTAGCACAGCAGCGATCTCCTCCGCTCGGGTGCGCTTTCAGGTACCAGGTCTGCAGTCTTAACTGAACAGGTGTGTACAGCACCCTTAGAGGGTCTCGCCCTAGCAGCCTGCATTCAACATGCTGAACGCCGATCTCGACCCCTTGTCACTTCCGGCTCTCGCCGCTCCCGACTCATGTCGCTTCCGGCTCTTGCCACTCCCGGTTCATGCCGCTTTCGGCTCTTGCCGCCCCAGCTCATGCTACTCCGGCTCTTGCTGCTTCCGGCTCTTGCCGCTTCCAACTCCTGCCACTCCCAGCTCTTGCCGCTGCCGGCTCTTGCCGCTTCCAGACACAATCACACGTATGACATAATAACTATAAACAATACATACAACACGACACACAACATAGCTCTACGGGCACAAACAGTTCTCTTACCTCGTGTCCCGAGCTGACAATCCAAAGCGATCCCAAGTACGATTCCTTATCTCGAGCCTGAGCAATAAAACCAAGTCACAACGCCATAATAAATAGATATCCATCAATCCCTAATCAATTAAAAACTTCATATTAAAATACTAGCCTTCGGAACCACAGATTCTACTAAACAGTGTGGTAGAATCCTTCCTAAGCCTTAACATTTGGATTTCCGAGCTTAAAATCCTACATTTGCCCTTTTCCCTATTTTGAGTCATGTCCCACCCCCTAAGGTCTGGACCCGCTACTAGTCAAAGAGAAAAGCTCTCTCTGATGAAGGACACAGGCCGTGGCGTGCCATGCCCTGCTCCGCGGCGCCTGGGCAATCTCAAGGGCTCCCTAGGCCCCTTCGCACATACAGGTTGCAGCTCCTGTAGATCAGGGCCGCAGCGCAAGCCCCTAAAACTCAGAAACCAAGTTTTCTACTGCATTTTCCCCAAGCCCAAATCCATAATTCACACTCCAAACACCATTTAAACCCAACATTTAGCCTAGATTCCCTATCCCCATAGCCTAGGCATCAAAGCAATCCCAGAAATCATACTACAAGCTCATCAAAACTCAAAACCAATCTTAGAATCTAAATCCCATGCAAGCTTAAGGTTCTAATAGAATTAAGCAGAAAACAAATCAAATTTATTCCCTTACCTCTGTGATATCTTCAACCTTGAGCTAATCCCCAAGCACAACAAGTCTAATCCTTCAATTCTTCAGCCTAAAGTCCTCCAAAACTTCATCAAACTCTAAGCACCAAAGAGAAGGAGAAGGAACCGAGAGAGATAATGTGAGATAGCCAAGGGAGAGTTCTGTTTTGTATTGTCTTTCCTTAGTTCCATAAGTGTGTTCCTTTTTTATCAGCTTAAGCCTATCCTCAACCACCTATGTCCTCAAAATACCTTTAAGTCCATCCTAAATCCTTTAGTGCCACCAAGGGCAATCTCGTCAATTGCCACATCCCGCTAAACCCTCGAGTGTTCCTATAAATCCCCATTTAATTCCCGATACACTTAAACAAACGTTAAACCACCACCTGTTACCCAGTAATTCCCAAACACAAACTATATCCCCAAAATACCCCTAGGCTCCTCCCCAAAATCCTTATTAGACTTGGATTTTTGAAATTTTGGGTATGTTCTTAAAGTTCAAGCTCAATGTGTATTTTGTCAATTTTGTGTGTTTTGATTTTCTTAAGTGTATTTGATGTTGTACTGAGATTATAGGATTAGTCAGTGGTCATTTGGTTGTGAAATTTTGGATGGATTGTGTAACGCCCTGGATAGCCAAGACCGTTACACTGTGTGTTTATGAAGTGCTAGACTAGCTAATCAAGTCATTAAAGTAAAAGCGTGTTACTGAAACAGTAGAGGAACTAGGGTTAAAAGTGTTTTGGTCTCAAAAGTTATGTTCTCATTACTAAACATTGTTTATGTACATGGAATCCCAAAAATGACAGTTTAAAAGCCATTTACAAAAGTTACAAAGTTTAAATACATTGACTGGCCATACTAAGGCAAAAACGAGCAGTTAGGTAATCTCTGTCCTGACACACTCCTCGACCATGGTGATCGAACAGCTGGCTATGTACATTTCACCTCGGAGCTCTCCACCTCAGGCCTGGTCCAGCTTGCCCTTGCCCTTACCTGCACCACGAAGCACCCGTGAGCCAAGGCCCAGCAAGAAAACACAGCAATAACAGAGCATGAACAACTAGCAAACAAGTCAATTACTCATATAGCATCTCATAAATTCAAGTATATCATGAGTCAAGTATACCACATACTAGGCATCTCAGCTCAAAAATACATAAAACACAGATGATAACCAGGGCTAGCGCTCACAGGCTGCTCCCTCTGTTATCTTATTGTTTCTGGCTCCCAGTGGCCAATTCGCGCCCCATGCGCTAAAATCATGTACGGTATTCTTAGACCGCCTCTACGTGTCCCTTGGCATAATACCAACATTGACACAATACAACTCTTGGGAGCACTTAGTCCCATTACAACCATACATTCGGGTGCAGTTTTCTTACCTTTCAATTTACTGATTTCCGCTGCCACGAAGCCACGAGCACGGTCCTCTATCCCAAGCCTCTCCAAAGTCCTAATCACAACACAAATGAAACATCTTTTGTCACTAATCAATCCAAAGCTACCTCCTTAGAGCCAATCCCATACTCTCAGAACCCCCCAAATCCCTAAAACGACGCACCGAAGACATTCCCCGAACCCCCGGAGCAAAAGCTTAAAATTGCAAATTCTAACATCCTGAAATTGGCCTAGCGCCGCGGCGCAGCCCTGTAGGGTCGCGGCGCCCAGCAAGTCAGAGACCCCATCATGCCCAGAAACAGCCTTGCGCCGCGGCGCTCCTTCGTCAGCCCAGAATTCTGGGTTTTTCCCCTGCGTTTTCCCCGAACCCAAATCACTCCAAATCATCCCAACTTCACACCCAAGCCCCAAAACCTATTTAAAACCCCACATAGACCAACCAACAACCTATAAACACTATAATCCAGCTCAACCACACAATCACCCACAGAAATTCACACTTAAATTCAGACTCTAACACTTAAGCTAAAACTTGAGAAAAGTACAAACCAGTCCTCTAAATCCTTAAACCATAACAGCTACGAAATTGCAAACCTACTTAATACCCTTACCTCAATCATAAATTCGACTTGAGCTTCCTCCAATCCAAGCTTGAGCTGAATTCCACCTTAACAAGCCAACTGAATTCCATGCAAGACAAACCATGGCTATCTCTCAATTCTTTCAAAAACCAAATTCAGAACTTAACAAAACAGGAACCAATTCCTTACCTCAGTATAAACCTTGCTATATGCTTGATTCCTCACCCTTAAGCCCTACACTAGCCTCAAAGAACTCATTTCAGCTCCTCCTCCACTTTGCCTTCTAGGTTCTTGATTCTCCCTTCCCTTCTTGATCTTTCTAACCTTCCAAGTCTTAACTTCAGTTATACTTAGCATAAATTAATCGTACATATCCTTTTCCCTCAGCCAAAGACATCTATACCACTGCCAAAAGACCTTTTTAGCCTTCTTCAAATATCCTTTTCTGACTAAACCTCAAGGGTACACTTGTCTTTTACCTACTTTACAGTTTTACCACTTATCCAACAAAACCTGTTACTCTCTATGGTTACTAGCAGTTACACAAGTTACCAAATCACCAGTTACCATTATCTAGCTCCCTAGGACCGTCTCAGCACGTGCGTCACATTGAAATCACCGCGCCCACGTGGAACTATTCACATATCATAATTATCACATAACATAATACACTTAGTCATATAACATGCTTAAAATCATAATCATGCATCTTAATCACAAAAATCACACATAATTCCCATTATGCCCTCCCGGCACACTAATCAAGGCCCTTAAGCCCTATTAGTGAATTTGGGTCGTTACAGATTGGGTGTTTAAAAATATAAGGAAAAACACAATCTATAATTTTTTCACGGTGGCCCCGTGACGCTTGGGATGAGCATCGATGCCTGCTTGAGTTTCTTCGATGGTGGGTTTTCCCTTGGATCGTCCTGGCGCCGCGACCCTTTATAGGGAGTGTTGCGACTAAAAATGGAAAAAATTTCTAGGCAAAACTCTTGGCCAGTTGTGGCGCAGCGACTCAAAATGCAAGTTTTTCTATGGGACTTCTCTGTCTATTGTGGGGTCGCAAAAATAAAGTAACTTTTAGGGTGTCTTGGTTTTGGGTTTTGGGAAACCAAATCAAAGGGCTCGAGGACAGTTTCGTTGCTCGATTTAGTGGATTTTATGGTCCCGAGGGATAGGCTTTGGTCTTGGAGTTTAGTATTTGAGTTAGCCCTGATAATTGTACTATCAGTGTTGTGACTAGGGTATTCCGCCAGGCTCAGGAGAGAGGAATTGTACTTGGGTTCGCCTTGCTAAATCGCTCAGGACTCAAGGTAAGAAAACGGGCACCTGCATCGAGACGAGGGCATTGGGCCCAGTTATCAAACGTGGTTATAACCACGATTGTATATCTGTTTAAATGTGAGGTGCATATCTGTTTGGATTTTTCTGGAAAGCTCGGCTAATAAGATGTGGTCGGCAATAGCATGTGGAATGCATGTCATTATGGTTGGCCTATTCCGAGAGTGTGGTATGCGCTCGTTCTTCTTTGAGGTTGTACAAATGAATTGTATGCTTCCTTGAGTTGGTTATAACTGCTAAGCATGCTATTTATGATCTATATTCTAAAGATTATTTGTTCTGTTTAATTGGGTTTTCTGTAGCATCTCAGAATTTTACTTAGCTAGATAGCAGTAGCTTGTGTTGCAGTAAGTTAGTTTTCTTGGTTATTGGTTCAACTTGGGATTCAGTTGGAAACTCATAGAGATAGTTATGGATTTTATAAGTTTAGCCTATAGTTTAGAAATATTAATTTTATCCTAAGGTTTGATTAATATAGTTGGTCCTAGAAATATTATTTATTATAACCTAAGGTTTAGATAGAATAATTAAGAATGTGACACTTGTCACATGTATGTTTATTAAGGATTTCAGGATTTTAGATGAATAAATTAATAAATGATAAACCTGGGAAGTCTAGAACCTTCCCTCAGTTGTTAGGATCTCATATTACTCAGTCAAAGTTGTTTAAACAAACTTCAAGTGTGTTCAAAGTGTGCAAAAACGTGTTTAATATATTAGCGTAAGCCAATATATCGCAGTTATAGGGGTCGATATATTGCCTATGTTGATACGGAAAATATGTCGACTTCGCACGAATGAAACCACGGAGGCTCAGGAATATGGGGGAGGCGATATATCGTCTATAAGGGGCGATATATCGGCTCCACCACACATATTTTTAAAGTTCGTGGAATCCAAGCTAGAAACAGCCCTCAACAACTTGGACTTGCTCTTAAACGTTTTTTACTGAGTTCTGGGCATCTGTTGAGCAGAAAATTCAATTTTTATTCAATTATTTATTCATTTTAAAAGGAGTTAGTTTCACTCCTTGAACTCTATAAATAGGACTCTTCACTCAGCCATTTGCATCATCATTCAAGCACTTCTCAAAGCCTCCAACCTGCTAAATTCGTTCTAGAGAGAAACACTAGGGTTTTGTGGTTAAAAGCTTTCAAATCTAAGCTTTTTTAAAACACTTGGGAAGTAAGCTAGAGTGTTATTTCAGTATTGAGGTGTAGACCAAAGTTCTAATCTACTTAAGGTACTTTTATCCTCGGTTTTAGTTCATTATAGTTCCTCTTATTATTTTCATTTTCTTCAAATCCTAACTTGTTATAACAGCTTTTTTGTTAGGTGTTTGATTTCCTTTGAAACTTAAGGTTTTTAGTAAGTTATTTTCTTGATGGTTTAGATCTTAATTTCATCTTCATTTCTTTCGAAAATTTATGGATCTTACTGTTTGGTTTTAGGAGTTTCCAATCCCGCTTTTGTCTCCAATATCCCAGTTTTGGTAAGGAAAATAGGTTAGATTTTATGTGTTGTGATTGTGTTTATATGTTATGTGTATTTATGTATATGTTTTATGTTGTAGTCGCTTGGGAAATATGGTTGCTTAGATAGCAAATAAGCAAATCCCAATATTTTTATCATTATCGTAGACTATAGTTATGTCTAAACCTACCTCTAAATAGTAGCAAGAGGATCTAAATGGTTTATCATATACTATATTTGTGTTTAAATCTACCTCTAAATAGTAGCAAGAGGACCTAGATGGTTTCTATCACATACTACAGTAATGAGTTAATGGCCATTAATTTGTAGTCTTATGTTTTATGATTTAAGTTTTTACATTATACATTTTATGTTTTATGTTTTATGTTTTTACGTTTTATGATTTATGATTTATGATATGTTTTAGTAGTTTTTCCTTACTGGGCATTAGGCTCATTTCTTTTTATTTAGATTGTGTAGGTAAATGAGCATGGAAGGTGGTATGGTTCCATGCCGACTTTGGCATGTGTATTGGGAGAGGACTAGAAGAATGGACTGATGGGAACGATCAAGGATGATGTTTATGTTTTGAGTCTTTTTAATTATGTATTTATGATTTTTCGCATTTTGTATTTGAACGATTAAAATAAAGGTTTAATATTCTTTATGTTTTTATGTAATAACAATAGGCTCCCGTATTTTGGATTTTCTAATAAAGTTCTATTATTTTATATATGTATTCAAAAATAATAGCTATGTCTTAGTAGTTTTAATGGTCTGAGGTCTTTAAGTTAGTCCGATCATTACATTTTCTTGTTGGGTCTTGGCTCACAGGTGCTACATGGTGCAGGTAAAGATAAAGAGAAGCTAGACCACCCATGAGTTGGAGAGCTGTAGGGGCGATGTTTACATATGCGGCCTGCTCTACTGCCACGGTTGGGATATCTTTTGAGGATCTAGGGTTTTGGTTACTCTGCCGCTTAGGTCGGCCAATTTTGTACCCTGTTTACTTTTGTATTTGATTATAAACTCTTTTTGGGATCCCCCGTACATATATTAAAACTTTTTAATGAAAATTATTACTTTTAGCCAAAAATTTAAATACCTAACCCATTAGTTGAGTTTATTTACATGTTTAAGTCCAAATGACTCGCTTAAAGAGTTAAGCACTATTTTAAACACACAGTGTAACGGTCTTAGATTAGTAGGGCGTTACACTTACGACTTTTTTCCCCCAGTGTGAATGTGAAATTAGTAGGGCAAGCATGCATTATTTCTCCTTGTAAGAAGAAAGCAGATATTATTATTTTTTAGTTGCTATGTACTTTGTTGGACGAATAGTTTTTCTCAACTCCCTTTTCCTCCCTTCGTTTATGGTATACATAGTTAGGTGAACAGGCTTATCTGGAACTCCTTTTTGTTATGCTCACTTATAGTGTACACGATTGAGCTAACAAACTCATCTTGTGGCTTTATACTGACATGGGTGAATAGATTGATGTATTTCTACTCACAACTAATGATTGTCTTTGAACGAACAAGATTATAAGTGATGAATGACTAGAATTGAAAATGGTTTTATTAATAGGCACACGACAAGAATTGAAGGTTTCTTCTTTTTTGGTGATCAATCAGAGCTATAAATTATCTTTTCCGGTCGGTAGTCAGTTTTGAAGTTATCTTCTTTTCTGATAGCGATAAGATTTTGAGGTTGTCTTCTTTAATGATAATGAGCATAATGCAAAGCTATCCTT
This sequence comes from Humulus lupulus, assembly GCF_963169125.1. Taxonomy (NCBI): domain Eukaryota; kingdom Viridiplantae; phylum Streptophyta; class Magnoliopsida; order Rosales; family Cannabaceae; genus Humulus; species Humulus lupulus. The sequence continues at coordinate 165,836,660 of NC_084796.1, read as the reverse complement.
GATCAAAAATTGAGATTGTCTTATTTTCTCATGATGATGTTATCTGCTCGATTCATGCCTGGTTCAAGTAGGTTTAATTTTTTGCTTAATAGTTGTCTGTTAGTATTTAAGTCTTGTACCTAGTTAGGACCAAGATTGTAACTCTGAATAGCTTACCTGTTATTATTCAGGCCTTGTTGCATTAATTTTTCATGGTAGTTTCTAAAGTTGCATTTTGAATTATATTGATAATCTGAGCTATTGCACTAGCTCGGTTTTCATTTCCAAAATTCACTCTTATACAAACTTGAACTTTTCAAAGATCTTATTCATACTTGGTATAATGATTACACTTACTTGCTCCCCAATTTACCAAGTTGTTAATCTTGGATTATTAGTTTGGGTTCGAGCTAGTTTTATAACTCAGAATTCAAAGTTGTATTCTTTTCTGAAAATGGTCAGAATTCGAATTTATCTTTATTTCTGAGAACGATCAGAATTTGAAGTTATTTTATATTCCAATCGTGACCACTTTAAGAAGCGGTCTTTTTTAACTGAAATGTGAGCGATCTCTTTAAGAAGAGATCTTATCAACCTATCGTGAGCGATAACTTTAAAAAGCAGTATTTTCTACTGATCCCTCTAATAAGAGATATTTGGTCGTACAACTAGAAAGCTTGGGCATATCGATTATGTCCCCTGTTGATCACAATATCCCTTTGAGACTTGTCTTTGGGGTTCGGCTCGAGAGTTGAGCTCTAAGGAGCATTTCCATTCTTCCTCATTCCAATTTCGGTTGATTCTCCTCTTGTCTCCTTGATGAGAGATCAGCTCCATAAATCCTGAGCTGGAGAAGGGTGTCAGATTGAAGATGGAGGGACAAATAGATAAGTCATTAGATTCTAATAGAGTTTTCTCAATCGAATTAATATGCCTTGACATCTTTGATTCATGTTTGCACCCTAAAAGTAACATTGAGGATTTCCAATCATACTCTTAACTTCCTGATCATTTTGTATAAGGCACTATAGGCGAGCATCTTCACTTTGAAGGAATCCGAAAATTCTTCTTGTTTTTTTGTCGCTTAGCATACGGCGAACATCTTTTGAGTTTTCCTTTTACTCGATTCACTCCACTTGTTAGCACAAGTGTGAATAGCTCCTATCTTGTGATTAATGCATGAATCGACCATCACATTATGGTTTTTAAGTCTTTGCTTGGTCCTGATACTCATATGAGTGTGATAATAGGCGAACATGCTCAATAATTGCAGTATACTCTCTTCTTTGATTTCTACTCTCCTCACGTATGAGCTTATAGGCAAACATTCTCAATAATTGAAGTATACTCTGTTGGGAATTTGTGGTTTTACACTTTCTAAATCAACAATGAATAATAGGAATAGTTCAATATTAGAAACCCTAGATGCTAATCAAGAACCTTATTCAAAGTATGAATGCAAATCTTGATAATCAAAGAACCATAGTCATGGTATGAATGTAAATCTTGATAATAAGGAATTAAGTGATTGAATGATTATAATATGAACTTAGAAACATTTAATCATCAATACTAACAATGTAAACACAATAGAATAACACAATTACAAAGTTAGGGTTTAAAGAGATACAACATTTTATTTTGAGCAACTTGAATCTTCAAACTTGGGGAACATCTAAGGCTTATACACAATAAGCATATTTTTGTCCAAAATATCTATTTCAAGCCTTCCATTATTGCTTGAAGCTTCACCAAAGTGGAATGTGAAGTGGGATTAAACAAGCCTTGAAACTCATAAAAGTCAAGCAATGATTGATGAGTTTCTTGGAGAAAGTGAGTGCTCTTTGATAGCTAGAAAGAGAGAGAGGTTAGAGAGAAAGTTGAAAAGTGCGATCAAGGCTTTTCAACTCTAATAAAAATTACATATAGTATAGGCATTGTCTTAAAGTCTAGCCAATAGGATTAAAACTTTTAAGCACATCATTTGGAGCTAAGTCACGTAACTGTACGGTCTTGTACGGACCTCTCAGGGTGGCGATGCATAGCCTGGCAGCAACAAGCGATGCTTTGCCTACTAGGGGTTTTGTCTCCCAGGAACTTCTAGGTGTTGCATCGCCTTCCACAGGCAACGCAACGCAGATGCCTCTGCAAAAACGCCCCGAGCGTGACCCCAAACTTTTAGGGAATGTTTAGATACCTCATTGTATCACTTTAGACCCATAAAAGTTAATTATAGATGCCTACTACACAATCTCATATTTTCACTTCAACTTAATTGAAAACTGTTAAGTATTTTGCACCTCATTATGTAAATAACTTAACCATTATATTTAACGAATCTCAACAATCTCCCACTCAGTGAAATACAATCCTCTCCTTTTAACTTAACAGTTTTGGTGGATAAAAAAAAGTATCTTTCAATTTGAACTTTACCTTAGTGAAAGACTTACAACGTCTTATCTAAGTCATTAATGTCTTGAAGATTTAACCAAGTACTCATTAATGATAGGACCGGTAACACCTCACACACCTCCACTTGACCATTCGTTTTTCCACTGTGCGTGCTTAGCACTTTTCATGGCCTTGTACTCATCCATTTCAAGAAATTTTTGAGGAGAAACACCAACTCCCATGAGAGACGATACCACCTCTAATTTCATATAGGTGAAGTTCTTACAACATCTTTGATACCTTTAGAGATGTTTGTTGCATACAACTGAACTTCATTAAAAGCCCTAGGCTTAACCCTTACTCGCTAGCAGCCAGCACTAACCATCCTTGGATGGAACTCATAATTATGTTAGTGTTGAAACTATTCATTCAATGACTTGTGCTTACCCATTGAACTCTTGCCCATGATGTATATAAGTTGGTGTTGGTATTAAAAGAGCAAATCAGAGATATGCAGCAAGGAATGGACCTTTTTTAATAATTATTAATACCAACCAAGATCATACACACACATATATAAATATATATATATATATATTAAATCACAAACAATCAGATTAGAGACTACCTCTTGTAGCCTATCAAGTGTCCTCGAATCTTTTTGTATAAAATCAGCGATCTTCCTATCAAAGTTCTGAAGACTCACACCTTGATCTTCCAGACCAATCCTCAAACACACAAGGACGTGTGTGGGCACGTAGGATTCAAAAGGTTGAGTTATGACTTGTTATATGTACTCAACACATGAGATCTAGAGAGGTTTGATATAGAGAAGAGGAATTGAATAGTTTTAAGGTTTAGGAAAACTATCGCTTCATTTCTGAGAGAGAGTTTGTGTCTAACAATAATTTCTTTTTTTAGGTTATTTTATTAAAATAAAACTGATCAGTTATAACCTTATTTAATTATTTAATTTAAATCATAATTAAATATATATAATTAAATAAACAAATTATTTGAAATTCTAAATTCAAATCCCAGAGATTGAAAATATCCATGTGTGGCACCATTCACTGTGAAGTACAGTGAGTGGCGTGAGCCACATTAGGGTTTTCCCTAATTTTATCATTTGTTTATTTAATTAATATTTAAGACAATATATTTATCCCAAAATAAATATCAATTAATTCAAAATTAACTTTATCTTAAAATATCAGTTTCAAATAAATAAATAAATATCTTATTCTAAATAAGATAATTATTATTCTCTCTTTATATATTAATCCAAACAAGATAAATATTTATTTTAACCTATACTTCTTCAAAATAAAAATTATATAGTTAAATAATTAATTAATTCATAATTAATAAATTTTCCATAACTATCACAGAATTATTTCATTGCCCTAGAAAATTAATTCGTTTGTAATTAAGTCTTTCTCTCTACAAATCGTTCTTTTGACATTCTTACCCTTGACAGTGTAGGACAGAGGTTATTTGGGGACTATGGACCTATAATATGAAGCTCCAATAAACTAGATTATTAATTAAACTCTTTAATCCATAATGCTATTTATTAATTCCATGATTACTCAACTATAAATATGTAATTGCACCCTAAATATTTATAGAATTATATTTACAGAGTTTTCTCTTGTAGTCCATCGACATAATCAATAAATGTATTTTTGTCCTCAGTTTATTGGTTCGTTAATTATAGTTGGTCAAGATTACCATTTTACCTTTCTAATTACCTCTTGATCCTTAAGTACGATTAATTCACTAACGAATAATTAATTTATAATCAAATTATAGATTTGAGATCAGTAACTATTCAGTTCAAGAATTAACCCTTAAGGGACCCAATATTCATTCTGTTTGGAAAGTATGGATTCCATTATTGTAATTCAAGTTCCCAGCCATTCATGATATTGAATCTTTGAAACAAAAGTCATTAGCCTCATTATACTAAGAAACCTTAACAAGTGAATGAAAAGATCCAATAAACACAAACAAGAGTTCATGAATACTCAGGATTTAGACTGATCTACAAATGATCATCTATTATGATAAGAATCAAATCTTTATGTCAAACGGTAAGTTTATATAGATAATTAATTCTTATCGGTTCTGTCATATACCATCTCTATTATATACAACACATTTACTAAAATGTCTATCCACATCAGTAATCTGAATCTAGATCAACTTGCATCATGTATGCTTAGTAGACCGCACTAGTAACCATTCATTAAAGATTCCTTATTTTAATATGTTACTGACAATTTTATTCATTATTGTTGACGCGGTTTTTCGCCAACAGTGAATTATATGAATAACTAGGATGGATTAGTGCTTAATGATAAACCGTACTAAGAAAGTGATAATGCTCAAGGATGTTGGAAATTGGCTGCAAAGAAAATGATCACTTCTTTTTACGTGATTCGGAGGCTAAAATCCCCCTAGTTCACGAGTTAATATTATTGTTGTAAACTTCTCTCTATTTTTACAGAGTATTTGAATTACAGAAAGAATCCAACCCCTTGCACTAGCCAGAATCCTATTATGTATAGGAGAGTGATCTCTGGGTAGGTATTGGGGTCATCCCGTGATATCTTGATCCTTCACATCATCTCTGCGACATTGATGATTAATATCTAAATTTTACATTGAAGTGTGGTCTAATTAATAGATAAAAAAGGTAATGGGCCGCATGGCCTAAATCAGGCGTGTGGTGCCTGATCACGCACGTTTATATTGTGTATCCGGGAATTCAGGAATAAAACTGACACGTGATGTCTGTTTTATGCATGTTTATATTGTGTGGTCAACTTTATAAAGACCCTGAGGTACGTCAGACCATTGGCGTACCACGAGCTTAACGTAATGTTAGCTCGTGCCTTTTGATGCCATATTACACAAAATGGTTCCAGGTGATAGGTTGCTAAATGTCTAAATAGCTCGAGCTATTTGTATAGGGGATGGCACCGAATGTTCTCTGATGAGAGGTGGACACATGGTGCATCGATTACAGCTTTTTATTAGCTCACTGTACCCGAGCTGCCTCAACAAGGTACATGCTGATTTTCAGGGCGTACATTTCACCCCCAAGTCCCAGCTCGTGTTCCACGACGTCACTTCTGACTTACACGGTAGGGACTTTTAAACTCCTATTGCGATCATCTAGACCTTGTCCATCACTTGAGTATCGGACGCGTGGAACGCCGTGATTGGCGTTTGTTCGAGTTTCGAGGATTGTATTAAATGGCCTGGCCACCTTTTTGCCGCCATTTCATCTTTTGAGTTATGACCCTAGTATCTCGCATTAATTTGATTGGACGGTCCTCGTTTCCTCATGCCTCTTACGTATAAATAGGGTTGGTAGTTTTCAGTACTCATCACCTTTCATTCGAAATGTTTCTTTATTTTCTCTCTTCCAAATTTCAAAAGCTCTTCTTCTTCTACTGATTAAAATCCCATAAATCCCCATACCCTCGCCACAAAAACCCTTCAGAAGTCCAGTCTTAAGGATTCCTTCAGGACTCCTACTTCTATGATGCCTGCAACCTTCGTTTGGAAAATACATTGTAAGTTTCCTGCTTTTCGTATGTTTTGATTTCCTTTTTTCTTTGTCATGCAAATCTATGTCTCATAGTCATAAGCAGTAGGTTGTTTCTGAGTAGCTTTTGGAACATAGGTTCCGATTTTAGGCGTATTGAGTAGACCCTAAAACATGTCTAGGATTGTGATGTTCATAACTAGGTAATTTCTAGGTAAATTTAGGAAATACCCATTCGGGAAATGGAAGATGAGAGGTTTTTAGGGTATAAAATCGGGTAGCTTAGGGGTCACGCTTCCTAGGTTGTCTTTCTCTCAAAAACTCTCCCCCCAAGGAAAGTAATGGCCTGACCCTCTTGACACAAGGATACATGAATATCAGGGATCTGTTGGAAACTTAGGCGCGTGGCATCACACTGCAGGCTGAGATTACCTCAGCTCGTGTATGAAAAACCCTTGTTCTTCCAGCGATGTTTGTCCTTTCATAACTTTTAGGTCCCTTACTAAGTATTTCATCATTCTTGTTCGCTAGGCGATCAGATGGCGTTCAAAAGGAATGTGTCTAAGAAAAGTGCGGTCGTCTCATCGTCCCAGCAATCCAACAGGGGAAGGAGGTCACGGTGGAGTCCCCCATCCCCCAATTCGGCCCCACGGTGGAGAAGGAGATCGAGGTGGGACCTGATGCTTACTTTGAGGCGGAGAGGATAGTCTTGAAGATCACGACCCAAGGGAGGGTCAACAAGATAATGTTGTCCCATAACATTGAGATTGGTATCAGCGTTCTTATTTCCCAACCTCCCTTCGAGGGGGAGAGGAGCTGCGCACCCCTCGATGAAGACTTTGCAGCCTGGAGCGATGAGCATCTCAGGGTCGGGGCCTTCCTCCCCCTTGATCAGTACTTTGCCGACTTTCTCAATTACGTGAAGTTGGCACCATTTAAACTTCCTTTGAATTCCTATCGTCTGTTGGTGGGGTTGAAATATCTCTTTCAGAAGCATGAGTGGGAGGTCCCCACTTCGGCAGACATTCTCTACTTCTTTTGCCTCAAGGCCAGCCCGGATCAAAGGGGACGAGGTGATGGATTCTACTACCTGACCCACTTTTCGTACTCATCTATGGTCATCGAACTGTCCAGCCATCCCAATGACTTCAAAGATCTGTTCTTTATGTCCAATGGGTTTGGCAACTTTGAGTTCCATTATTTCAACCGTCCTCGTAAGCTTCTTTTCTATTCTCAGCTCGCGAAATTATTATTACTTTTTTCTTTTTCTGTCTTTTCGCGTGTATATTGACTGGAGCATCATCATGCAGTAATTTTTGTGAGGACAGCCAAATTCATGACCCTTGGGGGTCAATATGATACCCTGGTGAGGCTTCCGCCCAGTGAGAAGGACTACCACCAGCTCGTGTCTGATGACACGATGTTGGCATGTAAGTTAATCTCCGCAGGCCAAACTCTGGCCTTGAGGAGGATGTAGGCCAATTATCCAGTAACCTGCATGCTGGTGCCTATTCCCGAGGGAGACGCTGCGGTTGACGGTGGTGACGAGCAGGAAGAGGAGGCCGAGGTGCCACTCGTGCGGAAGAGGCAAGCTCCGGAGGCTACTCGGGACCCCGATTTGGACCGAGCTCAATCGAGGGTAGCAGTCGGTCCCTCTAGCCAAGGTAACCCATACCCTTTAAGGGGCCTAGACAGGGCTACTGCAGACCTTAGCCTAGTTAGGTTTAACCCAAGCCAGTTCGTACACTGCCACCAAAATGACCCAGACCGTAACATAATCTTGCTCCAATGTGTAGACCAATTAGTACTGTGTCATGATAAGGGTCGTCTTAGGGGTACCGTAATAGTAGACAACACCTTGTCTTTTAGGTCGGCCTTTTTTGAGGAGTATGGGACCAACCTTAGGTTGTGGCCCTCCCTTCTCAAGGGTATAGTTGCTCCAGGACTCAAACAATACGTAGAGGAGTCCAGTCCTAAGACAGATCCTGACCCAGATGCCCCTTTGATTCATGAAGTAGTAGACTTAGACTCCCCCCCCCCCCCCCCTCCCCCTTAGAAGTTTCGAGGCCAGAGGTCGTGGCAATAGACTCCTCCTCTAGCTCGGAGGGTAGGACTTTTTCAATACACCTTTAGATTTCCTCTGTGATATACTAACTTTACATGTGTAATAACATCCATTTCTTCTTATTTCAGGCAAGGAGCTGGCACAGCCCAGGGACAGGGACCTGCGCTCCATCTTCCAGGAGGGGAATCCCTCCTCCGGGCCACTTGTAAAGAGGCCCTGGTTTCCCAAGAAGACTCTTCCTGTTGCTGGGACAACTTCTAAGTTCCCTGCCAAGGGGAGAGGTCAGACTCCCGTAGCTACGGAGAAGATGCTGCCTCCTCCCCCACGATCCCTAGCCCTTGTTCGGGACCAAGTGGCAATAGCCAGAGCTCCGTCGATCCCCACTCCCATCGTGCATATCCCGGTCAACGCCCAAGATCTGGAGAAAATTCCAGACACCTTTCGGGGAACGGTCTATGAGACCACATACTATACGGTGGAGCATTTTTACAAAGCCAATCTGAAGGACTTAAGGGAGATCAAGGCAAGGAGTCACGAGAATGTCATAGAGTCTGCGCTGGGGATGAACCTCACGGTAAGCACACTTGGTTAAATTTACTCTTTGATTTTCTTCCCAGCACGTGCTTTACTTTCTTTACTTTTTTTGCAGGCGGCTTTGGCCCTACATCGCAGCCTAGCTTGGTCTAGGGCTAGGAATGAAGAGTTCAGGGCCGAGCTCCAGACCGCTCAGGCCGCCCTCGCAGCCGCCCAACAGCAAGAGCAAAGTTCCAAGGCTGCCTTGACGGCCTCCCAAGAAGGCGACCAGGCTGCGCAAGCCTCCTTGGTTGCTGTGAAGGCTGAACTCGCAGAGGCCAGGGCTAAATAGCTAGAGGCCGAGGCTGCCACCAAAGCAGAGAGGGTGTCTTCCAGCTCCTCCATGGAGGCTATGCTTTACCATTGCTAGGCCTTCAATCATGATAGCAACTTCTCTTTCCTGGCCTCCGAGGTGTGGGAGCCATATCTCGACAAGTTTAAGGCTCGACTTCAACAAGAGCTGCCTTCCGAGACTGGGGAGACCTCTACCGCCAACGAGCAAGAAGTTGAGGAGGTGACCTCTTCGGGGCTTCCTGGGGAATCCTAGTTTATTTTGTATTTTTTAGTTTTAAATGCTAAGCACGAGGCTATTCACCTCTAGACAATTTATATATATTTTACTTGTTAACTTTAGTTATCCAAGTTTTACTTGTTCGTCAATCTTCTTCTTATATTTTATGATGTGTTCAGTAAAAACTTAGTTCGCGTTAGTTTTATTGACGCGTCACGTCTTTTTAGAAAAACACTGGTCAATCAATTTAACCATGTTCTAAGTTTTAGAACCTGGTTGTGTCCAGGATATTTAATTTAAAAACTTAGTTCGTGTTAGTTTTATTGAATACTCCACTTTTCCTTAGAAAAAACATTGTTAATAAATTTAACCAACTTCTAAGTTTCGGAACCTGGTCGTGTCTAGGATATTTAATTTAAAAGCTTAGTTCGTGCTAGTTTTTTTTAATACTCCGCTTTTTCCTTAGAAAAAACATTATTAATCAATTTAACGAACTTCTAAGTTTCGGAACCTGGTCGTGTCCAAGATATTTAATTTAAAAACTTAGTTCGTGTTAGTTTTATTGAATACTCCACTTTTTCCTTAGAAAAAACATTGTTAATCAATTTAACGAACTTCTAAGTTTCGGAACCTGGTCGTGTCCAGGATATTTAATTTAAAAAATTACTTCGTGTTATTTTCATTGAATACTCCACTTTTTCCTTGTAAAAAACATTGTTAATCAATTTAACCAACTTCTAAGTTTTCGTCGAGTTATCTGCCCTCCCCCCCCCCCCCCCCCCCCCAAGTAATCAGGAAGTGGACTTTCAGGGTTACTTTGAACTAACATACAAATGAAACCGTAAAAAGACACAAATGTTCCATAAGCATTTTATATATATATATACTTTTAACATTAACTGGCTTTTATATCGAAGCCTTACATAGACAGGTAGTTTGATTACTGATAGTACTTTTTCAAATGTATTGCATTCCATGTCTGTGGTACCACTTCCCCATTAAGTCGGGCCAATTTGAAAGTACCATCCTGTATGATTTTTATTATTTGATAGGGCCATTTCTAGCTCGGGCCTAAGGCACCGTCTTTGGGGTCCTTGCCTGCTAAAAACACCCTTCGAAGTACCAGGTCTCCCAATCCAAAGACATGCTTCTTGACCTTTGTATTAAAGTAACGAGTGATTTTTTTTTGATAATGCGCGAGCCGTAGCTGTGAATCTTCTCACTTTTCATCAATCAGGTCGAGGGATGCGCTGAGCAATTTATCATTCTGTCCTGGTTGAAGGTCTGGATCCTGTGCGTGTTTCGACAGGAAGGACGACCTTACTTCCGAAAGTCAGGGAAAAAGGGGTGTGCTTCGTCAAAGTTCGGTGTGAGATTTGGTATGCCCACAGTACCTGCGGAAGCTGCTCGGGCCAAACTCCTTTTGCCTCGACTAGCCACTTTTAAGGCTTGCCTTGAGCATTTTGTTCACAGCTTCAACCTTCCCATTAGCCTGGGGGTAGGCCACTGAGGAGAAACTCTTAATTATGTCGTGTCTTCCACAAAATTCGTTGAAGAGGTCACTATCGAACTGGGTTCCATTGTCTGATACGATCTTTCTTGGCAGTCTGAACCGACAAACGATATTCTTAACCACAAAATCAAGGACTCTCTTTGACGTTATTGTTGCCAGGGGCTCTGCTTCTGCCCACTTCGTGAAATAGTCAATAGCCACGACTGCATAGCGAACTCCTCCTTTTCCCATGGGCAGGGCTCCAATTAAATCAATTCCCCAGACCGCAAATGGTCATGGGGACGAGATCATCTTCAGCTCGACTGGTGGAGCTCGGGCGATCATAGCAAGCCGTTGCCATTTTTCACACTTTCGGACGTAGGAAATTGAGTCCTTTGATAGAGTGGGCCAATAATATCCTTGCCTCAATATTTTTAAGGCCAGGTTTTGCCCCCCGGCGTGATCTCCACAAAAGCCTTCATGCACCTCATGCAAAATAGTTTTAGCCTCCTCTGGCAGAACGCATCGCAGAAGAGGCAGGGAAAGGCCACGCCGGTACAACGTTCCGTCTATGATCGTATACCTTGGAGCTTGATAGAGTATCTTCCTCACATCATTTCGCTCGTCGAGTAACTTCCCTATTGTAAGGTATTTGACTATGGGAGTCATCCAGGTTGGCCTGGTGTCGATCATCTCGACCTCCCTTGTGCTCTCCACCACGCTTGGTCTTTCCAAGAATTCCACCGGTATCAGGCTCAAGGTTTTGGCCTCCTTGGAGGTGGTGAGTCTTGCTAGAGCATCAGCATTGGCATTCTGTTCTCGAGGGATTTGGTCGACTAGGCTGTATTCAAATTCAGACAACTCTATCTTCACCTTGGCCAGATAGGCCGCCATCTTGGTTCCCCGAGCTTGGTATTCCCCTAATACTTGGTTTACCATGAGTTGGGAATCGTTGTAGCATTGGACGGCCCTGGACTTCAAATCCTTTGCCACTCTAAGCCCAGCCAATAGAGCTTCGTACTTGGCCTCGTTGTTGGACGCCTTGAATCTGAATCGTAATACGGAGTGGAAACGATTCCCCTCTGGAGATATCCAAATGATTCCAGCTCCAGACCCGTTTTCGTTAGATGAACCATCCACAAAGACTCTCCACAAGGCCTGTACCAGTTCTCCCACAGGTTCCTCTTGGAATCTAGTGCATTCAGCCATGAAATCAGCCAGAGCTTGGCTTTTGATTGCTGTCCGCGGCACGTACAATATTTCGAACTGGCTGAGCTCGATAGCCCATTTCAAAAGATGTCCAGATGCCTCAGGTTTCTGGAGTACCTGCCTTAAAGGTTGATCAGTCATGACGTGGATTGAATGGGACTGGAAGTATGGCCTAAGCTTTCTGGAGGCCGTGATAAGGCAGAAAGCCATCTTTTCCATTAAAGGATATCGCGATTCAGCTCCGAGAAGTGTTTTGCTAATATAATAGACTGGCTTTTGAACTCGGTCCTCTTCCCAGACCAGCACGACACTAGCCGCATCTTCCGTAACAGCTAAGTAAAGAAAAAGAGGCTCTCTTGCCGTTTGGTTTAGACAACACCGGAGGCTTGGCTAAATGCGTTTTTAGATCAAGGAAGGCCCGCTCGCACTCTTTGGTCCATTCAAACTTTTTGTTCCCCTAGAGCAGGTTATAGAATGGCAAACACTTGTTAGTAGACCTGGAAATAAACCGATTAAGGGCTGCCACCCTTCCTGTCAGACTCTGGATGTCTTTCGTGACCTGGGCGGTGGCATTTCGAGTAGCGATCTGATTTTGTCAGGGTCCGCCTTTATCCCTCTAGTGAAATTTTCCTGATGCCACCCCGAAGGTACATTTTTGGGGATTCAACCTCATACCATACTTCCTTAGGATCTCAAAACACTCCCTCAGATCGGGAACATGGTTATCAGCAGTTTTTTACTTGATGAACATGTCGTCAACATACACTTCCATGTTTTTCCCGATCTGATTAGCAAACATTCTGTTAACCAATCTCTGATATGTAGTCTTGCATTCTTCAGCCCGAATGGTATGACTTTATAACAATAGACATTGGTTGGAGTCATGAAGCTTGTATGTTCCTGGTCCGCGGGATTCATAGTGATCTGGTTATAACCAAAGTATGCATCCATGAAGGACATGAGCTCATGTCCCACCGTGGCATCTACCAATTGGTCAATTCTTGGCAAGGGGAAGCAATCCTTGGGACATGATTTATTTAGGTCAGAGAAGTCGATGCAGGTCAGCCACTTTCTGTTAGGTTTTGGAACCAGAACAGGATTGGTGACCCAGATTGGGTATTTTACTTCGTGAATAAAGCCACATTTTAAAAGTCGAGCTACTTCCCCTTCCAGGGCCGTAGCTCGGGTCGTGCCCAGACGCCTCTGTTTCTGGGACTTCGCAGGCATGCTTTTGTCCAAGTTAAGGGTATGCATGATGACGCTCGGGTTGATCCCTACCATGTCTTCATGGGCCCAGGCAAAAACATCTAGATTTCTTTGCAGAAATTTTAGCAGCTCCGCCTTTCTCTCGTCGCCAAGGTTTTTCCCGAGCCTAACCACCCTCAAAGGGTGGATTGATGTTTACCTTTTCGAGCTCTTCGATAGGCTGGAGCTCGGATCTATCTACGTCTATTCTTGGGTCGATATCATCACTCAGGGTGGTACCTACGCCATCGGCCTGCTGAGGTTCTTCTATCCCAGGGCTATCCCTCACTTCCTGGGATTCCTCGCTCCCGTCTTGGATGGCCATCGTCTGCTGCCCGGGTTGTGACTTTCCCTGCATGTAAATGCTATACCATTCCCTGGCAGCGAGCTGATCACCTCAGACCGTACATATCCCTATAGAAAAGGGGGATTTGACTACGAGGTGGCAGATAGAAGTTATGGCTTTGAATGCCATCAACGTAGGCCGACCCAAAATTGTATTGTACGCGGTGGGACAATCGATGACCACAAATTCAAGGAGTTTGGAAATAGTTCGGGGTCCCTCACCCAAGGTTATAACTAACTCGATTGTTCCTATCACTGCTGACCCTTCGCCAGAAAACCCATACGACATCATGGAGGTGGTCTTCAGCTCGGTTACAGACAATCCCATTTTTTCTAGCGTGGACCGAAACAACAGGTTCACCGAACTTCCATTATCAACTAGTATCCTCCTAACTCTCTGATTGGCGAGCTGGACGGTTATGACTAGAGGATCGTTGTGAGGGAACTGGGCATGACTAGCATCTTCTTCGGTAAAACTGATTGGATGTCTCTCAAACCGCTGTTGTTTAGGCAGATGCTGCTCTGGGATAAATTCAACTCCACTATGGGAACTCAGTTCATTGATGTATCTCTTCTGGGCACCTCTGCTCGTGCTTGCCAGATGAGGGCCTCCGGAGATGGTGGTTATCTCTCCCCCTACTATGGGAGGAGGGGTATCTTGATTTACTCGAGCCCTGGGCTAGTTTATAGGAGCCTCCAGAGCTTGTTGAGTGCTTTGCCTAGCGAGCTGACTTGAAGGGACTCGATTCCATGCATACTGGGCCAAGGGCCCGGCCCTGATGAGCGTCTCGATCTCATCCTTCAAATTCCTACAATCGTCTGTGTTGTGACCAATGTCGTTGTGGAATTGACAAAATTTGGAATGGTCCCTTTTTTCCCTTTGATTTTCAAGGGCTCCGGCTTTTTCCAAGGATGGCGAGCAGAATTTTCCAGAAAAATACGCTCTCTAGTATTCGTGAGGTCGGCATAAGTAGCATAGACTAGTTTGAATTTCTCCACGGGCTTGTTTTTCTTAGGACCATTTTGGCTGCCCTCACCATTTCCCTTTCTCTTGCTTCCTCCTCCCTGGTTATTCTGGGCAACGGTTTGAGTCACAGTTACGACGTCTGTTTCTACTCCAGCGGACTGGTCAGAGACTTGGCTGGTTCCTGCAACCGACGCTCGTGCTTCTTCCAAGTTTATCCATCTTTGGGCCTTGTTCAGGAATTCATCCACGGTGCTGACACCCTTCCTCTGGATTTCTTTCCATAGATCGTCCCCAACAAGGATTCCAGTTCTCATAGCCATGAGTCTGGAACTTTCGTCTGCATCTTTAGCTCGGGCCGTGACGTTGGAAAACCTGCTCAGATAAGCTTTTAAGGGTTCTCTGGGCCGCTGCTTTACATTTGCAAGGGAGCCAGCCTTGACGCGAACTGCTTGAGAGGCTCGAAATGCCCTGTTGAAATCGGCAGAGAAACTTTTCCACGAGGTAATGGAATGTTTCTTATATTGCTTAAACCATTGCCTAGCTGGCTCGATCAAAGTCGAAGGGAATATCAAGCATCTCAGCTCGGGCCCGATATTATGGGCCATCATCAGGGTGTTGAACATCCCCAAGTGATCTGACAGATCTCTGCCCCCATCGAATTTTGATAGATGGGGCATCCTGAAACCCGGCGGGTACGCTGTTGCAGCAATGTTGGGGGCAAAAAGCTCAAGCTCGTCCCCCGAGTCATATTCGTCTTTTCCCTTTTCTGATAGGATTCTCTTCATTAGCTCCTCCATCTAAGCTAACCTTTCGAGGGTTTGGTCTTTGATTCCTTGGTTGTTTTGGGGCTGTTCAATAGCTCCCGTCCCATTGTACTCGTTAGGCGGGTTATTGTCCCTCCAAGCTTGAGCTTGGTTTGGTGCGACATTTCCGTTGTCACGTATTTCAGAATGACCATCCTCTCGGGGAGCATGGCTTTCATTTCTGGTCGGATCTCCCCTCTGCGAGTTGAGGTGATCTCGTAGGTCGTTCCGCGGGGTGGCTCGAAGGCTTTGTGCCAAACTTAGATGATTTCTCAGGTCTCCACCAGATCTTCCAATTCTGTGGCTTTTGGACCAATAACTCCCATTAGAGAAGCTCAGAGCCTGCTGTCGAGGGTGAGGATCTGGGATATTTCCGTGCGCTCATGGGGGATGAGCAGGAATAGCGGGAGGAAGATTCCTCTTGTTGTTTCCGTATGCAAGAATATCTCGGGTAGGATGAAGAAGAGATGGATATCTTATCGGCGAAGGAGGATGTCTGATCGGTGATGCAATTCTAGTTCTGTCAGGTCAGACCAAACTAGCCCACGGTCTCTCTACTCCAGCGCCTCCAGCCCTCTGCATCTGGCAATGCGATCGCTGCGTGGGGGGGCTAGCCAGAACAGGTTGGCCATGCGAGCTCCCCCCAGATCTCCTTCTTGAACCGTCGCGAGCTCTCCTGGGTGCATTCGATGGTGGAGCCGAACTTGGGGTTGAAGTTCTGACTGACCGGCTGACTCACTGATGGTCCCTGGGAAAATCATCAAACATAGTTTCCTGGTGATGGTGCGACATAGGCGCATAACTCGAGGTTGAGGTTCTAACCGATCGACTGGGCTTGGGCCAACTATCCCAGCGGGACTTATGAGTCCTGCTTTGCCTCTTTTCGACGTTAACGTTGGTCGTAAGAGGGGGTAGCCGGGCCAAGAATTCCTCGATTTTCTTATTTGCTTTCGCTAGATGGCTCCTCAACGGCATGTTTTCCATCTCCACCGCCATCAGGTAACCCAGGTTCGGATTTGGCAGTAGGGGCGCTGAACTTCCGATGTCGTCATGGCCCATCGGCTGCTTTCCCGATCGTTGCTGAATCTCCAGGTTTTGTTCATTAGATACAATGGTATGGTGAGCCTCCTGCCCACCATGCTGATCCGTTTCGTTACCATGCCTTGAACGAGTGACCATGATGATAAACTTTTCGCGATAGCACTAATCTAAATCCTCTCAATGAAAGCACCAAACTGTTGACGCGGTTTTTTGCCCACAGTGAATTATATGAATAACTAGGAAGGATTAGTGCTTAATGATAAACCATACTAAGAAAGTGATAATGCTCAAGGATGTTGGAAATTGGCTGCAAAGAAAATGATCACTCCTTTTTATGTGGTTCGGAGGCTAAAATCCCCCTAGTCCACGAGTCAATATTATTGTTGTAAACTTCTCTCTATTTTTACAGAGTATTTGCATTACAGAAAGAATCCAACCCCTTGCACTACCCAGGATCCTGGTATTTATTGGAGAGTGATCTCTGGGTAGGTATTGGGTTCATCCCGTGATCTCTTGATCCTTCACATCATCTCTGCGACATTGATGATTAATATCTAAATTTTACATTGAATTGTGGTCTAATCAATAGATAAAAAAGGTAATGGGCTGCATGGCCTAAATCAAGCGTGTGGTGCCTGATCACGCACGTTTATATTGCGTATCTGGGAATTCGGGAATAAAACAAACACGTTGTAACGACCCGGATTTTCAAGACTCGATAATGCGGAAATATAAATGTTTTCATTTAACAAAATGTCTCAAAAACCCATAGAAAAAAAAAACTTTTTAAAAAGTCGTATGGCCATACTTAACATTTAGTTACAAACATGTTTTATAAAGATTAGAGTGAGCCTAGTTTAGGAAAATTACACAACATTTCCAAAAATAAAAAGGCTTCCCAAAAGGTCGGTCCACATGTACATTTGCAAGGAAGACTCCAGCGCTCACTGCTCTGCCTTGCCCTTGCTCTTACCTACAACATGAAACAACTAGGTAAGCGAAAACGCTTAGTAAGATCAACTTTCAAACAAAGCAGGTAGAGAAATAGGGATCCGGACCCTACACAATCAATTTCAAGAACGCTAAAGCGTCCTGGCAAACTTATGGTCATGCCTGATAACCAAGGATAATTTAATTCATATCTAGATAAAAATCCTGCACTCAGAAAAATCCCAGAACAAGCAGATATATTATATCACAACTATATCTTATCAACAATTATATCCCTGCACTTAGAAAAATCCCAAAGCAAGCAGATATATTATATCACAACTATATCTTATCAACAATTATATCCATGCACTCAGAAAAATCCCAGAGCAAGCAGATATATTATACCACCATATAATTCGAGACCAACGCTCGACAATTTCAAACAATTCAGGCGTAACGCGCCCTCCAACATAATTGCTAATCTGTAAAAGAGAACCGAGTCTCCACACTAAGATCTAGCCAATAAATATCCTCAACAATGGTAACTATCGTGTTACTTAGGGCATCGCGACTTATCCAAGAGTGTAATCCAATTTACATGGTTTTACGGAGACTTCTATGTTAATCAGTGGTGCTGGTGAGCAGCTGCCCCTAGGGTGTTCAACCTCACTCAATCTTGGCAACCCCTAGTATCTCTAGGCACTCTCACGGAATGGCCAATATTCACGGCTGCTATCCGGGAATAACTTATCAGAGCACTTGCTCGGATTCTAACCGTCCAATGATTAAGTAAGCATGAGGGCCCCTAGGTCCCATTTATCTTGGCGCCCCTAGGTTTAACCAGCTTATCCTCATCTCATGGCCACTCGTCGCGGTAATGAATCGGACATAAATAAAATCAAGCAGTGTGACGGGGATCAACCGTCTAGGATATGACGGACTTCTACCGTTCATATTTTCTAAATCAGCACCCACTAGACTAACGTCTCTAAGCAACTTTCTATGACAGCCTATATATGTGCATGTATCCCTATACTAACATACAAGACAATAATCATTTCATGTTGCAGCCATACAATATAAGTTGACTTACTTGGAGTCCTTAGTGCTCAGCAAGTTTTCACCCTCCAACGTTCAGTCCAGTTACCCTTAGCCAATACTGTAGTTATCCATACAGTATACTCGGATTAATTATGGCACTCATAATTCATTATTATTATTTTGGGCAGTTTGGTCATTTTAATAAAAGTCATTTGTAAGGATTTACAATCCTTATTTGGTTTTAAACCTATTAAGGAAAGTTATACAAAATATTCGAGACTAAACCCTAAGTCTCGGGGAGACCTATCCTAAGGTCTCGATACCTAGGCTCGGGTATCACAATGGTATTTCCCCACAACCCGCTAAAAATCTTACTCTTTCAAGGTATCGCTATTAACCCGCACTTTCGACTAGTCGGTTAAAATATGTAAGATTTTAGCCGGTATTATATCCAGAAAATACAAATAAATTCCTTAATTATTTTAAAAGAAAATAAACTCTTTAAATTTTCCTTTTTGTTTTCTTAAGGTTTTTAATATCTAAAAACCAATTTAAGAAAATTGCCTAATTTGTCTTAATTAGGAAAACCGTTATAAATTGCTCATCTTAACTAATTAATTTTCCAAAAGCAATTAATCAATTTTTACTTACTAGAAAAATAATTCATTTAATTATTTTCTCAAAATATAAGGTTTTAAACCCTCTTTTAATTTATTAACTATTAATAAATTAAATCTCTTATTTTTAAAAAGAATAAAAACTCTTTAATAAAAATAATTCATTTAAACTCAACGGGGTAATTTTAGTGAAAATATGATTTCAAGACTTACCAATTTATATCTTGAAATAAGCAAAATTTTACTTTTTACCTTATGTTCCAAAATCTCATTTTTACACTAAGTGTGAAAAACCTATTTTTCACATTTTTAACTACATACTTCGTTAGTTCATAACTTGAAATTTACTTACCCAATTGTTACCAAAATTTCCCAATTCCATTTTTGTTATGCCATTTAGGTCTTTGTAAAATCTTAGGTCAAAATGAGCATTTTTGATTGGTGAAATCATTTTCCAACAATGAGGTAAAAATGACCTTATTTTCAAGCCCTTATTTTTTCCAAACTTTGACAGTTAATAACTTTCAAACCGTTTAATATTTTCTTACCAAATTTTACAGTGGAATAATAGGTTATCCCAGCAATATGTCCACAAAAGTTTAGAAAAAACTGGGTTCATTTGCCCTATACAATGGCTGTCCAAACTTGGTTCCGAAAATAAGAATACGAAAAAAACTGTTTTTTACCTAAACTTTGAAATAGCATAACTTACTCATTTCTAAACATTTTTTAGTGTTTCAAAGGCTCAATTTTATGTACTCAATCTCAAAAACATCACAGTACAATTTAATTTTACAAAACCAATATACAGTGGCTGCTTGATCCCTTGGAAGTCACAGCTCAAAACATGTTTTGTTTTAGGGTATCCTACAAAACCCTTGGGGGTTTTGGTTCCCATTTTCAAAAATCAATACTCATGCATCATAAAAATTATTAAACAACTACCATAACCTTATTACATCACCAACAAGAAACTTTAAGCATTAGATATACAAAATAATGCTTAAAACTAAAAACCCTACAACAAAATCATCAAAAGTAAACTTTTTACCTCTTTGGTGTTCTTGCTTAAGGTTTGGACCTTCCTATAAGCTTTGACTCCTTCAAAACCTTTCAAAAACCCTAACAAACTTCCCCCAACAACATAGTCAATTAGCTATTTGAAACTCTATGCTTAAAACTTTACAAAAGCCTAGATTAGTGAAAGTTTACCTTAGGGAAAATACTTCCTAGACCAAGACTTAGCCTCAAAGTTTCCTTGGTGTTCTTGGGCTTGAAAAATGGAGAGAACACTTTGAGAGGTCTTCAAAAAAGATGATAGTGAATGAGAGATGGAGAGTGATCGGTTCTTAGTGTGGGAATTGCTCACAATACTCTTCAAAATATCACAAGGTACTTGAGTGCTTTTCTACCCACTTGCCCACTTGACCTCTTAATTAAATGGCATTTAAATTTTATAAAATTTGGGCTCACACCACTCTAAAACACCACATGGCCAGCCACTCTTTGCTACATATATGACCATTTCATTTTTTTTTTTTTAAAGGTTATTAATGTTTCATAAGAAGAAAAGTCCAAATTTGCTTTTGACACCTTTTTCACTCTTATTAAGTTTTAATCACCAAACTTAACATTAATTAATTAAATTAAATGTCTCTCACATTTAATTTAATTAATCACATAATAAAATTTAACCTAAGGTCCATTCATGGAATAAAATTCCCCATTTCGGTAGAATTAGGCATTTAACACAAAATGCCCTAAAATTTCCATTTTCTTTTAGGTTTATTATTTTTGACCAAACTTTAACTTTTATGAATGTATTTTATGCCCAAAATATAATTGCCATGATTTTTCATTTTATTTTCCGAGATTTTTACCCGATCAGGGTTTTTGTGTCGGTCCAGGACCGAAAGTCTTATCTTGACTTTTAAAATCACAGAATTCATTTTTTGGCTAGCAATAACTCATGGAATACTTACAAACAAAATATAATATTATTTAAAATAATATTCTTAACCCGGGGGAAAAATCCCGACCCGAGTCGTTTAAAGGTACCCGAAAATGCAGGACGTTACACACGTGATGTCTGTTTTATGCACGTTTATATTGCGTGGTCAACTTTATAAAGACCCTGAGGTACGTAAGACCTTTGGCGTACCACGAGCATAACGTAATGTTAGCTCGTGCCTTTTGATGCCATATTACACAAAATGGTTCCAGGTGATAGGTTGCGAAATGTCTAAACCACTCGAGCTATTTGTATAAGGGATGGCACCGAATTTTCTCTGATGAGAGGTGGACACATGGTGCATCGATTACTGCTTTTTATTATCTCGTTGTACCCGAGCTGTCTCAACAAGGTACGTGCTGATTTTCAAGGCTTACAATTATATATGATATTAATTATCTCGTACTAATACAAGGTCATATTCTCATTAATGAATAAGGAATTTTCTTGATATTATCATATAATTAATTCAAACAATAATTATAATATTCAAATATAATAAAATTGTTCTTTTTATTTAATTCAAAAGAATGTCTTTACATGCTTTTAGGGCATTAATCCTAAAAATCTCCCACTTGCCCTCAAAGCAAGTGAGGCATCTCCCTTAATCCCATGTTGCATACATGACCCATAAACAACTTTGCAGTAAGTGTCTTGGTAAACAGGTCAGGTAGGTTTTGTTTAGACGATATCTTCATAACAGTCACATCACCTCGGTGTACAATCTCTCTAACCAGGTTGTACTTCCTTTCCATATGCTTTCCTTTCTTATGGCTTCTTGGTTCCTTGGAGTTAGCTACTACTCCACTGTTGTCGCAGTATAGGATTAGTGGCTTATCCATATCTGGAACTACTTCCAGATCAGTGTAGAACTTTCTTAACCAAACCCCCTCATTAGCCGCTTCACAAGTTGCTATGTATTCGACTTCCATAGTTGAATCTGCTATGCTGGATTGTTTAATACTCCTCCAGACCACAGCTCCTCCACCAAGAGTGAACACTGACCCAGACATCGATTTATGACTGTCATTGTCTGATTGGAAATCAGAATCAATGTATCCAATAGGGTTCAACTCACCCCTTGAATATACAAGCATAATCTCTCGTTCCCCTAAGATACTTGAGAATGTGCTTTACTGCAATCCAGTGTTCCAAACAAGGATTTGATTGATAATGACTATCAATCCCTACTGCATAGCATATGTTGGGTCTAGTACACAACATGTCATACATTAGACTTCCAACTACTGAAGCATAGGGATACTTTCTCAAATCCTCTTCCTCCTGAGGTGTCTTAGGACACTGTTCCTTGGAGAGAGTAATTCCATTTTAGGTCAGTAACTGACATTTCTTGGAATTCTCCATAGAGAATCTTTCAAGCACCTTAACGATATAATTAGCCTGAGAAAGTGCCAAGAGATTTTTCTTCCTATCCCTTAGGATTTGGATTCCCATAACATAGCTCACCTCACCCAAATATTTCATTTGGAACTTTTCGGCTAACCACTTCTTCACATTTGACAATGTCTCTACATTGTTGCCAATGAGGAGAATGTCATCCATGTAAAGAACTAGGAAAACCACTACTTTTCCTTTGATGTATTTGTACACACATGCTTCATCGACATTTTGTTCGAATCCATATATTTTAATTGTTTCATCAAAAGTGATATTCCAAGATCTAGATACTTGCTTTAATCCATAAATGGATTTCAGCAACTTACACACCTTTTAATCTAACCTGTTCTTGATAAACCCTTCTGGTTGTACCATATAGATACTTTCATCAAGATATCCATTCAGAAAAGCTTTCTTGAGATCCATTTTCCATATCTCATAGTCATAGGTGGTAGCTATGGATAAGAGGATGTGAATAGATTTAAGCATGGCCACATGAGAAAATGTTTCTTCATAATCAATACCTTCTCTCTGAGTGTAGCCTTTGGCTACTAGCCTTGCTTTGAAAATCTCCACTTTCCCATCTACACCTATTTTCTTCTTATATATCCATTTGCACCCAATGGGGCTGACATCTTCAGGTGGATCTACAAGTTCCCATATAGAATCAGAATACATAGATTCCATTTCTTTGTTCATGGCTTCTTTCCATTTCTCCTTTTCAGGATCATTCATTGCCTTTTTGAAGGTTAATGGATCATCCTTTTCTATATCAGAAACAAGGACATGTGCCTCATGTTCGTAGCGAACACGTTGTCTCACAATCCTCCCACAACGACATTGCACCGGGGTTTCTTTTCCAGGAATAGTGGTTTCCTCAGTTTGGCGTTTATCATTTAATGATGAAGATGAAAGTGATGGAATCTTATCACCTCTAAGTTCCTCCAAAACTACTTTGCTCCGAGATTTATAATTATTCATATATTCATATTCAAGGAAGGTTACATTTGTTGAAACAAATACCTTTTGGTCAATGGGACTATAGAAATAACTACCTCTTTTTTCTGGAGCGTATCCCAGAAAAATGCACTCTTCACACCTTGAATCAAGTTTCCCTGATTTAGGTCTAAGAACATGAGCAGGACAGCCCAAATGCGGAAATGGTGTAAACTAGGTTTGTTTCCATTCTACAGTTCCAGTGGTGTTTTTCTTATGGTCTTAGATGGGACTACATTCAAATTGTAAGTCGCCATTTGAAGTGAATATCCCCAGACTGAGAGAGGAAGTGAAGAGTAGCTTAACATAGACCTGACCATGTTTAACAATGTCTTGTTTCTTCTTTCAAAAATACCATTTTGTTGTGGCATTCCTGGTGCTGTGAGTTAGGATAGAATACCATGCTCCAGCAAGAAATTTTTTAATTCTTAATCCAAATATTCTCCACCTCAATCAGATCGAAGTGTCTTAAGAGTTTTATCTAATTGCTTATAAGCCTTAGCTTTGAATTCTTGAAACTTATCAAAGGTTTCAAATTTCCTAAGCATTAAGTAAGTATGACCATATCTTGAGTAATCGTCTATAAAGGTGACGAATTACTCATACCCACCTCTTGCTTGTACATTTATTGGACCACAAACATCGATGTGTACAACCTCCAAAGGTTCTTTAGCTCTGTAAGGATGTTTGGTCATTTTTCCTTTCAAGACAAGATTCACAAACTAGAAGAGTTCCAACTCTTAGTTCTCTCAAAGGTCCATCTTTTGTTAAACGGTTTATCCTATCTAGACCTACATGACCAATTCTAAGATGCCAATGATATGTGTCATCTTCATTTGAAACTTTTTGTCTTTTGTTTCCTTGTGGTTTTGCTACTTTAAATAATTATGAGTTATTAAGCGTTCGTTCATTAGGTTTGAATTCGTTCATTAGGCTTATACAATCCATTTGTATGTTCTGCTTAACAAATTTTGAAACCATTATTTGAAATAATAATCGCATTATTACTAAAAGAAATATCAAAAGATTTTTCATGCAACATAGATAAGCCAACTAATTTTCTAGAAAATTCCGGAATAAAATAAATATTGTTCAAAACAAGATAATTGTTCCCAAAATGTAAATGGACTGTTGCTTTTGCTCTAGCTGAAGCGAGCACTCCACTTCCAACTCGGATGGTCACCTTGCCATTAGCCAACTCCCTTGATGACTCAAGTCTCTGCATAGAATAACAAACATGGTTAGTGGCTCCTGAATCTAAAACCCAGGATGACATATCGTCTTCCACTACATAAGCTTGAAGTACAAGTAAATCAAATATACCTTTCTTTTTCAAATCCGAGAGATACTTTTTACAGTTTCTCTTCCAGTGACCTTCAACTCCACAGTGGAAACATTTTCCTTTTGGTTCTTTCATCTTGGAGTTATTTTCATTCTTGTTCTCCTTGGCTTTTGGTGCCTTCTTGCTTTTCTTGGACTGGGTCATGTTGAATTCCAACTTATTCATAATGTAGTTGGTAGTGAACGCAGAAAAGGCAGGAGTGAGTGATCCAAGTATGATGCTTACTTGTGTACGCTCATCAATGATGGCCCCATGTATTTCTACTTCATGCATCACATTAATCATGCTAAAAACATGTTCACCTACAGAAACACTTTTTTTCATCTTAGTAGCCATGTAGGTTCTAGTAGCCTCATGTCTATTTTGATCAGATTGTTGTCCAAACATGGCATATAGAGAATCCATTATCTCAAACGCAGTTTCCATGGGTTCATACTTTGTTCTAAGAACATCATTCATGCTCACAAGCATGTAACAATCTGCTTTGTTGTTGGATTGAATCCAAGGATCATACTTGTCCCGAACATTCTTCGGGGCATTGGCAGCGAGCTCTTCAGGACATTAATGAGTTAGGACAAATTTATTGTTCTCAGAGATTAACATAGATTCAGGTTTGATTTCCATCTTATAAAATTATCACCATTAAGTTTTTCAAGTGAAAGTAATGCAGTTATAGGATTGCCACCGTTTGACATTACTGAACGAAATAAAGTACAATAATATTATTATTTTAAAAAATATCAATCATTCGGAAAGTAAATATGATGCATGAATGCAACAATTAAAACACGTAAATAAACATTTACTTTTCCACGATAAAACTACCCAACAAATAAAGTGTTGCCTTAGGTTCGGTCAAGTTAAATTTAGATAGCTTATAAGAAAATCTTATCTTTATAATTTAAAACTCAAAATAACTCTTTATTTTCTCTTTTAAAAATAAAGTACCACTAGTTTGATCAAGATGCAATTATCCAATCCAAAAGCTTAATTGCATCTTTGTAAGTGTAACCCGTTATTTCAAAATTCATGACTTAACTTAGAGAGTACAGCATTAGGGTCGGTCAAGCCTAAAATACATCATTCCTTCCTATCTTCGTAAGAAGCCAACCTTGGTATTAATATGTCTAGAAACCTTCTTTAGGGGGATGAAAATTGTTGACGCGGTTTTTTGCCAACAGTGTATTAAGAAATAATGAGGTAGATTAGTGCTTAATAAACCGTAATGAAAAATAAATGAATTCACTCAAGAACACAGAATTTATACGTGGTTCAGTGGTTAAAATCCACATAGTCCATGAGTCTATATTATTGATGTTTCACTCTCTCTATTTTGGTAGAGTTTCGGTATTACAGAATAATGGTCCCCTTTCCTATCCAATATTCTCAGTATTTATAAGGGAATTGCATGGACTAGTTTGGGTAATCGCGTGAGTCAATCCCGCATTTACATAATTATTACATTTAATACAAATAATTCCCATTTATATTGGAATATGGTTTGATCACAAGGTAAATGTACTCCTAATGTCTGAGATATTAAATATGACAGCCTGGTCATAAATATACGTATAAAGGGATCCCGAGTCTCTGGGGATCCGCAGGTATGCAATATACTAGAACTACCACGAGCTGGATATCTCCTCCAAGCTCGTGCTTCGACAGCTGTTTTAATATTCTGAGCTCACACTTCACGGCCTTCGTATCCCTAGCTCGAGTTAAACCCAGGACGCCTAACACCACGTATGACCACATGAAACTCGAGTTGTCCACGTGGATAATAAGCAGATGTCATTCCCTTGGTTATTTCTCCATATATTTATTTACTAGTTGTACCAGAGTTGAGTGAATGAACTCGGGCTAAAATTAGGGTACAACATTTGCCCCCCAAGTTCCTACTCGTGTATGACATCGTCACTTTCTGACATACACAATAAGGGCTTTTAGACTTCTGTTACATAAAACCATGCTTGCCTACTACTTGAGTACTGGACACGTGGTGTACTGCAATTGGCATCTGTTCGGGTCTCGAGGACTGCAATAACTGTCTTGTCACCTTTTTGCCGCCGTTTGGTCTATTTAATCTTAGCCCTTGGATCTTGAACTAACCCAATTGGATGGCCCAGATTAATTTACACAATTTATGTATAATTAGGATGGCCAAACTTCAAACTGCACCACCTTTCATTTACAAAATTTCCTTTTCTATACTACCAAGCCTCTCTTCTCTCCTAGAAATCCCAAAAACCGTTCATCGTGCTCAAATATTCAGAAGCTTTCCAGGAGCTTCCCGTTGTCGAGTCTATTCCTTCCAGTCTGCGAGTCATACTTTCCTGTAAATATCTCATCCTTTGGTTTTAAAAGTTTTTTTTTATCCAATGGAATTTCTGTTCTTCACATGCTCATCTGCAACATTCATTGTAGTTACTGTTAGGCTATTTCTAAATGTTCTTAGGGATTAGGTTTTGACTTTGGTTCAACGGGTGAGTCCAAAAATGTTTTAGAAATAAGATGTTCATAAAACTGGAAAATTTTCTGGGTAAATCTGGGTAACTCTAATGGTGAATTAATTTAAAGAACATCCATTCGGGGTAAAGGAAATGAAGGGTTTTTAGGTTTAGAACCAGATAGCTTAGAGGTTACGTTTTCTTGGGTGGTTTTGCACTAAACCGCCTCCCAAGGAAAGTAGTGGTTTGACATATTGACACACGAATCCCTAACTATCAGGGGTCTGTTAGGAAACTGAGGCACGTAGCTTAGGATATCGCGTGGCATAACACGATGGGGATGAGGCTAACCTTAGCTCGTGTAATAAAAATAAATTGTTTCCTTCGTACTCTCATGTCATAGTATTAAATACTCTTAGGTCTCCTACTAACTAGGTCGTTTTTTCGTTAGGCGGTCGAATGGCTCCTTAAAAGAAGAACGCCCCAAAGAAGAATGACTCAAGCTCGTCCTCTCAACAAAATAACAAAGGGAAGCAGATCGCCCCAGAATCTCCCATCCCGCACTTCGGTCCGATATTGCAGAAGGAGATCGTGGTCGATCCCAAGGCATACTTCGAGGCAGAGCATATCATTTCAAAGATCACGACTCATGGGAGAGTAAACAAGATCATGTTGAGCCTCAATATAGAGGTCGAAACTGGAACTCTCCTAGTTCGACCTGTGTTCGAAGGGGAACGGAGCTGCTCCCCTATTCAAGACGACTTTGCGGCTTGGAGTGACGAGCATCTGAAGGTCAGGGCCTTCCTCCCTCTGGACCAGTACTTCGCGGATTTTTTAAATTACGTGAAGCTGGCTCCATTTCAGCTCCCCCCAAATTCGTATAGACTTTTGGCAGGGTTGAAGTATTTGTTCTTGAAACACAAGTGGGAGGTCCCCACTCTGGTAGGCATTCTTTATTTCTTCTACCTCAAGGCAAGCCCCGACCAGAGAGGACGCAGTGGCAGATTCTACAACCTCACACGATTCCCTAACTTAGCCTCCGTCATCGAGCTTCCCAGTCATCCAAACAATTACAAAGACCTGTTCTTTATGTCGAATGGATTCCGAAATTGCAAACACTGCTACTTCAACCGACCTCGTAAGTCTTCCATTCTTATGAATTCAGCTCGTGAATTTTTATTCCTTAAGATATATATTTACATGTCTTAACTTAATTTGTTTCTCGTGCAGCAATATTTGCGAGGACGACAAAGTCTGTGACCCTCGGGGGTCAGTATGAGAAGTTATCTGGGCTTGCCCCCAGTGAGAAGGACTACCGTCAGGTCATGGATGACGTCATGATGTTGGCTTGCCAATTGATTGGCGAAGGTCAAACACTGGCCTTGAGGACCCAAGCTACCCTTCCGGCGATCCCTGAGCTCCCATCCTCTCAAGAGGCCTTGCCAGCCATTGAGGACAAGGAGGATGAAGAGGACGAGGTGCCTCTAGTGCAAAAAAGGCAGGCTCCCGAGGCTGATCGGGAACCCGATCTTGAAAGAGTTGCGTCAGGGGCAGTAGTCGGCCCCTCCAGCCAAGGTAACCCATACCCCTTAGGGAATTAGATAGGGTGTTGCCGATTTTAGGTTAGTTCGTTTTAATCCAAATCAGCTCGTCCACCGTCATCCTTACAACCTGAATCAAAATATAAATCTACTCCAGTGCGTAGACCACTAAGTGGTACGCCATGACAGTAGTTATACTAAAGGCATAGTCATAGTAGATAACACCTTAAACTTTAGATTCATATTCTTTAAGAAATATGGGACCAACCATAGGACTTGGCTTTCTCTGCTTCAGGGTGCATTTGCCCCTGGATTTAGACAGTACATAGAGGAATTCATCCCCGAGGAAGGACCTGAACCTGAACCCCTTAGGAACCCAGAAATATTAAATGTACACTCCCCTTATCTTCCATTAGTTCCA
Organism: Humulus lupulus; assembly: GCF_963169125.1. Taxonomy (NCBI): domain Eukaryota; kingdom Viridiplantae; phylum Streptophyta; class Magnoliopsida; order Rosales; family Cannabaceae; genus Humulus; species Humulus lupulus. Next base: position 165,807,733 of record NC_084796.1, on the reverse strand, counting down.
AGGCTGGAGGTCGTGTCTATCCCGGTCAAAACACCCGAGCTGGTGATAGTAGGCTCCTCCCCCAGCTCGGAGGGTATGATCTTTATTTTCTTTATATATATATATATATATATATATGTTTTTGACAACTTTATTTTGTGAACTAACTCCCTTTGTGATTTTTAGGCGAAGAGATGGAACAACTCGGAGCTCCCGACCTCTAAACTGCTTTCCAAGCTAAGAAGGCTGGCTCGGGCCCCGTTGTGAAGAGGCCCATGTTTACGAAGAAGGCCCCCCTGCATCGGGAAACACCTCAAAATCCCTTGCCAAAAATAAGGAGACGAGCTCGACTTGGGATCCAGCTCCGGTGGCTATGGTCACTACCGAGCAACTTCCTCCTCCCCTACCTCACTTCATAGTCCCTCAAGTTATACAGACCGAGGCCCCAGCCCCCACCGTCTGAATACCAGTAGATCCTCAGGACCTGGAGAAGATCCCTAAAGCCTTTTGGGGTATCGTTTATGAGACTGCGAGCCATATGGTGGGGCATGCCTATAAGGCCAGCTCGAGGGATCTGAGGACCATCGAGGAGCGTAGCTCGAAGAACGTTATGGAATCAGCTATGGGGGTGAACCTCACTATAAGTTCTCTTTCCTTACTTAGTGAATTTTTTTTTTACTAGGTGCATATCTCTAACTTTTGTTATTTTGTAGTCTGCTCTGGCCCAGTATCGCAGCATAGCTCGTGCTAGGGCTAGAAATGATGAGCTCCGGGATGAACTGAGCGCTGCCCAAACTGCCATGACTGCGGCTCAAGAAGACGAGCGGGCTGCCAAAGCTGCCTTGGCGGCTTCTCAGAAGAATGAGCTTGATGCCAAGGCTGCTCTCACCTCGTCCAAAGAAAGAGAACAGGCTGCAAAGACTGCATTGTTTGCCTCCCAGGCTCAAACTGCACAACTTCAGGCCAAGGTTGATGAATCCAAAGCAAAGCAACTCAAGGTCGAGGCCGCAGTCAAAGAAGAAAAGGCGGCCTCATCGTCGACCATGGAAGAGATGTTGTACCACTGCTGGGCCTTCAATCCGAATGGGAACTTCTCTTTCATGGGACCCGGGCTGTGGGATCCGTACCTTGCAAAAATTAAGGCTCAGCTCTTGCAAGAACCATCGGACACTGGCGATGCATCCGGAATGGCGGAGGGAGATGGAGAGGAGGTCACATCTTCAGGGCGAGCTGATGGAACCCATTGATCTCCTTTTTATTTGTTTTTCTTTGTAATTATTTAACAACTTTTCTTATATTAAACAATTGCCTTCAGGCTCAGTTCGAGGTTTTTTCTCCTCGTGTAATTTATTGGCTTTATTATGATATATATCCATCTTTTGATCCACTTATCTTTCCTTTATTATCTCTCATGCTTGTGAATCCTTAGATTTGTACATTCGAGATTTTAGGAATCAATTTTTAGATCAAGATAGATTTTATCGAGCTTGGTTGTATCCAAGTTTTTGTTTGGTTATTTGTACCCTACCTGTCAAGAATTAGGCCTCAAACCTGGTCATATCAAGGTTTTTTAATGTTTTAAACTTAGTTCGCGTTAGGTTGATTGAAACTCGAGCTTTAAGAAGTCGTTGAATAATCAATTTTTCCAAACTTCTACGCTTTGGACCTTGTTACGTCCAAGATTTTAAATGATTTTAAATTTAGTTCGTGCTAATTTTATTGAAAATTTGAACTTTAAAATGCCATTGAATAATCAATATTTTCAAGCTTCTAAATTTCGGACCTAGTTACGTCCAGGATTTTAAATGATTTTAAATTTAGTTCGCGCTAGGTTTATTGAAAATTCAAACTTTAAAAAGCCATTGAATAATCAATATTTCCAAGCTTCTAAATTTCGAACCTGGTTACGTCCAGGATTTTAAATGATTTTAAATTTAGTCCGTGCTAGGTTTATTGAAACTTCGAACTTTAAAAAGCCATTGAATAATAAATATTTCCAAGCTTCTAAATTTTGGACCTGGTTACGTCTAGGATTTTAAATGATTTTAAATTTAGTTCGCTCTAGGTTTATTGAAAATTCAAACTTTAAAAAGCCATTAAATAATCAATATTTCCAAACGTCTAAATTTCAGACCTGGTTATGTCCAAGATTTTAAATGATTTATACTTAGTTCGCGCTAGGTTTACTGAAAACTCGAGCTCTTCAAAGCCATCGAATAATCAGTTTTTCCAAGCTCTAAGTTTGTTAATCTTATTGAGCAGGCTTAATTTTTCCAACCTCAGGTTATGTGCCCCCCAAGTAACCAGAATGCATAAACTTTCTTGGTTGCTTTTACAAACATTAGAACACACACTAATACAATCTAACAAGGAAATTATTTAATAATCCATCTTTTATTTAATCAAATGGCTTTTATAAATAAGCCTTACATTGATGGTGGTACTACTGATAATATTTTTTCAAATGTAGGGCGTTCCAGGTCCGTGGGACTACTTCCCCATTCAGCCGAGCTATCTTGAAAGTTCCTTCACGCAAAACCTCAACGACCTAATATGGTCCCTCACAATTCAGGCCTAAAACACTGTCCTTGGGATCCTTATTTGCTAGAAATACCCTTCGGAGAACCAGATCGCCCAATCCAAATCTACCCGTCTTAACTTTAGAATTAAAATAGCGAGTGATTTTTTGTTGATAATGGGCGAGCTGTAACTACGAATCTTCTCGTTTTTCTTTAATCATATCGAGAGATGCGATAAGTAATCCATCATTCTGCTCTTGGTTGAATGTCCTTTGCCTATGAGTGGCTACCATGGCTTTGCCTGGAAGCATGGCCTCGCTTCTAAAAGTTAAGGAAAAATGAGTATGCCACATGGAGGTTCTATGAGAAGTTCGGTAGGCCCACAGTACTTGCGGGAGCTGTTCATCTATACTCCTTTGGCTTCGTCTAACCTCTTCTTCAAGCTTGCCTTTAAGGTTTTGTTCACAGCCTCGACCTGCCCGTTGGCCTGCGGATATGCTACTGAGGAGAAACTCTTCATAATGCCATATTTTCACAGAAATCAGTAAAGAGATCGCTGTCGAATTATGTCCCATTGTCTGACATGATCTTTTTAGGAAGCCCAAATCGATATATAATACTCTTCACCATGAAGTCTAGGACTCTTTTTGAAGTGATGGTTTCCAGAGATTCGACTTCTACCCACTTTGTGAAATAGTCGATCGCCACCACTACGTAACGAACTCCTCCCTTTCCCGTAGGTAAGGACCCTATTAGGTCGATTCCCCATACCGTGAATGGCCATGGTGAGAAGATCATCATTAGCTCAACTTGAGCAGCTCGGGCAACTATGGTGAAACGCTAGCATTTTTCACACTTCTGAACATACAAGATTGAGTATTTTGTAAGAGTGGGCCAAAAATATCCCTGCCTCAGTATTTTCAGTGCTAGGTTTTGCCCCCCAGCATGATCTCTACAAAAACCTTTGTGTACTTCTTATAAAATGGTTTTAGCTTCCTTGGGCATCACAACGTATGAGAGGCAATGAATGACCACGCCAGTACAAGGTCCCATCAACTATCACATACCGCGGAGCTTGATAAAGTATTTTTCTTGCGTCATTTATATCGTCGGGTAGCCTTCTTGTTGTGAGGTATTCCATTATGGGAGTCATCCAGGTTGGTCTTGTGTCGATCATTTCGACTTCTATCGTTTTTGTTACACTTGGATTTTCCAAGAACTCCACTGGCACTACATTCAATGTCTCAGCTTCTTTTGTGGTGGCAAGTTGTGCCAAGGTGTCCGCATTTAAATTTTGATTGCGAGGTATCTATTCAACAAAACAGTACTCAAATTCAAACAGTTCTCCCTTCACCTTGGCTAGGTAGGCCGCCATCTTGGTACCTCAAGCTTGATATTCTCCCAATACCTGATTGATCACGAGCTAAGAATCACTATAGCATTGGATGACTTTTTCCTTGAGCTCCCTTGCCACTCTCAGCCCAGCTAGTAAAGCCTCATATTCGTCTTTGTTGTTGGATGCCTCGAATCTGAATCTCAGAGTTGTATGAATTTGATGCCCTTCTGGGTAGATTAAGATGATTCCAACTCCCGATCCATTCTCGTTTAATGATTAATCCACGAAGATTTTCCATAACTCTTGCATCGGCTCCTTCGGGAGCTCCTCTTAAAATCTGGTGCATTCAGCCATAAAATCAGGAAGGGCCTGACTTTTGATTGAGGTCTGTGGTACATACAATATCTCAAACTGGCTAAGTTTGATAGCCCATTTTAACAGACGTCCCAACGTTTCAAGTTTGTGCAAAACCTTCCTTAAAGGTTTGTTGTTCATGACATTGATTGAATGGGACTGGAAATATGGTCAGAGCTTCCTGGAAGCCAATATCAGACAGAATGCCAATTTCTCTATTAATGGATATCGTGATTCAGCTCCGATAAGTCTCTTGCTTATATAATATACTGGTTTTTGAGAACGGTCTTCTTCTTGAACTAATACGGCACTGACAGCATATTCTATCACGACCAAATAAAGGAACAGAGGTTCTCCAGACATAAGCTTAAACAACACTGGGGGCTCAGCCAGGTGCGTTTTTAGGTCGAGTAATGCATGTTCGCACTCCTCAGTCCACTCAAATTTTTTGTTTCCCCTGAGCAAGTTTTAGAATGGCAGGCACTTGTCAATGGATTGTGAAATAAAACGATTCAAAGCTGCCATCTTTCCAGTCAGGCTTTAAACTTCTTTACGCAACTGGGGCGAGGACATTTCTAACAACAATCTGATTTTCTCAGGATTTGCCTCTATTCCCCTCATGTTGACTATGAAACCCATAAATTTTCCAGATGCCACTCCGAACGTGCACTTCTGAGGATTCAGCTTCATGTCATACCTCCTTAAGATTCCAAAACATTCTTCTAGATCGGATACATGATTATCATCAGTCTTTGATTTGACAAGCATATCATCGACATACACTTTCATACTTCTCCCGATCTGATTAGCAAACATTTTGTTGAATAAGCGTTGATATGTAGCTCCGGTATTCTTTATCCCGAAGGGTATGACTTTATAACAATATACGTTATTTGGGGTCATGAAGCTAGTATGTTCCTGGTCTGCAGGATTCATCGTGATCTGGTTATATCCATAATACACATCCATGAAGGACATGAGCTCGTGACCTGCCGTGGCATCTACCAATGGATCAATCCTTGGTAGTGGAAAGCAATCCTTGGGACAAACTTTGTTCAGGTCAGAGAAGTCGATGCAGGTCCTCCATTTCCCATTTGGCTTTGGGACCAGCACGGGATTGGCAACCCAGATCGGTTATTTTTCTTCACGGATAAACCCACACTTTAGTAGTCGAGCTACTTTTTCCTCAAGAGCCTCAGCTCGGACTGTTCCGAAGAGTCTCCGTTTTTGGGATTTTCCAGGCACGTTCCTGTCCAAATTTAAAGTGTGCATGATTACACTCATTTACTGACAACCCTATTTTTTCCAAGGCGGATCTGAAAAGTAGATTCACAGAACTCTCGTTATCTACTAGTGTCCTCCGGATCCTCCGATTGGCGAGCTGAACGGTTATGACCAAGGGATTATTATGTGGGAATTGGACGTGGCTAGCATCCTCTTCTGTAAAAATGATTGGTTGTTTTTCCAATGGTTGTTATTTTGATAATCACTGTTCCGGGATGAACTCCATTCCGTTATGGGATTTCAGTTCTTTAATGTACCTTTTTGGGCCCCGCCGCTCGTGCCTGCCAGATGAGGTCATCCCAAAATGGTGGCTATATCTCCCCTACTATCGAAGGAGGTTCATCCTAATTCTCTTGAGCTTCGGTTTCACTTACTGGAGTTTCGGGGATTGATGGAGGGTTTTGTCCAGCGGACTGATTAGGGACCACCCAATTTTGGGAGTACTGGGCCAAATGTCCCGCTCTAATGAGAGTTTCGATCACATCCTTCAGTTGTCGACAGTCATCAGTGTTATGTCCAATATCATTATGGAATCGGCAGAACTTGGAAGAATCTCTCTTCGCCCTCTGGTTCTTCAACGGTTCTGGCTTCTTCCATGGAAGGCGAGCAGAATTTGCCAAATAGATGTGCTCTCTAGTGTCCGTTAGGTTGGTATAAGTAGCGTAAACAGGTTTGAATTTCTCCCCAGACTTATTTTTCTTCATTTCGCTCTGGCCGCCCTCACCATTTCCCTTCCTTTTATTACTCCCCCCTTAGTTATTCTGGGTAACGGTTTGAGCCGTAGCTGCAACGTTCGTTACCACTCCAACGGGTTGGACAGGGAGCAGGCTGGTTCCTGCGACGAAAGCTCACGCCTCTTCTAGATTAATTCACTCTTGAGCTTGGGTCAAGAATTCGTCCACACTCTTAACTCCTTTCCTTTGGAGTTCTTGCCACAGGCCGCCCCCAACGAGGATTCCTGTCCTCAGTGCCATGAGCTTGGAGCTGTCATCAGCATCCCTAGCTCGTGCAGCAACATTGGCAAACCGACTTAGATATGCCTTCAATGTCTCACCAGGTTGCTACTTTACATTGGCCAATGAATCGGTATCAACCCGAGCTGCTTGTGAAGCTCAAAATGATTTTTTGAACTCGGAGGAAAACTTCTTCCACGAGCTTATGAAGTGTCTCTTGTATTGCTTAAACCATTGCTTGGCTGGCCAGACCAAAGTTGTAGGGAATAAAATACACCTTAGATCGAGTCCGACCTTATGGGCCATCATCATGGTGTTAAACATTCCTAGGTGGTATGACGAATCTCCATCTCCATCAAATTTTGACAAGTGTGGCATTCTGAAGTCTACCTGATATGTGGCCGCTACAATATTTGGAGTGAAAGGCTCGAGCTCGTCCTCTGAGTCACAATCGTCTTTGTCTTTTCCAGATAAAAGCCTCTTCACTTTCTCTTTCATCAGAGCTAGCCTCTCGAGGGTTTGGTCTCTGGTCCCCAGGTTACCTGGGGGCTGCTCGACAGCTCTCATCCTATGGTATGCATTTGATGGGTTATTGTCCCTCCAAGCTCGAGCTTGGTTTGGTGGGGAATTCCCAGTATCACGTACTATGGACAGACCTCCCTCTCATCGAGTATAACTAACATCTTCATTCCGAGCTGGATTCCTCTCTGCGAATTCAGGCGATCACGCAAATCGGGTTGTGACTCGTACCGAGGGCTTTGTGCTGAACTCAACTGTTTTCTTAGGTTGCTATCGGACCTACCTCTATGATGACTTTCAGTCCAGTAACTCCCATTTTTGAAGCTTACAGCTCGCGGTTGGGGCCGAGGATCTGGATTTTCAACACATGCTCGTGGGATGTAAGTATTGGCAGATAGGGGAGGATTTCTCCTACTGTCTCCATAAGCTGGAATGTCCCATGTAGGACGAGGTGGCGTCGGATGTCTTATAGGTGATGGGGGATGCCTTTTTGGTGAGGCAATCCTTGTTCCATCAAGGCGGGCTAAATTAGTCCACCTATGTTCTACTCCATTGTCTCTAGTTCTCTGCGCCTGACGGTTCGATCGTAACGTAGGAGGGTTTGTTGGAATATCTTGTCTTTGTGGGCCTGTCTCAATCTCTCCTCGTGGATTGCCACGGGAATTTCTAGGGACCTGTGAAGGAGGCACCGAACTTGGGGTTGTGGTTCTAACCGACCGACTGACATGTTGATGACCCCTATGAGGGCCACTAGGTTGAGCATTCTGGCGATCACACCTTGTAGGTATAGAACTTGGGGTGGCAGTCCTGATTGATCAACTTGGTTTGGATCGATTATTCCTGTGGGACTTATGAGACCCACTTTGCCTCTTTCTGACATTAACGTCGATTGCAAGAGGGGGTAACCGAGCCAAAACTTCCTCAATCTTCCTGTTTGCCTTAGCAAGATGGCTTCTCAATTGCATGTTTTCCAATTCGACGGAAGTTAGGTAGTCTGGATTTGGATTCGGTGGAAATCACATCGAACTCCTAGTGTCGCCATGACCCGCCGGTTATTTTCCCGGACGCTGCTGGATCTCAGGGCCATGTTCGTTCGAAACAGCGGTATGATGGGCCTCCTACCCACCAAGCTGTTCTATCTGAGCGAGTGAGCACCATGATGAGAATCGATTGGGATCTTGATGAAGCACTAATTTCTCTCTCAATGAAAGCATCAAATTATTGACGCGGTTTTTCGCCAACAATGTATTACAAAATAATGAGGTAGATTAGTGCTTCAAAAACAGTAATGAAAAATAAATGAATTCACTCAAGAACACAAAAATTTTACGTGGTTAAAATCCACCTAGTCCACGAGTCTATATTATTGTTGTTTCACTCTCTCTATTTTGGCAGAGTTTCGGTATTACAGAATAATGGTCTCCTTTTCTATCCAATATTCCCAGTATTTATAAGGGAATTTCATGGACAAGTTTGGGTAACCGCGTGAGTCAATCACGCATTTACATAATTCTTACATTTAATACAAATAATTTCCATTTATAATGGGATATGATTTGATCATAAGGTAAGTGTACTCCTAATATTTGAGATATTAAATATGGCAGCCTGGTCATAAATATGCGTATAAAGGGATCCTGAGTCTCTGGGGATCCACGGGTATGCAATATACTAGAACTACCACGAGCTTGATATCTCCTCCAAGCTTGTGCTTCGACAAATGTTTTAATATTTTGAGCTCATGCTTCACGACCTTCGTATCCCTAGCTCGGGTTAAACCCAGGACGCCTAACACCACGCGTGACCACATGAAACTCGAGTTGCCACGTGGATAATAAGCAAATATCATTCCCTTGGTTATTTCTTTGTATATTTATTTACCAACTGTACCCGAGCTGAGTGAATGAACTCAGGCTAAAATTAGGGTACAACAAAAACAAAGCTGCCTTGAGGCCCTATTCATATCTCACGATGTTGTACTAATAATGGAGACGATAGGTCACATTGAGATGTTCACCTTCTCTCACTTACTATTTTAGAAATAATGTATTTTATTAAACTAATAAATTAATTCCAAATTAGTTATTAGTTTATTTAATAATCTATGAATGTAATTAATTACAAAATACATTAAATTATAAAAGAGTCTGTTTCTACAATTAATGTGATCTAGATAATTACCCATTACATTCATCTAACTTTACTAAAGCACTTTTTAAATAAAGTTGGTTATCTTAAATGCCTATAAAAGTTATTGTCTTTATTATGGTGTGAGTTACCAAGTTTTAACTAATTTAATACTTAGTAGTTTACATGATTTCTCCAAAACAATTCACATAAACAATTAGGACAATCCTAAATAATCATGTTTCTAAAAGATGCATGATTAATGAAAACTGTGTGGGGTTTCATGAATGACATGTAATTGACTAATGTATGATCATGTTATCAATCAAACATTAATAAAAATTTATTTAAATAAATAAACAATAAATGATGAACCAAGTACTACTGGGTATTTCTAAATTTACAACCTTTGAAAAAATAGAAATAAATTTTCAAAATAGCCTATGACTTGTTTTCCAGACTCCAAGAATGCTTCTCCTCTCTTTCAGGCTTTCTTTCAAATCTTTAGGAATTTGTTAGGCCCAACTAATTAATTAGAAACTAATTTTCCAATTAATTCATTTAGTTGAAACTAACTTTTAATTAAATAATTATTTTTGTCATCTTTTTAATTTAGTTGAATTTAAATAATTAAATAATCAAATTCAAATAATTATTTAAAATTAAGATAAAATCTTAACCAACTAAAAGATGTTTTATTTTCTAATAAAAATAAAATAAGATAATTAAACTTTTGAATTCAAACAATTTAAAATTAATTAAGTAAAAGATTAATAACACAAAAAAAGGATCTAGATTTGGGCACCATTAGATCACTAGGGTCGGTGGCATGGAGGAGCCACAGGGGCTCAGGTTGGTGGTTGTCGCATGCAGTGAGCACGGCAGCTGGGTACGAACATAGTGGGCGCAGGGGTGTGGGCACGCAGGCACACAGGCGCAGGGGCGCAAGTGCGCAGGTGTAGTGGCGCGGGCTCCCAAGCGCGAGTGCAGCGGGCTGGTGCGTGCGACTAGGGCTCGAGCCATAGGGCTTGGGTCCTTATTTCTTATTTTTAAAATACATATTTCAAAAAATAAAATTTTACAAAAACATATGCCGTTTACAGCTTACAGAATATCTAGAAATTTAAATTCCTAATTCAATAGGAAAATATAATTAACGATCCATCATTCAACCATGCATTAAAGAAAATATATCTATTCATTCATTATACATATCAACATACATATACCATATGCAAGAAACCCACACAACATTTAATATATATATAGACTGCTCTGGTACCAATTGTTGGTATTAAAAAATAAAATCAGAGAGACACAGCGGGGAAATAGCAATTTTTAATAATTATTAATACCAGCCAAGATCACACACACACACACACAAATATATATATATATATATTAAATCACATACAATCAGAAGAGAGATTGCCTCTTGTATCCTATCAAGTGTCATCGAATCTTTTTGTATAAAATCAACAATCTTCCTATCCAAGTTCTAAAGACTCACACCTTGATCTAGACCGATCCTCAAACACACAAGGACATGTGTGGGCATGTAGGATTCAAAATGTTAATTTATGACTCTCTAGATGTACTCAACACATGAGATCTAGAAATGTTTGATAGAGATAAGAGAAATTGAATAGTTTTCAGGTTTAGGAAAACTATCGCTTCTGTTTCTAAGAGAGTATGTGTCTAACAATAATTTCTTTTTTTAGGTTTATAAAGATAATAAACTTATTTAATTAATCTTTATTTTATTGAAATAAAACTAATTAGTTATAACCTTATTTAATTATTTAATTTAAATCATATTTAAAAATAATAATTGAATATATAATTAAATAAACAAATTATTTGAAATTTAAAATTTAAATCCCAGGGATAGAAAATATCTTTGTGTGGCACCACTCATTGTGCAGTACAGTGAGTGGCGTGAGCCACATTAGGGTTTTCCCTATCTTTCTCATTTGTTTATTTAATTAATATTTAAGACAATATATTTATCTCAAAATATATATCAGTTAATTCAAAATTAACTTTTTCTTAAAATATTAGTTTTAAATAAAGAAATAAATATCTTATTCTAAATAAGATAATTATTAATCTCTCTTTATATATTAATTCAAACAAGATAAATATTTATTTTAACATATAGTTTTTCAAAATAAAAACTATATAGTTAAATAATTAATTAATTCATAATTAATCAATTGCCCATAACTATCACATAATTATTTTATTGCAATTAAGTCCTTCTCTCTACAAATCTTTTCTTTGACATCCTTGCTCTTGACAGTGTAGGACTGAGTTAATCTGAGGACCATGGACCTATAATATGAAAATCTAATAAACCAGATTATTAATAAAACTCTTTAATCCAATAATCTTATTTATTAATTCCATGATTACTCCACTATAAATTTTGAATTTCACTCTAAGTATTTATAGAATTATATTTACAGAGTTTTCTCTTGTAGTTTGTGGATATAATCAATAAATGTAGTTTTGTCGTCCATTTATTGGTTCGTTAATTAAAGGTGGTCAAGATTACGGTTTCCCCCTTCTAATTACCTCTTGATCCTTAAGTACCATTAATTCACTAGAGAATAATTAATCTATAATCAAATTATAGATTTGAGCTCAATAGGGCATTAATCCTAACAGTTTGGGGTTGGGTTTCCATCATTGACGAATATTTTATTCGAGGAGTTTCAGTCCCATCTCTTTTGAAGTGGAACTTACTAACCTCTTTGCAAGAGGTTTCGTAAATGGATCTGTTAAGTTCTCACTTGTCTTAACATATGAGATTGATATGATTCCATCTTGATTCAACTGTCTCACATTCTCATGTCTTAGACGTATATGTCTAGACTTCCCATTATATATGCCATTATAAACTCTAGCTAATTTTTCTTGACTATCACAATATATCGAGATCATTGATACCTCATCCGCCGTAGTTGAGATATCCAACATGAGATCTCTAAGCCACTCGATATCTTTGTCGGTTGCCGCTAGAGCTATAAACTCGGCTTCCATGGTTGAGTGTGAAATACATGTTTGTTTCTTGGAACCCCAAGAAATCGCTCCTCCTCCTAGCATAAACACCCAACCAGTAGTGGAGAGATTGTCTCCCACACTTGATATCAAACTTGCATCAGAATATCCTTCAAGTTTCTTTGGGAACTTTGAATATTGAAGGCCTAGCTTCTTGGTCCCCTTAAGGTACCCTAGAACTCTCTCAATTACCTTCCAATGTTCCATACTTGGATTGCTAGTAAACCTACTTAATTTACTAACTACATATACAATATCTACTATTGTACAATGAGCGACGTACATTAGACTCCCTAATGCACTTTGTGGATACCAAAAATCCACCAAATAAGAAATCTCTAGTCCCTGATTAGAACAGAGGGATAAAGGCCACTTCATCATACAATTGGACTCGAGCCTGGAGGGGCAAGTGTTGAGGCTCAAAATTCCACGCCCTCAAAGGATCAAAGGCACGCACTAAGGTCCCATAAGCACTTAATTACGTGATGGAGCCGCGATGCCCTCGGGCTCCCATTGTCTCGCACCAACCACGTACTTAGCGAAGCCACGCCTTAGTTGCACCTGGTGGCCTTGCTGATGGTGGCCTCGCTGGTGGTGGCCTCGCGGATGGTGGCCTCGCTGGTGGTGGCCTCGCTGGTGGTGGCCTCGCTGGTGGCCTCGCTGGTGGTGGCCTCGCTGGTGGTGGCCTCGTTGGTGGTGGCCTCGCGGATGGTGGCCTCGCTGGTGGTGGCCTCGCTGATGGTGGCCTCGCTGGTGGTGGCCTCGCTGGTGGTGGCCTCGCTGTTGGTGGCCTCGCTGATGGTGGCCTCGCGGATGGTGGCCTCGCTGATGGTGGCCTCGCTGGTGGTGGCCTCGCTGATGGTGGCCTCGCTGGTGGTGGCCTCGCTAGTAAGGCACCTCGCGAAATGGTGCCCCAGCCATGCCTCGGCCGCGCGCATGAGGCCCAGCACCAGGTGGCCTCGCGAGATGGCATGGCCCATGGCCTCGTCCATGGTCTCGCCCATGGCCTTGGAGGTGAGAATACTCACAAGGGGCAAGGTACATGCATGAATATGGAATGTGCCTACAAACCTAAAGAAGTCAGAGTACGGATATAGTACCCCTACCAGACAAGTAATGGGAACGCCAGGAGTGGGTATGCGAGGATAGGAGTTATGGTCCGTACGTCTACGGCCATATGTCAGAGCCGACACCACTACCTTCTGCGCCACTACGCCTGCCACCACGCATTAGACATGGGTACCTACAAGTAGTGGAGACATCCTCCTGACACCTGCTTCTGTACGGGATGTACGACCACAACCTCTGAAGCCACTGCCCTGACACAGTACGTATGTACCACTTGGTCCCCTGGACCACTATGTATCTAAGGCCATTAGAGCCTACTATAAAATGAACCCTAAGACCACCTGAAAAGGGGGTTGGAAAATTCATTGTATGCAGAAGCTATTAAGCAATATACATTTCTCACTCCATTGTTCATCTGTGTTTATCCTTTCATAAGTTTATTCTCAGTTCTTACATAAACATCGCCTGACTTACCTTTGAGTTTTCCGATCTAATTTCGTTGACGAGATTTCACCGTCAACAGTTTGGCGCCGTCTGTGGGAAGAACAAGCATCAAGCCAGTGTTCTTCCATCACTTCCAACAAAGAAAGATGCTAAGACGTTCAAAACGCCTACGGCAAATACAAGAGGTTGAGACTCACCGAGGCGAGGTAGAGCGGAAGGCCTCCAAGAAAGACTCCCCTCCGCCCGGGCATGGAGGTGGGCCAGAAGAACCTCTTCCCCCAGGGGAGGAGAAGGAAGCATCGTCCCCAGCTATCCAGCCCGACGGAGGTCATTCAGTGCCACTAGTGTATCCAATTAACCGGCCCCAGTTGACCCCGCGCTCAGGCCACCAGGACCCCGGTCCCTCGACGCACTGGCCAGGCAAGGGTCCCGGGGTACGCTCGGTAAGTGTCAGCTCAAGGACGCGCTTCTACAAGGATGAGATTCACGAGTTCCATAAAAAGACTCGAAGGCTGGAAACCATGATAGAGAACATGCAGGAGGTTTTAGACGACCTACTGCAAGGTAAGTCAAGCACACCCCTCCCTAAATGTAAAGGGAAGGGGCATGAAAAAGGGGAAAGCACCGTCCCTGTAGACGATGGGAGGACCCAACTTTCCACCAGTAAAACCCCCCAGGCAAAGTACCAGGAGGGACCTAGGCCAGCGAAATGTCCCCAGGAGCAAAGGCGGAGGGAAGGTGATGGTCGTAAGAATAAGGTCGAAGTCCCCTCAAAAGAAGCACCCCCTGGCCTAAGGAAAAAGCTCCATGGAGAGATGTCAGAAGTGAGAGACGTACCCCCCGCGGTTCCCCCAAGGGACACAACCAAGGCAAAGGATCAGCCCGAGAACCCGCAAAACTCCTTATGCAAAAAGAGGAGGGGACTAGACACCAAAATGCGGAGCCCTCGAGGCAAGATCACCACTGCACTTGGGGGGCACAAGGATGACCAAGAATTCGACCGTGATTCACCCTTCACACGGGAGATTCAAGCTGAGCGAATGCCCACTGGCTTTAGAGAGCCTCGCATGACTCCGTACGAGGGTACCACAGACCCAAAATATCATTTAGACTCCTTCAATAACTTGATGAGGTTAAGAGGGGTCAACAACAGGGCAAAGTGTCATTGCTTTGCTGTTACGCTAAAAGGAGTGGCTTACAAGTGGTTCAAGAGGTTAAGGCCAGGAACAATTGAGTCATGGAAACAATTCTCTAATGAATTTCTTCAGAAACACCATGCAGCATGTGATTACGTCATGCCAACTACCAGCCTCGCTAACATAAAACAAGGCGAGAATGAAAGTTTGAAGGACTACATCCATAGGTTCAGTATAGAATCAACAAAGGTGGGAGGTTTGACCAAAGCAGAGCACAAGATGGCTATTACAGCCGGAGTTCGCCCAGGAAGTAAGTTGTGGGGGAGCATGCTCAAAAGAGAAGTCACGAATCTGGATGACTTCTTCGAGAGAGCACAGAAGTACATACGTGTGGAAGAGGGCCATAAGAACTTTTATGTGGAAGAAAGAGAACCTTCCTCCAGTTGCCCTACTACTAACACGATCGAAGATTCCATATAGAAAGGGGCGTCGCGCTAGAGGGGTCGCTGACCATGTTTGAGATTGAACGAAGACCCTCTAGCCATTAAAGTCCCCCACCCGAGGGGAAATCACCTCAAGAGCAGACGCCTCCAAAAAGGGTCTCCAAAGTAGATGCCTCCAACGAGGGTCTCCGAAGTAGACAACTCCAAAAAGGGTCTCCATAGTAGACGCCTCCAAAAAGGGTCTCCAAAGTAGACGCTATCAAAAAGGGTCTCAAAGTAGACGCTTCCGAAAAGGGTCTCAAAGAAGACGCTTGCAAAAAGGGTCTCAAAGAAGACGCTTGCAAAAATAGTACTATGCCTAATGACGAGAAGGACGCTTCTCGCAAGATAATAAGCGCGCGCGAAAATATATAAAAGGATAAATATAACCCAAGGGGTCAATATATCCTTATAGGTGCAACCAAGGTGCACCAAAGAGAGACCTACCGAACCCCCTTTCGCGTGGGTTCCAAAGGACCTCGAACATGCTAAAAAAAAAAAAAAAAAAAAAAAGAAGAAGAAGAATAAGAATGATAAAAAGGAATGGAAGAGTCTACAAGAACGCCTAAAGGCCTCCCTATAGACTGGGGGGCAAGTGTGGATACCAAAAATCCACCAAATAAGAAATCTCTAGTCCCTGATTAGAACAAAGGGATAAAGGCCACTTCATCATACAATTGGACTCGAGCCTGGAGGGGCAAGTGTTGAGGCTCAAAATTCCACGCCCTCAAAGGATCAAAGGCACGCACTAAGGTCCCATAAGCACTTAATTACGTGATGGAGCCGCGATGCCCTCGGGCTCCCATTGTCTCGCACCAACCACGTACTTAGCGAAGCCACGCCTTAGTTGCACCTGGTGGCCTCGCTGGTGGTGGCCTCGCTGATGGTGGCCTCGCTGGTGGTGGCCTCGCGGATGGTGGCTTCGCTGGTGGTGGCCTCGCTGGTGGTGGCCTCGCTGGTGGTGGCCTCGCTGGTGGTGGCCTCGTTGGTGGTGGCCTCGCGGATGGTGGCCTCGCTGGTGGTGGCCTCGCTGGTGGTGGCCTCGCTGGTGGTGGCCTCGCTGTTGGTGGCCTCGCTGATGGTGGCCTCACGGATGGTGGCCTCGCTGATGGTGGCCTCGCTGGTGGTGGCCTCGCTGATGGTGGCCTCGCTGATGGTGGCCTCGCTGCACATGATGGCCTCGATGGTGGTGGCCTCGCTGGTGGTGGCCTCGCTAGTAAGGCACCTCGCGAAATGGTGCCCCAGCCATGCCTCGGCCGCGCGCATGAGGCCCAGCACCAGGTGGCCTCGCGAGATGGCATGGCCCATGGCCTCGCCCATGGCCTCGCCCATGGCCTCGCCCATGGCCTCGCCCATGGCCTCGCCCATGGCCTCGCCCATGGCCTCGCCCATGGCCTCGCCCATGGCCTCGCCCATGGCCTCGCCCATGGCCTCGCCCATGGCCTCGCCCATGGCCTCGTCCATGGTCTCGCCCATGGCTTCGCCCATGGCCTCGCCCATGGCCTCGCCCATGGCTTCGCCCATGGCCTCGTCCATGGCCTCGTCCATGGCCTCGCCCATGGCCTTGGAGGTGAGAATACTCACAAGGGGCAAGGTACATGCATGAATATGGAATGTGCCTACAAACCTAAAGAAGTCAGAGTACGGATATAGTACCCCTACTAGACAAGTAGTGGGAACGCCAGGAGTGGGTATGCGAGGATAGGAGTTATGGTTCGTACGTCTACGGCCATATGTCAGAGCCGACACCACTACCTTCTGCGCCACTACGCCTGCCACCACGCATTAGACATGGGTACCTACAAGTAGTGGAGACATCCTCCTGACACCTGCTTCTGTACGGGATGTACGACCACAACCTCTGAAGCCACTGCCCTGACACAGTACGTATGTACCACTTGGTCCCCTGGACCACTATGTATCTAAGGCCATTAGAGCCTACTATAAAATGAACCCTAAGACCACCTGAAAAGGGGGTTGGAAAATTCATTGTATGCAGAAGCTATTAAGCAATATACATTTCTCACTCCATTGTTCATCTATGTTTATCCTTTCATAAGTTTATTCTCAGTTCTTACATAAACATCGCCTGACTTACCTTTGAGTTTTCCGATCTAATTTCGTTGACGAGATTTCACCGTCAACACACTTGCATACTCAAGTTGAGCCACCGCTCCACCATTATTCTTTTCAAGATTTATGCTTGAATAAAATGGTGTATTTTCCTCTTTGATTTTGAGATGAATAAACTTGTCAAGCACTTTCTCAATATAGTGAACTTGACTTAAGGCATAACCCCCACTATTTCTTCTCACTTTTATACCCAAGATGGTATCAACCTCTCCAAGGTCCTTCATCTTGAAAGTGGAAGATAGAAACCTCTTCGTTACTATTATGCCTATCATCTCATTACTCAAAATCAACATATCATCAACATATAGACACACTACGATGGCATAGCCACTCTTTTGTTTTGTGGAGCCTGCCCCTACTTATTTCCCCTGTTTCAGACATGCTGCCTGAGGTACCCTCTCGAGATCAGTCCCTCAATCTCGTCCTTCAGTTGTTTGCATTCCTCAATCATGTGGAAAATGTCCCTATGGAACCAACAATATTTATTTTGATCTGGTTTGGGGCGTTGATTGGGCATCATTTCAGGTCGTCGAAAAGGGACCTGAGACTCATTCGCCACGTAGATATTCTCCCAAGTCTCTGTTAGCTTGGTGTACATAGTGTAAATGGAGATATATTTGTCTCCCTTTTTCTTCCTACTCCCTTCTACCTCTGAATTATTTCCCTCATTCTTCTTCCGTTTGGAAGAGTTATCACCATAGGGTTGTGATGTGGTTGGTGCTATCGAGCTTGCAGCAAGGTTCACGTTCATCGTTGTAGTTACTAGGGTCGAAGGTACCAGCTGTATGTTGACCTAGCCTCTTCTATATTGATAACCCTTTGCGCTCGATATATGAATTCCATAATATTTCAAACTAGTTTTCGTTGCAAGTCGTCCCAAAAGGTGCTTGCTGATAAGATTCCAGCTCAAATATCCATTGGAGGGATGATGTCATCAACATCTCGAGCCTGAGCAGTCTCAATATTGAATCTCCCTAGATACTTATTGAGTGATTCGCCCAGCTGTTGTATGATGTTTGCTAAAGACGATGCTTCAGGTTTGATGCTTCTTGCAGCTCAAAATTGCTTTTTAAAATCCTTCGAAAATTTTTCCCATGACGAGACAGAATGTCTGTGAAATTTATCGAACCAGCTCTTTGTTGCTCTCGATAACGTGGTCTCAAATAGCATGCATCTGAGCTTGAAACTCACTTGCTATCAGCATGCACTGGTCCTCATTACTGTATTAAAAGGGCTCAAGTGACTACGAAGGTCAGTATTTCCATCATAAGGTGCCACATGGGGTATTTTAAAATCATTTGTAAATGGTGTGATCGAAATATTAGGGGCGAAGGGCTCAAGCTCTTCATCTAATCCATATGCTTTGTCCTTGTTTTATCCTTCTCGCAGGAGCCTGAATTGTTCCTTGAGCGCGTTTATTCTCTCCTGAACCGAAACTACCAGGGGCTGTGCCTACACTACTAGGAGTTGGTTATTGTTCAAAGGAACTCCAACTCCTTGTTGCAATATCAAGTTATAAGTGTTCCCTCAAATTTGGGTTTGGTTGGTTGTAGTGCCCTCAGTTTTGATTCAGATGACCCCATAGATCAGGACCATTATTAGGATAATTTTAGTAGTACCTAGGCTTGGTATTGTACACTCTTACTGACCTACTGATATCTTGGCTATCTTCAAGAAAACTAATTGTCATCTACTGCTATTGGTGTTGGGCTTAATTTTGAGGTGGGTTATCTATGTGTACCCTGATCCATTAGCTCGGGATCTCGATTAGTGACTTCCTGAAGGCTAGGGCTGTCTCACATGCCTTGTCCCTTGGTTTTCTTCCACCAAGACCTAATTGTTATTCCTTTGTCCATGCCTGATCTGAGGATTTCTGTCTCAACTGACACTTCTTGTACTTTGGGCTAGCCTTTGAGGTATCCCCTCATCAGTTCGAGGTCCCCCTGGGGCATGCTACGGTATGTCTCAAACCTGTGATAGATGTCTAATGGGAGAAAGAGGGTGCCTAATCGGAGAAGGTAGAGGTCTTTTGCTATTCGAGGCTGGCCTTGTAGGTTTTGAGTTATTGCTCCAAGATGCTTGTGGGGCAGCTGAGTTATTCCCAGTATTGGCAGGAGCTTCCCTCGCTTGGTTCGCACATGGGGGATTTTGAGATGAAAGCCTCAATTGGTTAGCTCCAGTATTTACTCTAGCTCCTCCTGTCTAGTTCTGTTGAGTCCTTTGATTGGCCATTCGAGTCGCGGTACTACCTCGAGGACGTCCCCTAGTCCTTCATGGGAGTGTTTGGGCTTCAGCTACCCTTCTCGCCATTTCTTCGTTCAGGCGAGTGGCTTCAGCTAGCCTCTCTCGCATCCTTTGGTTCTCCAACTCCACCATTAGGACGTACCTGTCAAGATTGTAGTAATCTTAACATGGTGGCCTGTAACTTTGGCTAGGATCTCATGGAATTGAGGAAGCACTTCCTTCATCTGGAGTCCTATCATCATTCATTGGTTGTTTGCCAGCCCGTCGGGGGTGTTCCTCAGTCTGCAAGGTATTTTCCTATGAGATTTTGGGTAATGGTCGTCCACTTTCAGATATGGGGATGTTTTCATTGGGTGCAGCCATTTTTATGATGAACATAGATTTAGATGGGAGGTTTGAAAGAATGAATATTGCTCTCAATGAAAACACAAAATTTTTGATGACGTTTTTCGTCAACCACTTAATAAACAAGAGAAATTAAGCTTTTTCAAAGAATTAGGAAGAAAATAACCAATTTTTTATGTGGTTCAGTAGTTAAATCTACCTAGTGCACAAGTCACTATTATTAATGTAATTTGAGTTAAAGCTTTGAAAGAAATTTCATAGAAGTTATGAGTACAAAAATTGAGCGTACTTTACAAATAAAAAGACCCAGTATTTATAGATTGGATTCTGATATTCCTTCCCACATTTTTAGGGAAGTTACAACAATATACAATTTAAATTTGAAATACAAAAGATCCCATGAAAATAGGATTGACTAAGCAAATATATAACTAAGCCCACGATTGTAGGTTTTTTAATATGTAAACACAACTGCATGTTGTCCCCAAATATACGCTTTCGAGCCTTCACAATGGTTCAAGCTAACAGTTGCGTTGCTATCCACATCACCATCCTTCGAGCTTTCAAAGTCAACCTTTGGGACGATCTGTTCCTTTTGAGGTAACTCCCTACTTCAAGCCAGACAGATGACGTGGCATCAGTGTGGATGACACTTGAATAAATCAATAAGTTCATTTAATTTATTCTTTCGAACCTTATCTCTGCTAGCCTACATTTCGAGATAGCTAAATCCATCTCGAAATTTGCATTATAACATTATATTATTTTAATGCATAAATATTTTGTCTTATTATTAGCATGTGATACATGTCATAGCCCAGTTTGTTCAACTGAAATTTTAATTGCTGAGAATTTGAATTATTTATTAAATAATTATTTAAAAAGAGATACATTAATTTTATTAAATAATCATATCCTAAACCTAATCAGTTTTGACTAAGTCTAATTTTTTTAGATTATTTTAGGTTTATAAAAGTCTAATAATGTATAGTAAAAAAAGTGAAGCGATTGATTTTTTAGTTTTTTGAAGAAAACCTAAAAAAACTACGATATTCTCTCATAGTCTTTTCTTCTCCAAACCTCTTTTGATCTCATACGTTGAGTATATCAAGAGAGCCTAAATTTTTTCCATAATATCCTATATGCCCACAGATGCCCTTGTATGTTGAGGATTGGCTTGGAAGATTTTGATGTGAATCTCAAAGTTGTCTCATATGATTGGATAATCCTTATTCTTTTACGAAAAGATAGCAATGATTCTTGATAGACTACGAGTAAGATTCTATGTTTTGTGAATCTTGATTTAATGTATGGATATGTATGTGATCTTGACTTTGATATTGGTTAAATTTTTAATGTCACTCTTCTACTGCACACTCTGATTTACACAATCAATACCAACAACATTGTCTATAAATTTTAAAAAAAAAATTCACATTTGTTAATCACCTAATTTAGTTGGGATCAAAATTTTGTGAAATAATCAAATTCCTATTAAATATCTAATTTTTTATTGGACGAGATTAGTCAAATATATTAAATTTTAAATTAAATATTTTGTATTATATTAAAACTTTCATATAAATTTCAATTAATAAATATTCAAAATTTATGAAATTATAAACTTAATAATTTGAGTTAATTGTATTTTACATAAATATATAATCAATAATATAAAGAATTCAATTTAGATAGTTTAAGTAATGTAATTTTTTTTTAAAATAATTAATTAGTTGTTTTAAAAGTGCTTGTTATTAACCGTTAACTTTAATGGAAAAATAACAAAATTTATTAAACCAAGAAAATTTCATTAAATACACTCTTTATATAAAAATATATTTTTTTTTAATTTTAATTTTTTTATTAATATGTATGTACATTTATTTTGTTGTTTTAAATAATTTTATTTATGTATTTTTACATAAATTAGTTAATGTCGAGATTCTCAACCCTAATAGGGTCTGCCCTCACTGAGAATTAGGCGGAGCAGGGACCTAGATAGGTAGTTTAATTAGGGACAAGGACAGGGAGACATTCCTCGCCCCATTTCTATCATTATCTAACACATTGGGCACTTTTCTAGAATGATAATTTATGAAAAATTATCAAAAGAAGACTATTTTTCAAAGTGATATTTGAAAAATGTATATGTACGCCCTGATTTTCCCACGGGCTGATTAGCAGGCCGAGCTTCGGACTAATCATGGTTAGTCCATAAACCCCCCCCCCCCCAGGTCGAAGCTCTTGTCTTGAGGTCGTACCCCCCTTAGCTCGAGGAATCCTTAAGGACTCGCCAAGACTCCCAAGACTGGAGCAAGGAATCGGAAGGCCGAAGGTCGGGTCAAATGCACAGCTCGTGGTACGAGCTAGATATGGAGGCTATGACCCCTTGTAAAGTCAACACACGCAAGATAAACGTGCATATATCTGACATCACGTGTCCGATATCTCCCTGACTTCTTGGACGTGCTGCAGGAACGTGCGTGTTCAGACACCCACGGCTGGGTTGGGCCGTGCGGCCCATTGTCTCCTTATCTATCGATTTGACCATACTTATGTGTCAGGTTTAGGAATTGATCATGAATGTCACAGAGTTGATATGACAAATATGAAGGTCACGGGATGACCTCCTTACCAACTTCCAGGTGTCTTCTCCTATAAATATGGAGACCCTGGGAGTTGATAAGGGTTGGAAAAAATAGTCTCTAGAGAGATATGCTTTGTAACCAAATACCCAGAATATATCAATAATATTGACTAGTGGAGTAGAAGGATTTTAACCTTTGAACCACTCAAAAACGTGTCTTGAGTCACCTATTTCATTCACTAAGATCTTATATCTGTTACGGTTCTAAATTCGGCACTAATCCCTTCCTCTCTTTCTCATAATTACCTGTTGGCGAAGAACCGCGTCAACGGTTTGGTGCTTTCATTGAGAGCAAGTTCGATTAGTGCTGCTACAAACATCCAACTATGGTGACTACTCGATCCAGGCATGGCAACGAGACAGAACAACATGATGGGTAGGAGGCTCATCATACCGCCATCCCTGATGAACAAATTCCTGAAGTCCAGCAGCGGCCAGGAAAGCAGCCGGCGGGCCAAGATGATACTGGTAGTTCGGTGCCCCGGCCACCTAATCCAAACCCGTGTTATTATACTGCGGTGGAGATGGAGAACGCTCAGCTGAGGAGCCAGTTAGCAACTGCTAGTCAGCAAATCCAGGATATCCTGGACCGACTACCCCCTCTCACAACCAACGTTAACGTTGGAGAGAGGCAAGGTGAGGCTCCTAAGTCTCGCTGGGGTAATCGGTCTAGGCATAGCCGTTCGGATAGACTTCCAGCAGCCAACTCCACCCCTTCATCGCACCATCGAGACGTAAACTTCGGGGAAATGTCTGTTGGTTTTTATTGATCAAATCAGAGATTATGCGCAGCGGAACAACAATCAAATTGTCAGATTAATCCCATAAGATTTCTAGATCTACTTCTTCACACTCATATATATATTGAATCAAGGACAAGAATAGAAACATTACCTCAGGTCCTTCCTTGCTGCTATCTTTTCGTATGGCTGAATCCTTGAGATCTCATACCAAGATCTTCCAAAATGTTCTCAGTCACCCAAAGAACGAGTGTGGGCTCGCTATACAAATAATAGGCAATAACTATTTATCAGATATTCTCAACACATGAGATCTGATAAAGTTTGGACCTAGGTTTTGTGAAGAACAATGACCTTTGTTTTGTCACTGATCTTTTTCTCTGAGAGAATCCTAGATATTTTTCTATCCCTGAAAACTTACGTTCTGTGAAAACTGATATCCAATATTTAATAATATCCAATATATTAAAATATTTGTTATTTTAAACAAATTCAAAATAACTGATCAGTTATCAGATTTTTGTTTAAATAATAATATTTAAATCAAATCAAAATATCTCATTATTTATTTAATATTTAAATAACTAAAATTGTGGAATCAAGAGACCAAGTCTATCTCTTATGCGTGTAGCACAGTGCATGTGCACTGTGCCACACGTGTACCACATGCATGTGATTTTTCCCAATTTTTATTATTATTTAAATACCAAAAATCCCAAAAATAAATTAATTCAAAATTAATTATATTTTTGTTAAATCAAATAATTAATTAATTAATTACACATAATTAAACAATAATTATGTTTGATACATAGAAAAATATTTTACTTATCACATAAGTCCTTTTTACCCATTTTTGTATTTGCCTTTGACAGTGATTGTTTGAGCCATTCTGGGGACCATGGACCTATAACATTAAGCTCCAATAAATTGAAACTAAATAATTAAACTCTTTAATTATAATAGTTAATTTATTAATTCTGATATTACTCCACTATAAATTCAGAATTGCACTCTTTATGTTATAGATATACTTTTACAGAAATCTTTTTCTTAAGTCGTCCATTGATATAACCATCTTACAATAGTTCAACCCTCTAATTAATTAGTTCATAAATTAGAATGGAAGAATTACCATTTAACCTTTCTAATTTATTTCTTATTCCTTAAGTACCATTAATTCACTAGTGAATAATTAATCTATAATCTAATTATAGATTTGAGCTCAAAATCATTCAGTTCCAGAATTAACCCTTAAGGGAACTAATATACGATCCGTTAGGAAAGATTAGATACCGTGTTGTTGATACATGTTCCCCGCCATCCATGATATTAAATCTCCAAAACAAAAGTCATTAGCCTCATTCTTTGAAGAGACCTTAACGAGTGAATCAAAAGATTTAATAAACATGAACAGGAGTTCATGAACACTCAGGATTTAGGTTGATCTATAAATGATCATCTGTTATGATATGAATTACAAGTCTTTATTGTTAAATGGTTTTTGGATAAAGACTTTAATTCACATCGATCCATGTCATATATAATCATATTATATAAAGCACATTTACCGAGATGTCTTACCACATCAATAATCTGAATCTAGATTATTTGTATCATTATGATACTCAGTAAACCGTACTTACAACTCCAATTAAAGAATTCCATAACTTTAATTTGTCGTTGTTGACCATTTTTATTCATTCATGTGATCTTAATTCTCCCGTACTAATACAAGATCACATCCTCAATAATGAATATGGAATTTTTCTGATATTTACAAAATTATTCAAACAATAATTTAACAATCTAAATATGACAATAATAATAAACCATTGTATTTATTTATTCACAGAAAAAACAAATGTCTTTACATGCTTTTAGGACACACTCCTAACAATGTCTGGGACCAGACAACGGCAGTACAGCCGTTCGGTTAGGACGTCAACTCCTAGCTCTCAACCATCCTCGAGGACGCCCAGGAGAGCTCAAGGAAATTCCCGGAGGAGATCCGGGGAGGGCCCACGACGTCAGCCCGTCCCCGAAGACCGTTCTGCGCCTCGTCCAGATCGCCCGGCGCAGGACCAGCAAGTTGGCAGGGCCGAAAGGCCCCCACCAAATTTGATCTGTCCAGACAGAACCAGGATCGCTTCTCCAGTCAGTCATCCTCCATCTCCGATCAGATATCCGTCTCCTCCTCGGCCCGTCCGAGACATCCCAGCTTACGGGAGTAGTAGGAGAAACCCACCATCAGCGGGACCTTCCCAGCGTAGCAGGGCGCCGGAAGAAAGCTCAGGTCCTCGCCACCAAAGGCGGACTCCAAGCCTATCCAGCAGGAGTCATTGGACCGGCAGTCGCCGGAGTGATCTCTCTGGAGGAGACCTACGTCAGCGACTAAGTTCGGCACAAAGTCACCAGACCACCCAGGGAAGCGACCTTCGAGATCGCCTCAACTCTCACAGAGAGAATCGGGCTAGAGATGGTAGTCAGGCTCGCTCGGGGGGGGGGGGGGGGGGGGCGATCTAAAGTACATAACGGAGGGAATACCCCAAACAACCTATCTCAAGATAGG
This sequence comes from Humulus lupulus, assembly GCF_963169125.1. Classification (NCBI taxonomy): domain Eukaryota; kingdom Viridiplantae; phylum Streptophyta; class Magnoliopsida; order Rosales; family Cannabaceae; genus Humulus; species Humulus lupulus. Next base: position 165,781,788 of record NC_084796.1, on the reverse strand, counting down.
AGGGGCAATAACCCACCTAATATGTACAATGGATCCGGAGCTGTTGAGCAGCCCCGGAATAACCAAGGATCTCAGGACCAAACCCTCGAGCGCCTAACTCAGATGCAGGAACTGATGAGGAAGCTCCTATCAGAAAAAGAAAAAGACGAATATGATTCGGGAGACGAGATGGAACTCTTCGCCCCCAACATAGCAGCGACGGCATACCCATCTGGCTTCCGTATGCCTCACTTGTCAAAGTTCAACGGGGACGGAGATCAGTCGGACCATTTAGGGATGTTCAACACCCTAATGATGGCCCATAATATTGGCCCAGAGCTGAGATGCTTGATCTTCCCCTCCACACTGACCGGACCTGCCAGACAGTGGTTCAAGCAAAGTAAAAGATAGTCAATCAGCTCCTGGAAGACCTTCTCAGCTGACTTCAAAAGGGCATTCCGCGCCTCCCAGGCCGCCCGTGTTCAGGCCGACTCCCTGGCCAATGTGAGACAGCAGCCCGGCGAGACGCTGAAGGCCTACCTAGCAGATTCGCAAACTTCGCTGCCCGAGCTAGGGATGTGGATGAAAGCTCCAAGCTCATGGCCATGAGAACCGGAATCCTTGTTGGAGGAGATCTCTGGAAGGATATACAAAAGAAGGGAGTCAGTTCGGTCAACGAATTCCTTAATAGAGCCCAAGAATGGATAAATTTGGAAGAAGCTGAAGCCGAAGCCACGGGAACCAGCCAGGTTCCCGAGCAGCCCGCTGGAGTGGGGACGGAGGTCGTGGTAGCGACCCTAGACGTCACACAGAATAACCAGCCCGGCGGTAGCAAAAGAAAGGGGAATGGTGAAAACAATCAACACGGCCAAAAGAAGAATAAGTCTGTAGACAAGTTCAAGCCCGTGTTCACGACGTATACCAAACTCACCCAGTCCAGGGAAAGTATCTTCCTGGCTAACTCTACTCGGGTCCCCTGGAAGAGGCCGGAACCATTGAAACACCACAAGGGAAAGAGAGACACTTCCAAATTCTACCGTTTTCATAACGACGCCGGCCACAATACCGACGATTGCAGGCATCTCAAAGATGAGATAGAGACTCTCATCCGAGCAGGCCCATTGGCTCAATACTCACGGAACAGGATCCCGGCGAGTCGACCTGCTCCAGACACCCCAGCCAGTCAGCCCGGGACTCGGATAGATCAGGACATCCCTCCTCCCATGGTCGGAGGAGAGATATCCACCATCTCTGGAGGCCCGCACATGGCTGGCACGAGCAGAGGCGCCCAGAAGAGATACGTGAATGAACTAAAAGCTCACAACGGAGTGGAGTTCGTCCCGGAGCAGCGTCAGTCAAAACAGCAACGATTAGAGAAGCAACCAATCAATTTTACGGAGGAAGACACAGGCCATGTCCAGTTCCCTCACAATGATCCCTTGGTTGTAGCAGTCCAGCTCGCCAACCGGAAAGTAAGAAGGGTGCTGATAGACAACGGGAGTTCGGTGAACCTTTTATTCTGATCCACCTTAGAGAAGATGGGTCTAACTGTCGCCGATCTAAAGGCAACCTCCATGATGTTGTATGGTTTTTCGGGAGAAGGATCGGCAGCGATAGGGACGATCGAGCTGGTGATCACCCTAGGAGAAGAGTCTCGGATAGTCTCTAAACTACTTGAGTTCGTGGTCATTGACTGCTCCGCGGCCTACAACGCCATTTTGGGCCAACCTACGCTCATAGCTTTCGAGGCTATCACTTCCATTCGACACCTCGCCATTAAATTCCCTACTTCACAGGAATCTGCACCATCAAGGGCGATCAGCTCGCTGCCAGGGAATGCTACAGCATTTCCATGAAGAGAAAATCTAAACCCGGGCAGCTGGCTATGGCCATTCTGAGTGAAGAGGAATCCTAGGAACCCTTGGCGGCTCCTGAGATTGAAGAACCTCAAAACGCCAAAGGGGAAGGTGTCACCCTTAGTGAGGACAATGACCCCCGAATAGAAGAAGACAGGTCCGAGCTCCAGGCTATTGAGGAGCTCGAGGAGGTGAACCTTGATCCACAAAATCCATCACGGATGGTCAAGCTCGGGAAAAACCTCTGTAGCAAGAGGAAGACGGAACTGATTACGTTTCTCCGGGCTAATTTAGATGTATTCGCATGGTCGCACGAGGACATGGTAGGGATAAAAGCGTTCCACCTGGATAAAAGCGTTCCTGCCAAGTCTCAGAAACAAAGACGTTTAGGAACAACCCGAGCTGAAGCCCTTGAAGAAGAAGTGGCCCGGCTCAAAAAATGTGGCTTTATCCGTGAAGCCAAATTTCCAATTTGGGTCGCCAATCCCGTGCTAGTTCCAAAGCCCAATGGGAAATGGCGGACCTGCATTGACTTCTCCGACCTGAATAAGGCCTGCCCCAAGGATTGTTTTCCATTGCCAAGGATCGATCAGCTGGTGGATGCCACGGCGGGGCACGAGCTCATGTCCTTTATGGACGCGTACTCAGGCTACAATCAGATCGCGATGAATCCGGCGGACCAAGAACACACTAGCTTCATGACCCCGACTAATGTCTATTGCTACAAGGTCATGCCGTTCGGTCTGAAGAACGCCGGAGCTACCTACCAAAGGCTAGTAAACAGAATGTTCGCGGACCAGATCAGAAAGAACATGGAAGTGTATGTTGATGACATGCTCGTCAAGTCAAAGATTGTCGACAACCATGTTTCCGACCTGGAAGAATGTTTTAAAATACTACGAGAATATGGCATGAGGCTCAATCCCCAGAAATGCACTTTTGGTGTCGCATCCAGGAAATTCCTGGGGTTCATAGTTAATACCCGAGGAATCGAAGCAAACCCCGACAAGATCAGGTCACTGCTCGAGCTTCCTTCGCCTAGGTCGCGGAAAGATGTCCAGGGCTTGACAGGGAGAGTGGCCGCACTGAAACAGTTTATGTCCAAGTCAATCGATAAGTGTTTGCCCTTCTACAACCTGCTTCGGGGAAGTTTTACTGGACAGTAGAGTGCGAAAGCGCATTCCTCGACCTGAAGGTGCATCTGGCTGAACCGCCTGTGCTATCCAAGCCCAAGGCAGGCGAGCCTCTTTTTCTCTACGTAGCTGTCACTCAGGATGCAGCTAGCGCCGTACTGGTACAAGAAGAGGACCAAGCTCAGAAGCCAGTCTACTACATCAGCAAGAGACTCCTCGGGGCAGAATCACGATACCCGCTGATGGAAAAATTGGCGTTCTGCCTAATCACGGCCTCGCGAAAGCTCAGGCCGTACTTCCAATCTCACTTGGTACACGTCATGACCGATCAACCTCTAAGGCAGGTTTTGCAAAAGCCTGAAGCATCGGGACGTTTGTTAAAGTGGGCGGTCGAACTCAGTCAGTTCGAGATTTTCTATACTCCACGAACTGCCATAAAAAGTCAGGCCTTGGCCAACTTTGTGGCAGAATGCACGGGATTTCAGAAGAATCCAGCGGAGGACTCATCTCAGATCACCTCGCCCCAATCATTGTGGAAGATCTTTGTAGATGGTTCATCCAACGAAAACGGCTCCAGGGCCGAAATCATTCTGATATCCCCCGAGGGACATGGGTTCCACTCGGCGCTAAGGTTCGGGTTCAAGGCCTCCAACAACGAGGCGGAATACGAAGCTTTGCTGGCCGGCCTAAGGATAGCCAGGGAGTTAAAGGCGAGCTCCGTCCAGTGCTTCAGTGATTCCCAGCTCGTGGTTAACCAGGTCTTGGGAGAATATCATGCACGAGGACCCAAGATGGCCGCCTATCTAGCGAAGGTAAAAGCCGAGCTATCCGCGTTTGGGCGAGGATCGATCGAACAGATACCTCGAGAACAGAACACCAATGCAGATGCTCTTGCCAAGCTCGCCACCTCGGGAGAGACAGAGACCCTGGGGTTGGTGCTAATAGAATTCTTGGAGAAACCAAGTATAGAAGGATATCGGGCAAAGGTCGAGATGATCGACGCCAGGCCAACCTGGATAACCCCCATTCTTGAATATCTCGTCGAGGGCAAGCTACCTGAGGGACGTAACGACGCGCGGCGAGTCCTATATCAAGCTCCGAGATATACGATAGTCGATGGAGTGTTGTACTGACGTGGGCACTCTTTACCGCTCCTCCGGTGCGTTCTTCCGAGTGAAGCGAAGGCCATCCTGCAGGAAATTCACGAAGGATTCTGCGGAGACCACACTGGGGGGCAAAGCTTGGCCTTAAAGGTTCTCAGGCAAGGTTATTATTGGCCGACTCTGTCCAAAGACTCGATTTCATACGTAAAGAGCTGCGACAAATGCCAGCGATTCGCTGCGGTTACCCGAGCTCCTCCAGTCGAGCTAAAAATGATCTCGGCCCCTTGGCCGTTCGCCATTTGGGGAATAGACTTAGTGGGTGCCCTGCCCACTGGAAAGGGCGGGGTCCATTACGCCGTGGTCGCCATCGACTACTTCACTAAGTGGGCCGAGGCAGAGCCGTTGGCAACAATCACGTCTAAAAAGGTGCTTGACTTCGTGATTAAAAGCATCATCTGTCGCTTTGGCCTGCCCAAGAAGATCGTCTCTGATAACGGCACTCAGTTCGAAAGCGACCTGTTCACCGAGTTCTGTGACAGGCATGGAATTGTGAAAAGCTTCTCTTCCGTGGCCTATCCTTAGGCGAACGGCCAAGTCGAGGCTGTCAACAAGACTCTAAAGGCGAGCCACAAGAAAAGATTAGATGAAGCAAAGGGAGTCTAGCCGGAACAGCTCCCCCAGGTCCTATGGGCATACCAGACCTCGTATCGGACTCCTACGGGTCATACTCCTTTCTCCCTAACCTTCGGGAGTGAAGCAGTCCTCCCCGTGGAAGTTAAGGTTCTGTCGCATAGAGTCCAGTCCTACGACCAAGGTCGGAACCATGAGCTCCTATGCCATTCCCTAGACCTAGTTGATGAAAGGCGAGAGGATTCGCAACTCCAACTCGCCCATTATCAGCAGAAGATCACTCGCTACTTTAACACCAAGGTCAGAAAACACGCCTTTAGCGTTGGCGACTTGGTCCTAAGGAGAGTTTTCCTGGCCGGAAAAGATCCCAAAGATGGAGTCTTGGGACCGAACTGTGAAGGACCCTACCAGGTCATCGAAGTCATCAAGGAGGGAACTTATAAGTTATCTCGACTTGATGGAGGGACCGTCCCACAGACTTGGAACGCCGTCCACTTAAAGAAATATTATCAATGATCCACTTGTAAGGCCTGGAAAGCCACTTTCTATGTATTAATAAAAATCAGCTTTTTACGTATATTTGCAATTGTAATCTTAAAGTAACCACGAAAGACCCTTTCCCAGTTACTTGGGGGGCATATGGTACCTGGATATAACCAGGTCTCCTTAACGACTTAGATGTTGATCCTTATCTATGGATAAGGGTTAACGCTAACTAAGTCCTATCCTGGTTTTAACCGGGTCATAAAACTTAGACGTTGATTTAAATCTATTTCTCCTTGTTCTTCTTAAAGAGCTTGAGATATGGATAAAGTTAACACGAACTAAGTTTTCTAAATAAGCTCCTGGTTTTAACCGGGTCATAAAACTTAGAAGTTGATTTAAATCTATTTCTCCTTGTTCTTCTTAAAGAGCTTGAGATATGGATAAAGTTAACACGAACTAAGTTTTCTAAATAAGCTCCTGGTTTTAACCGGGTCATAAAACTTAGAAGTTGATTTAAATCTATTTCTCCTTGTTCTTCTTAAAGAGCTTGAGATATGGATAAAGTTAACACGAACTAAGTTTTCTAAATAAGCTCCTGGTTTTAACCGGGTCATAAAACTTAGAAGTTGATTTAAATCTATTTCTCCTTGTTCTTCTTAAAGAGCTTGAGATATGGATAAAGTTAACACGAACTAAGTTTTCTAAATAAGCTCCTGGTTTTAACCGGGTCATAAAACTTAGAAGTTGATTTAAATCTATTTCTCCTTGTTCTTCTTAAAGAGCTTGAGATATGGATAAAGTTAACACGAACTAAGTTTTCTAAATAAGCTCCTGGTTTTAACTGGGTCATAAAACTTAGAAGTTGATTTAAATCTATTTCTCCTTGTTCTTCTTAAAGAACTTGAGATATGGATAAAAGTTAACACGAACTAAGTTTTCTAAATAAGTTCCTAGTTTTAACTGGGTCATAAAACTTAGACATTGATGTAAATCTATTTATCGCTCGTTGTTCTTTTCAAAGAGCTCGAGATATAAATAGCGGTTAACACGAACTAAGTTTATCAAAAAGATATATATATATCGTAGCCAAAAGCATGAAAAAATATAAGTTAAAGGTGTAAGGCAAATTGTCTCGAGGTGAAAACACCTCATGCAAAGGTTACATAAAATACTTCAAAATATTCAAAGGCAAGAAAAAGAAAAAGAAGAGAAAAAGCGCCCTAAGCTCCGTCAGTCGGCCCTTTGGAGGTCGCCGTTTCACCCTGCTCCGCCGCACCAGAGGCCTCCCCAGTCTCCGAAGGCGGTGCCTCTTTGTCGAGGCGAGCTTGGAACTTCACCAGCAAGCGCGCCCAGAGACCCGGTGGCATGAAAGAGAAGTTAGCCTCCGGATTGTAGGCCCAACAGTGATAGAACAGATCCTGCATGGACTGCTCCTCGATGGTCCGTTCGGCCTCCAGTGCGGCCTGGGCGGCCTGGATCTCAGTCTTCGCTGCCTCGAGGTCTTCCTGCGAGGTGGCAAGGGAGGTCTCGAGCTCCTGGATCTTCAAGCGAGTCTTCTCCAAGTCGACCTGGGTCTTCTCCAACTCGATCTTCGAGGTCGCCAAGGCATCCTTAGTCGCCTTAACCTCCTGAAGGGTGGCCTGGTGCTCGGTCCTCATGTCATCGAGCTGAGTTCTGGCCCTGATGATGCTCCGATGAAGGGCGACGACACCCTGCAAGGAATGAAAGATAAACTGGCTCAGAGGAAAAACAAGGCAGAGTGTAATGGTAAAAGCTTTAAAAGAATAAGGCTGCTTACCGTTAGGGTCATGCTCATTGAAGAGTCCATAACGTCAACCGGGCTCATTGTCTCAATAGTCCAAAGTTCCTTCTCGGTGAACTTATAGATATGGATAACGACGTAGTTCGCCGATTCGTACACCGTTCCCCGGAAGGCCTCTGGGATCTTCTCCAGGTCCTGGGGATTGACCGGGATGCGTACATCGGAGGCCACCACAGACGGAGTCCCGATCTCCATTCCTACGTTCTGGGTGGCAGGCGAAACTCGCTGGGGTGGTGGAGGCATTTGTCCTGCTCCGGCAGCAGGAAGGATAACCCCCACGACCTGGGCTGACGGGGTTTTCTCCTTCTCCTTTGCCGGAGATTTGGTGGAGACCCCAGCAATGCTCTTGGAACCCCGGAGCCTTTTCTGTCTTGGCCCGGCTGAGGGGTTCCCCCCGAAGACCACGCCCCGCAAGCTATCCTCGGGCTGAGACATCTCTTCTGTCAAACAAAAAACATGGTTATTACAAGTTAGCAATCATACAGAGATAAAGACAAAGGGTTAACGCTAAAAAGCATACGAATACTAAGGGAGCCCTACCCCCCGAGCTGGAAGAGCCTAAGACGATTATTTCCCGAACTGGCGCAAGTTCTAGGTCCAGTTCTGACTCGGGGCTAGATTCTTCTACATACTGCCTAAGCCCCGGAGCATAGATACCCCTCTGGAGTGATGGCCATGTGCGTAGGTTGGTCCCATACTCCTCGAATAGGATCGACCTAAAGGCTAGGGTATTATCTACTACTACGATACCCCTAGGCCGGCTCTCTTGGTGATCCAGCACGAGCCGGTCGACACAATGAAGCAGAAGTGTGTTCAAGTCCGGATCGCTCCTGTGACGATGGACGAGCTGCCTAGGATTGAACCTAGCCAGCCGGGGGTCTGCAGCGGCCCTATCTAGACTCCTAAACAAGCAAGAGTTACCTTGGCCAGAAGGACCCGCGGCTGCTCCGGATTGGATCCTCTCCTCGCCCATGCTCTGGGCGACGTCCAAGGTCCTCTTCCTACTCCTCACGAGCGGAACTTCGGCCACCTCGTCCTCCTCGTCTTCCTCACCCGCGACCTCCTCCACGATGACAGGTCTGGTGTCCCGAGCTAGAGGCGGCCCCCGGGGCCTCTTTAGGTTCAAGGTCTGATTTGGAAAAATCAGCTTGCAGAACACCATCGTCTCGTCCGTCACGAGCGCGCGATAATCCTTCTCGCTGGGGGGCAAGCCCGCCAGCGTGTCATATTGGCCCCCGAGGGTCACAGACTTTTCGGTCCTCGTGAAGATGGCTGCAAGATTAGTTTGAGTCAGAATGGAGTATGGGAGGAGCTAAAATAACGCTTAAAAGGTGAGCTAAGGACGGGAGAAACTTACGAGGATGATTGAAATAGTGGTGATCGCAGTTCCGGAAACCAGTCGACATGAAGAACTGGTCCTTGAAATCATTAGGGTGGCTAGGCAGCTCGATGACTGCCGCCGTGTTGGGAAAACGGGTTAAATAGTAAAACCCATCGCCTCGCCCCCGCTGGTCCGGGCTGGCTTTGAGGCAAAAGAAATATAAAATATCCGCAAGAGTGGGGACCTCCCACTCATGCTTCTGGAATAAGTACCTCAACCCTACCAGTAGATGGTAGGAGTTGGGGGGGAGCTGAAATGGGGCCAACCCCACGAAGTTCAAGAAATCAGCAAAGTACTGATCCAGGGGAAGGAAGGCCCCTGCCTTAAAGTGTTCACCGCTCCAGGCCGCGAACGACTCGTCGAGCGGCGAGCAGCTCCGCTCGCCCTCCGCAGCAGGTCGAGCAATGACGGAGGCTTTCCCCAGCACGATGTTGTGAGTGAGGAAGAGTTTGTCAATCTTTGTCTGATCGGTTATCTTTGAGACGATTCTCTCCGCCTCAAAGAATGCGTCAGGGGCCACCTCGACCTCCTTCTCCACTGCCGGCCCGAAACAGGGGATCGGGGAGCTAGGCATTACCGCCTTTCCTTTTTCCTGCTGGGAGGCCGAGCTTCCAACGTTCTTCTGGGGTAGATTCTTTTTTGGAGCCATCTGGTCGCCTAGCGAACAAAAGAAAACACTTTAGAAAAGGCGACCCAAGCAGGAAGAAGAAGCAATTATTATTTGCACGAGCTGAGGTAAGCCCAACTCGTGGAGAGTGGGACCACGCGGTTCAGTGAACACGCGCATATACTCCCAACAGATCCCAGATTACTCGGAATTCGTGTGTCAGGGGGTTCAGAATAGAATTTGCCTTGGGGGGAAAGTTTCAATAGGCAGAAAATTACAAAACCGCTTATGAGGCGTGTTCCCTAAGCTACCCGGTTTTACACCCAAAATTCCCAAAACTCCTACCCATAAATTTTCCCTAGAAAAAGTATCCTGAAACCCATACTCCAAAGCGATTTCCTACAACAAATATACCCTAACCTAAAAAGGGCTGTCACCCTCCATATCCACAAAACCCAGAAAACCCTTGCATGCGGCTACAGTGAAATTTTTTACCTAAGCTACAGTAGCATGTTTTCAAAGTACGCAGGGTCAGGAAACTTACTGTGTATGACTGGGAGGTAGACGAGAGTGTTGCGTTGGTAGGAGCTTCGTCGGTGTAGTAGCTTCCAAAGCTTCGGAGAAATCCGTGCGCCTAAGCTTCTTGAACGATGAAAATGGCAGCAACAGAGTCAAGGGTGTTGTTCTTCTGGAATATGGAGAGGAAAGAGGAAAAGAGGTTTGAAAAATTTCGAATGAAAGGGTGGCCCGTGCGTAGGGTGGCCACCCCCTTTTTATATGCGTGAAGGGTCACATGTAGAAGGCTCTTGGATGGCCCTAATGAGGTATCTGAGGCCTTCCACTCGAAATACGAAACGACGGCTGGGCATAGGCTAGGCCATTAAATGCGGTTCTCGTAAGACGTACCGTCACCACCCACGATGTGCCACATATCATGCGCCTGCGTAAAGAGTGGAATGCGAAGAGTTGTGGGGAAGTCTAAAAGCCCCTACTATGGTCTTATATACGACGTCATATACCACGAGCAAGAGCTTGGGGCAGATGTACGCCCTGATTTTCCCACGGGCTGATTAGCAGGCCGAGCTTCGAACTAATCATGGTTAGTCCATAAACCCCCCCCCCCCCCCTAGGTTGGAGCTCCTGTCTTGAGGTCGTACCCCCCTCAGCTCGAGGAATCCTCAAGGACTCGCCAAGACTCCCAAGACTGGAGCAAGGAATCGGAAGGCCGAAGGTCGGGTCAGATGCACAGCTCGTGGTACGAGCTAGATATGGAGGCTATGACCCCTTGTAAAGTCAACACACGCAAGATAAACGTGCATATATCTGACATCACGTGTCCGATATCTCCCTGACTTCTCGAACACGCTGCAGGAACGTGCGTGTTCAGACACCCACGGCTGGGTTGGGCCATGCGGCCCATTGTCTCCTTATCTATCTATTTGACCATACTTATGTGTCAGGTTTAGGAATTGATCATGAATGTCACAGAGTTGATATGACAAATAAAAAGGTCACGGGATGACCTCCTTACCAACTTCCAGGTGCCTTCTCCTATAAATATGGAGACCCTGGGAGTTGATAAGGGTTGGAAAAAATAGTCTCTAGAGAGATATGTTTTGTAACCAAATACCCAGAATATATCAATAATATTAACTAGTGGAGTAGAAGGATTTTAACCTTTGAACCACTCAAAAACGTGTCTTGAGTCACCTATTTCATTCATTAAGATCTTATATCTGTTACGGTTCTAAATTCGGCACTAATCCCTTCCTCTTTTTCTCATAATTACATGTTGGCGAAGAACCGCGTCAGTATATATTTAGTATATTCATTTAATCCATAAATTTAGTTTTTCCTAACTTCACCTCCAATTATAAAAGTTATACTTAATTATTTAAGTGAAGAAAATAAAAAAAATAAAGTGAGGACAAAAATGATTTTTCCCCTCTAACTATTGGCACTACCTTTTCTTGCCTCTTGAATTTTTTTTTCTTGTTAGAAATTCCCGTAAATAATTATACTACTTAAAACAAGTCATTCCATCAACTTCCGTCTAGAAGTCAAACTAAATAGTGACATGGTAGGCTAGGTTATCATCTGATGACCTAGGTACAAGACTATACAAGGTCGATGATTTGGAATAAATAGTCTATTTGTGCAAAAAAGTTATTTAAAGTTTAATTTTAAAAATACAAATAAAATATAATTATAAAAAAATAAGTACCAAAATTATTTTTATCTATAAAAAATTTAATTAAATTTTTTATTTTCTAAATTTCAATTTATTCATATACATTAACAATTCGATGAAAAAAGATTTCAAAAATCTCAAATCAACAAAAAAAAAGTGAAAAATTAAAATCTAGATGAACTAAAATCTTTAAAATCCCCACTCAAATCAACAAAAATCTAATAAAAAAAAAAAGAAGCAATTAATCTATAGCTTTGTGTTCTTCATATTCATATCATCTTCAAAATTGAAATTAAACTAGATAGACAAAAAAAAAACTTAAAAAATCGTAACTAAAAGTTAATTTAAAAATCCACAAATTTTATAACTCTAATATCAATATTTATATTTAAGATGGAGAAAAAAATGAGTAAAGAGAAAGAGAAAAATGTTTGAGGGTTTACTTTTTTAATTTATATTTTATTTTAATTGTTTTTTTATTAAATAATTCTAATTCTTTTAATTAGATTTTTTTTAGTTTTTATTTTTAAAATTTAACTTTAAATAATTTTTTACACTTTGTCAAACAAAACAAAATTACACAAATTAGATATCTTCCACCAAATTATTAATCGTGTATAGTCTTGCGCCTTAACCAAGCATACTACATCACCATTATACTAATAACTTAGCAAGTCACATCAAGGAGGATCATATTTACACCCCCAATAATTTATTTAGACACCTCATTTATCAAAAAAGAATTAAATTAAACCATTTTCTTTAATTTATTATTAACATTTTTTTTTCTCATTTTTTATATTATTTACTTTTTTAATTTATTTGTTTGTGTTAATTTCAATCATTTGATTTTATCTTGTTTTCATATATATATTTTTTTTAAATATTGTATAATTTTTGTAAAACTTTTAGTTTAACTCATATTTTTTGTTTTAATTTTTTATGTCTAAATATTAAAATTATATTTTATGTATATGTATTTTTTAGAATATGAAAAGAAGAATTAAAAAAAAATATCATAACTTAATAAAAAAAAAGTTATATTTTATATTAATTTTTAATAAAAATGGACCATCTTAATCAAATTTTGGGTGTTAATATAATGCCCATTTTACTTAATTTTTAGGCAAAAATGAAGGGAAATACTTATTTTGAGTAGTCTGAATTATTCATGAGGATTTTTTTTATGCGTGCCGTATGTTGTACCAAATTTAATTATATTCTATACTTCAAAAATTTAACTACTTTGTATAGCGGTAAATAAATGTCGAACCCACGAGGAATACTATTCAATTTATTATTCAAAATTTAAAACAAGAATTAAAAAGGGAATTTTAAACTTTGAAAATAAAAAATAACATAAAATGATGAACAAAACAATTGCACTGATAACAACACTTTAGGAAAAGCAGTTATGAATTATTCTCTACCTTCAACAATCATTCAAGATTAACAATGATTACCATTACTCCTTATTCCAAATTAAATTATTAACCATGTTATTAACACATAAGCAATCACTATCATAAATCTCCCTAATGTACTTTGTTGTCCGTGTTTTCAGGAGAGGACACGTGGCATTCGTTAGAGGAGTAATTAAGCTCCTCGAACGCTAATGATGTTTCGTACTATGATCTAGCCGTACGCGGATGTCTCCAAATGAGGTCACGCCCTGAGGTTTGTCCTCAAGGCGCGGATGTCTCAAGGAAAGGCCCCGTCCGATGACCCATCTCCAAGGTATGGATGTCTCCACGTGAGGCCACATCCCGAGAACCATTCAGATGGCCATCACTCTCTACATTCGCCAATCTCCCAAGTCTAGGATTCTTGTCGTCGGGCGTAGAGTGGTTGCCAGGTGTTAGTTGCTGCAACTATGGCCGACCAGATCATCTGACAACTTTTGGTGAGCCTCGATTAGTGGTGTCGAGTTCATATCCTCGACAATCGGCATTACCCACAATGCTGCCTAACATGGGCGAACGTGTGTTGTATCCTGAGATGGTCATATACACATTCCCTATGAAGTTGGTAGACAGCTTTTTGCGAATGGGCTTCGTGCAATCTGCCTGGGCCCATGGTCTTTATCAGTGCATCCATATGTAATTAATTAGCAGTTTATTCCCCAAAATAATGGGGAAATGTGTATTAAATATTCATTAAGGTCATTAATGACCCAGGCCTCTATAAATAGGGCCTGGGTATCTCCTTGTAAAGGGTTCAGAACTTTGGCTAGTTAAGCATTGTTAACTCAAAACAATATATACGCTGCCTAAGACTCCGGTGAAGCTTGCTCAAAAAAGCTTCAAACTTACTAATATGAAAAGACTCATGGACTAGGGCTCTTTTATAGCCTGAACCACGTAAAACATCTATGCTATTTTCTTCTATTTTCTATCAAGTTCTTAGATTAGGTTGATAGCGAAAGAGACAGTCAACATTTTGGTGCTTTCATTAAGAGCTTGAAGAAAGCCTGAAGAAAAATGACCATGGTAACTGTTAGACAAAACTCACCAGACGACGCAGCTCCCCCCACCAGAGCTAAGGTTGGAAAAACAAGTCGTCCACCTCCACAAGACCTCTCGAAGATGATCCAGGAGGATTATGACGAAAACGTTGATTATGATGGCATAGGCGACAGAGGTGATGACGAATATTATGAGGAAGATTATCCTTAGCCTATGGATGTGGAGGATCCACTAGAAGTGATGGTGCTCCGCGACCAGGTGGCTACCCAGCAGCAAAATCTCGATGCCCATGAGGGGAATATTGTTGCCTTGCAAGAGATGGGTAATGCCATGAGGACCACTTTGGCGGCGCAAGGGCTGCGAGTGGACCCGCATGGTGAAATATTTTCTAAGCAGCCAACTGGTGTGCCAACGATGCACCCAGCTAGAGTGCCACCTATTAACACAGTAGGTGTGCCTCCCGAGCACCCCGCTACTGTGGCGTAAGATTCGTCAACTGGTGTGTCACCTGCACACCTAGTTGGAACTGGAGCCTCACTTGCGCCACATGACTGTGGCAAGGGAAGAGTCGATGAAAATCTTGCTACAGGGCAAAAGAAGGTTTTTCGAACCCTCGAACACAACAAGTCCCCAAGGCCAGCAAGCAAGAAATGGGGAAAGGTGTCCGAGGAAATCGCTAGGCTGATAGCGCCCGGGGTGCCACAGGCATTCCGCCTAGACCCTCCAAGACAAATTACGCTACGCCTGGAGGTGTCCCCTTAGCACCTCGTCAGCCTTGCGGGACCCTTGGCCCAGGTTCTAGCCGAAGGAACGTCTTGATTTACCGAGAGCAAGGCTTTAACATCTCGGTTAATAATGAAAACATCTAGTCCGATGGGGAGACCAAAGTAGGGTATTATGAGGGCAGTGGTTTCCACCAAAGTCAAACAGACCTGCGAGATTGCTTAAATGCTTGTAGGTGTATGGCAGCCTTCGGGAACAACCCAGAAATAAAGGTCAACCAGACCTCCGAGACTGTCTTAATGCTCAGAAGAGAGAACACCCGTCATAGAGTGCCCATCAAGACTACAACCCTCTCCACGTGAAATTGGAGAGCTTGAAAAAGATTATGCTCAGAATGGCCCAAAGACAAGACCAGGACTACGACTCAGAAGATGAGGATGGGGAGTCGTATGCTCCCCATGTAACGCCCCAACTCCAGGGACCGCTACAGTGCACATTGCAAATAGTGCTAAACTTGCTAATCGAGTCGTTTGGCCATAAACGTGTAACTAAGTATGATTAGCGGTTTAGGGGCTAAAAACTTTGGTTAAGATATAACGTTTCACTAGAACGTTTACTGTATACATTGGGATCCCAAAAATATAGTTTCAGAGTTTATTACAAGAAAGTGTTTACAACAGGCCGTTCTAAGTGGCAAAACAAGGTTCAGCCCTAGTTCCACTTTCAAACCTCGCCCAAGTATTGGTCGAGCAGCTGCATATGTACACTTTATCACCTAAGCTCTCCAACTCAAGGATGGTCCAACTTCCTTTTGCCTTTACCTGCACCACAAAGCACCCGTGAGCCGAAGCCCAACAAGAAAACTCATATGCTCATAAACAGTCATATCATAATATCAAATCATATCTGGCATGTGTAACGACCCAAAATCGCTAATAAGGCTTAAGGTCCTTGATTAGCGTGCCAGGAGGGCATGATGGGATTTATGTGTGACTTTGATGAGTTAAATGCATGATTATGATTTAAAGCATGTTATATGACTATTTGACTATTTGAGATGCATGACTATGTGTATTAGTATGCATGTAGGCCCTGATTGTGTTAGAAGGGCATAACAGTATTGATATGTGATGATTGTTGAGACCACAGTGGTATGTGGGTGTATCCGTAATTTGTGACTCGAGACGATCCCAAAGGGCAGGTTAGCGGAAAAGTCATGGCGAGAATTTATACCCGGCTCGGGGCGAGCCTGGGGGTATAAGCAGGAATTTAGAGAATAGATTGAGATTAATTTTGATGATGGGGAATACTTATTTGGTGATTTATCAAGTGTTGGAAAGCAACGGGAAAATATTAGAGACACTTGAGGATTAGCGGGAATTGGGTAAAATGACTAAAATGGCCCTACTTGGACAAAAAGGGTTTAGAATTAATAGGGAGGGCATTTTGGTCAATTGGCTTTTGAGAGATAGATTAAATGAGGCTTTATATGGTGAGTGGTATTGTTAGAGAGTGTGAGAAATCTGAAGGAAAAGAAAGAAAGAAAAAAAAAAGGAAGAAAAGAAAAGAGAGAAAACAGAGGGTTTTTCTAAAGGATCGGTTTGTGCATTCTTGCACCATTTCTCTCCATTTTTCTTGGAGCAAAACTCAGTGGAGAGCTAGGATAGGCTGAGCATCAAGGATCTTAAGGTTATACTTGAAGATTTGGCAAGGATTAGCAAGAACACATCAACTTTTGAGGTAAGTTTTTAGAGTTTTCAGTTTTAAGGGTTTGGCTGGTTTGAGCTGTGTTTTGAGCTGAGATGATGGGAATTTTAGGGAATTTCTGGGCAAGCTTTGAGGAAGAGCAAGCTATGAAGGTCTAGGAAATGAATCAAGGTCGAAATTGCATCAACGGTATGAATTCTAAGCCTTTAACTTTGTTGTTTGACTGAATTTCTGGGTTTAGGGTTGATCATGGTGAATTTTGAGATTTGGGTTGAATGAGCTTGGGTTTTGAGATTTGGGGATGCTTGGGATGAGTGGAGAGTGTTTATAAGCTTGATTTTGAGTTTGGTAAAGATTTGGGGAAGTTTGGGTTGTGTTTGGCTCAAAGAAATCGCAGAAAAAGAAGTTGGGGTTTGCCTGGCTGCAACTAGCGCTACAACGCTAGTTAGTGGGCGCTGTAGCGCTAGGCCCTGTTTCTGGGGGGGTGTGGTTCTGCTTGTAGCGCTACAACGCCCTTTAGAGCGCTGTAGCGCTGCACTGTTCACAGAAAGAGATTTTTGGGCTTTTGTGGAGGGATTTTGACCTAGGGTTCGGGGCTCGATTCCATCACTTTGTTTTGGGGATCTAGGACTTCCTGGGGGCTCGGGATTGGTCCCGAGGCTAGGTTTTCGGACTTGGGGTTCGGTGTTGACTTTGACCTATGGCTGTGTTTAGGTGTGCGCTAAGGCTCGAGTGGGATCGTGCTCAAGGAGTCAAGTGTTGAAAGCTATCAAATTGACAGGTAAGAAAACTATAACACCCGTAGGATAGGGCATGGGCCCATAGTGTGATTGCGGGGCACGGCCCTATATTGCATTACATGTTAGGGTGTAGACTTGATTGAATTGATATATGTTCAAATGTTATTTGAGTTAGACTATCTGTGATTATAGTTGAATGATACGGCGAGGAGCCGAGAACGGCAATGGAGCCGAGAACGGCGAAAGGCCGAGAACGGCAGTGGGGCCGGAAGTACCACATAGCACGTGGAGTGCTTGTATTCAGGGTGGGACCCCATGGATACATGTGATATCCTTACGGTGTGGACTGAGACCCCAGGCTTTGGTAAGGCTTCTGGGGCGGCGTGGCCGGGTTGCTTAAGTCAAATGGTTGACCTGTTTATCTGTGGACTATCTGATATGATTAACTGTATAATTTGCATATGTTATGTACTGCTTGAGTTTTCTTGCTGGGCTTCGGCTCACGGGTGCTCTGTGTTGCAGGTAAGGGCATAGATTGAGTCAACCAGCCATGAGTACGGAGAGCGTGAAGCGACGCGTACATGTTTGTCCTGCCCGACTTCTTTGGTTGGGGGTTTATTTGAGAAATGGCTGTAATAATCTGTGGTTTAATAATTAATCGACTATAAACTTATTTTAAATTGTAAATAGTTTTCAAACCTTATTTTGGGATCCCAAATGTTTAATACTAGAAGTTTTCAATGAAGCAACGCATTTTCTAAGATTACAGCCCTAAGATTTTGATTATTCACACTTTCGTTTTAAAAACCTCGATTAGCGAGTTCATTGCACACTGTTTTGTCTTAAAACTCACTTGGTAACGGCTCTAAGGAAGTGGGGCGTTACAGCATGCCTAGCATTCATAGCTCTATTCAGGATGCAAATGAATTCCAACAAATGCTAGGGTATCCAGGATAAGAAATCCTGGCCTTCTGATTGGAGGACTATCAAGTCAATCCTAATCAGATGAGTGTCGCAACACTTGAGGTTCCGATAAACCATGCTGAGTGACCGACAAGCGAGTCACTAATTCAAATGGAAGGGTGGCTGTTGGGTAAGCCTCTAGCCTTCAATAGGTTCTGGTAAACCATACTGAGTGACCGACAAGCAAGTCACTAATTCAAATGGAAGAGTGGTTGTTGGGTAAGCCTCTATCCTTCAAGCGCTTATAATGTTCATCGACCATGAGGTCGGTCTGGCATTAATGCTCTTTGAGTCATTCAATGCAGAAAGTCGATTAGATCTAATCTTTGATGGCTTGTGTGATACACGCTAAGGTCGTTCTGACTAATGAGTAAGCGCTATGTGACCAGTGTCCAGTACCACT
This sequence comes from Humulus lupulus, assembly GCF_963169125.1. Lineage (NCBI taxonomy): Eukaryota > Viridiplantae > Streptophyta > Magnoliopsida > Rosales > Cannabaceae > Humulus > Humulus lupulus. Next base: position 165,763,599 of record NC_084796.1, on the reverse strand, counting down.
GCCGAACCTGACTAATGAGTCACAGCTTCACAGTTTATACTAACACCTTTGCCAATTCTGACTGATGAGTCAGTGCAACGTGACCAGTGCCCAGTACCACTGCCGAACCTGACTAATGAGTCACAGCTTCACAGTTGATACTAGCACCTTTGCCAAATCTGACTAATTAGTCAGTACCATGCACAGGTAAGCAATGCTATCAATGTGTATCATATGCCAATTATCCAAGAATAGGGCATTTAACACGCTTACTAAACAATTGCTAGCATAATTATGATCATGCACAAACACAGAGACTCAAGCTCTGACCAAGCTCATATTCATCGTTCATGGCATGCCCTAATCACATGTTTCTCGTGCATCACATGCATCACACTTAATCATCCAGCATGCCTCAATAATAACCATATGCAAATGGGCAAGATTTCCAAGCATTCATTATGCTATCAATGTTTACATTTAAACATCCAACATGCATCAAACATAACCATGCATGTCACATATGGGGTGCAGTTTTCTTACCTTGGGTTCGAACAAGAATTAACAAAAGAAATGACCTTTGAGAACGATCAGTCCTTTGGTCCTTTAACGGTCACCTAGTCATAACCAAAAATATAGGATACCATCAATGAAAATGAAAGCAAAGGTTTCCAAACCAATATCTAGCCTCCGGGACATCAATCCACACTTAACCGGGTAGTAGGACTGACCCCGAGGCCTTAAGCTAGCATCCCCAAGTCAAAAACCTATTTCTGGCCAAATCTGTCCTGATGGGCCGCGGCTCACCATAGCCATGCCGCGGCTCACCCTCAAACAGGGGCACAAACTTCCCCATAAGCACACTCAGGCCGCGACACACCATAGCCAGGCCGCGGCGAATTTCGCAAACCAGCAACAGTCAGATTTTCTTCCCCTGTGTTTCCCTCGAAACCAAACCTTCAAACCAGTCCCAAACCTCAACCTAACATCCAATTCAACCACTAAACATCATCTACAAGTCACCCTCATCAAAACCCAAGTTTGACACCAACCAAACTTCCATTAATTCCAACTAACCACCAAGAAATCACAAGCTGAAACTTAAAAGAAAACAGAGTATAACCAGACTTTCATGGCTGAGTTTTCTTACCTCAAGCTTGGTTTTCAATCCCCTTCAATAGCTGAATCAAGTCCCTAGGCCCAAACCTTGATTTCCTAGCTTGTTACCTCAATATGGCTCTCAAAAATTGAAAGGAAGATGAAGGAGAAATGGTGTACGGCAGAGAGAGAAGGATGAGGATGATGATGCTCTATTTTTTTTGTTTTCTACAGCCATCTAAATGATACATATCCTTTGCCAAATGACCTAAATGCCCCTAGGTCACTTAAGGTTCCTAAAGCCACCCCAAGGGCAAAATTGTCCTTTCCAACCTATACCGTTAATTATAATTAACGCTCTCCAATTCCCGCTAATCTCAAAATTATCTGTAACGCCTTACTTCCTTAGAGCCGTTACTAAGTGAGTTTTTACGAAAAAACAGTGTGCAATGAACTCGCTAACCGAGGTTTTGAAACAAAAGTGTGACTAATTAAAAGTTAAAGTTGTAATCTTTGAAAAGGCGTCGTTTCATTAAAACTTCTATTATTAAACATTTGGGATCCCAAAATAAGGTTTGAAAACTAATTACATTTTTGAAATAAGGTTACAGTTAAGAAATCATAAAATCATAGATTATTACAGCCACTTTCGAATAAACCCCCAACCAAAGCAGTTGGGCAGGCCGAACATGTACGCGTCGCTTCACGCTCTCCGTACTCATGGTTGGTTGACTCAGTCTTTGCCCTACCTGCAACACGGAGCACCCGTGAGCCGAAGCCCAGCAAGAAAACTCATGCAGAACATAACATATGCAAATATATATAGTTAATCATATCAGATAATCCACAAATAAACAAGTCAACCATTAGACTAAGCAAACACGGCCATGCCGCCCCAGAGCCTTACCGAAGCCTGGGGTATCGGTTCTCACCGCAAGGATAACTCATGTATCCCTTGGGTCCCACCCTGAATATAGCATAACACATGAATCCACCGGGCCCCGCCCTGACTATAGCATCCCATGTGCTAGGTGTTACTTTCGGCCCACGGCCGCCCCGGCCTACGCCGTACTCGGCCCACGGCCGCCCCGGCCTGCGCCGTACTCGGCCCTTGCCGCTCATTTCATCATAATCACACATATAATATAACACAACAACATGCAATCACATATTAATTCATTTAAGTCTGCACCCTAACATGTGATGCAATATAGGGCCGCGCCCCCGCAATCATACTATGGGCCCACGCCCTATCCTACGGGTGTTATAGTTTTCTTACCTGACAATGCGATAGTTTAGATCACCTGACTCCTTGAGCACGATCCCACTCGAGCCTTAGCGCACACCTAGGCACAAACATAGGTCAAAGTCAACACCGAACCCCAAGTCCGAATACCTAGCCTCGGGACCAATCCCGAGCCCCCCGGGAAGTCCTAAATCCCCAAAACAAAGTGGCGGAATCGAACCCCGAACCCTAGGTCAAAATCCCTCATCAAAACCCAAAAATTCACCTCTGTGAACAGTGCAGCGCTACAGCGCTCTAAAGAGGGCGCTGTAGCGCTACAAGCAGAACACCCCTCCAGAAACAGGGACTAGCGCTACAGCGCCCACTGACTAGCGCTAGTTGCAGCCCAGAAATCCCAATATCGCATTTCTGCGATTTCTTTCACCCAATCTCAAACCAAACTTCCCCAAATCTTTACCAAACTCAAAAATCAAGCTTATGAACACTCTCCATTCATCCCAAGCATCCCAGATCCTCAAATCCCAAGATCTTTTATCCCAAATCTCAAAATCTACCATGAACAACCCTAAACCAGAAATTCAAGCAAACCACAAAGTTAAAGTCTTAGAAATCATACCATTGCTGCAAATTTCGACCTTGATTCAACCCTAGGCCTCCTTAGCTTGCTCTCCCTCAAAGCTTGCCCAGAAATCCCCTGAGATTCCCATCAATCCAGCTCAAAACACAGCTCAAACCATCAAAACCCTTAAAACCGAAAATCTCTAAAACTTACCTCAAACATTGATGTGTTCTTGCCAAATCTTCAAGTCTAACCCAAGATCCTTGATGCTCAGCCTATCCTTGCTCTCCACTAAGCTTTTCCCCAAGAAAAACGGAGAGGAACGGTGCAAGAATGCACAAACCGTTCCTTGAGAAAACCCCCCCTGTTTTCTCTCTTTTCTTTCTTTCCTTCTTCTTTTTCTTTCAGCATTCCCTCTCTCTATAAAGCCTTATAAAAAAACCTATCTCCAAAAGCCGAATGACCAAAACGCCCTCCCTATAAATTCTAAATCATTTTGTTCAAGTAGGGCCATTTTAGTCATTCACCCAATTCCCGCTAATCCTCAAGTGTCTCTAATATTTTCCCGTTGCTTCCCAATACCTGATAAATCACCAAATAATTATCTCCCATCATCAAAATAAATCTCAATCTATTTCTCTGAATTCCTGTTCGTACCCCCAGGCTCGCCCCGAGCCGGGTATAAATTCCTGTCATCACTTTCCACTAGCCTGCCCACTGGGATCGCCTCGAGTCACAAGGCACAGATACATCCACATACCACTGTGGCCTCAACAATCAACACATATCAACGCAGTTATGCCCAACATGGCCAAAATTACAATTATGCCCTTCTAACACGATCCGGGCCTACATGCATACTAACATACCTAGTCATGCATCACAGATAAACAAATAGTCATATAACATGCTTTAAATCATAACCATGCATTTAAATCATTAAAATCACACATAAATCCCATCATGCCCTCCTGGCACGCTAATCAAGGCCCTTAAGCCTTATTAGCGAATTTGGGTCGTTACATTATCAAATACCAATAAATCACATCCTGCTACCCTTTAATTCCCGGTAATGTTCTAATCATCAAAGTGATCCCGAGACTCACCCCGAGCCCCGAACTTAAGCCCGTTATGACTAGACCGAAAACTTGCATTTCCCATGATCGTCTCATGCTGAATGGCTCGAACCAATCCACATATAATGTGGTAAAATTATGATTCACCCATATGCATGAAATTACACAATCACGCCCCCCAACGGCCAAATTACCAAAATGCCCTTGCAATTAAAATATGAGCCCATATGCATGCATTTACCATCATATAATAATATAATTCACATAACACATGCATATAATCATTAGATACCATAATAAATAAATTATGGCACTCTCGGCCTCCTAATCAAGGTCCTAAACCTTATTAGGAAATTTGGGGCATTACACCCCACATAGTGGAAGCCCCATTACCACGAGGCTTCAAGATTCTTGCCATCACGTCTTATGATGGCAGCACGAATCCCACCGACCATTTTTCAAAGTTCAACTGATTGATTTCGGTACATCGTATCTCCGAGGATGCAAAGTGCCATGTTTTCTCGTTGACCTTGATAGGTTTGGCAGAAAAATGGTTCAAGAAGCACAAACCAGGGTCCAATCACCCATGACACCAACTCTTCTCTTCATTCTGAAGACAGTTCATAGCAGCTAGAAAAGTGAGGTTTGAGGTGAACGCCTTGGCCAACATAAAGCAAGGAGGAAGTATCTAGGACCAAGAGGGCCAACGACGGTCATCAGTTGATGTCCTTGCAGGCAAGCATCTGAGCAGGATCTCCTTTGTGGGATGACCTCCAGCAGAGAGGATGTCGCAGGCTCGATGACTTCATTCGTCGAGGACAAGAGTACATAAACTGGAAGGATACCTAGATTGGGCCATTTGGCAGACCCATCTATTTCCCTACTACGTTGGCTCCAAACCCGCTGGCTCCAGGGACCCAGTACCCTCTTACACTTCCACCCAACAGAGTGTGGTGGGTGCCTCGCAGTTCAGCCAGAGTGTCCAGTCAGTCGGCTTTGGTGACATATCACCTGTTGGCTTCAGTGCCGCTCTGACAGGATATGGAGTGGGCACCCACTGAATAAAATTCTTCTCAGCCGGTATTCAGTGGTGGAACTACGACTCCAGCCCAGTTGGTTGCACCAAACAGCACCCCCAGCAGAAGTAACGGTGGGGGCAAAGGCAAGGGCAGAAATCCCAAGGGAACTGGGGCAACGTCGGCAGGACAAGGAGTTGCCCTCGAGGATAAGTATGTCTCGTAGTACTTCGAGTACACAAACCTGGTGGAGTCTTGGGAGAACATCTTCTTAGCCACGGAGCACCATGTCTACTACCGGAAACTACAACCCATCCGGAGGGACAGGGAGAGGAGAGTTCCCAAAAATTTTTGCCAGTTCTATAATGACGTGGGGCACCGCACCAATGAGTGTCGACAACTCAAGGATGAGATTGAGAACCTCATCAAGCTAGGGCATATGTGTAACGACCCGACATAAACTAAATAATTTACTACAAAATATTTATTGAAACTCATTTGAAAACAAATATGAATTAAATATCTTTTACAAAATATGCAACTCGAGATCTCATTTTTTTAAAAATAAATTATTTCCTTACATGCATATCGTAGGTAAAATAAAAGTTATTAAAACTTAAAATATAACCATGACTTGAAGACTTTTAAAACAATGCATACATAGCAACCCCTTTGACCCTCCGGTCAACCGATCACGACATGCACACATCTGACCGAGCTTGCTCCAACTCATCGCCTCATCACTACGCTTATGCCTTTACCTGCAACACAGAGTACCTGTGAGCTAACACTCAGCAATAAGAGCTATATAGGACACTACCCCCAAAGCCCAACAATATAAGACAAAAGACATAAATATAAACTAACTCATATCTTCACAACCTAAAACATAAACAACTCTTAGTCGATATCTTATCACACAGAATTCCATAATCAATTATATTGCTAGTAACATAACCATAGTATAATGTAATCTATCAACCAAACCATAGCATAGCGTAAACATTGCATAAAATAACCTATCCTAACATAGCTTATTCAATCCATAACAAGTATTACCGATGTCGTTTCAGCCGTAAACCAATGCTGATCTGGTTAGTTGTGTAACCGAGCACGAATTAACATAAGCATGCATTTTCATATCGTAAGCATGACATGCAAACATACCACATATTCTTACATATTTCAGTCACACACAACATGCATCAATTATAACATATCTCCTAACATAATTCATACCATAGTTCTTAACATTATTCATAACATACTTCACAATATAATTTGTAACGAAATTCCTAACACAATTCATATATAACTTATAACATAATTTGTAATATATCATACAAAGTTACCACATTTAAGTACGTCGAGTGTACACCCCGCGTGTAGGTGTCCACTCTTCTTATCTCAGGTCCAGTAGCGCTCCACACACATTACGCGTCCCTTCAAGTATCCTTAGCAAGCCTATCATATCATATAACATCGAAAGCTTAAAACTCAAGCTAAAAATACACCCCTGTCCCTCTTAAAGATAACTCATACTCAAAATATTCTTAAGAAGCTCTTAAAACTCTATTGCATAAAACTCCAATAAAAAAAGGTACCAATTGTATCGAATGGGTGCATCAAAATCTAAAAAATATGCATTTGTGGGCTGCTAGCGCGGTCGTGCCAGTGCTTGGGCATGGTCGCGCTCACAGAGCGCTAGCACTATTCAACTAGGTAGCGCGGTCACGCCAGGGCTGGGCGCGGTCACGCTAGGTCTCTAATTTTAGAGATCGCTGTTGCAATTTCTAAACCTAAGAATAAAAAAAAATAGTAAAACTTTGACCCCAAATCATCATATCAGCCATCCTAGCATGTTTCTAACCCTTGGAGTGTGCAACTCAAGTCAAACTTGACAACTTACGAGAACCAGATAGTATCTAGATTGCCTCTTGCGCCAACCATCTAGTTTGAGATGTGGGATGGCTAGATCGCCTTCTAGAAACTCTGAACTTTGCCCATGTCAGGATAGGTTAGCTCTTCAACATCCAGCTCAAAGGAAATGTTGACCTCGAGGAAGGCTAGTCACGACGCACAGTGAAGGATCCCAAAAGACTCGAAGATTCTTTATACGCCTCATAAAGGCCCAGATTTTATTACACATTTATTACCCAAGATAACAAATGTAAATTCTATAGGCAATCATATCCTAATGTAGATGGGAACTTACCCAAATTTATTATTTACCATATTTATGTACGCGGTTACCCAAAGCTGTCTAGGAGAATCCTCTATAAATACCAACGGAATGGACAAAAAAAGGGACCGACTCTCTATATACTGAAACTCTGCTGAAATTGTCATTATCAATTTCTTCTAGAGTCCTAAATAGATCAATAAGATTGTCTCGTGGATTAGGTGAATTTTAACCACTGAACCATGTTAAAGTGTGAGTGTTTGTGATATTTTTCATTTGTTCAATTACGGTTTAGAAAAGCCTAATATCTCTATAATCAGATGTCTTAATCCACTCTTGGCGAAAAACCCCGTCAACACCTCTATGTTATTTTCTTCTATTTTCTGTCAAGTTCTTAGATTAGGTTGATAGTGAAAGAGGCAGTCAACATACTTTATTAAAGCAAAGCACTCTTAACAAATTCTCTTTACTAAACAACCTAATGGAAAAGAACCTTAGATTTAATCTAGCAAAATCATTAATTTTAATGGAGATGGGTTAATTTAAGCAACAAACCCAACAAGCGTGTGATTCATTTAACCTAGGCTATATTCTTCATCACAATTAAAGACACTATTGACATTACCCTTAATTATAAATTATCACAAAAACCTAAAGTTCCAAACGATTAGGTGAATAGAAACCCTAAGATGATGGTATATTAAAGCAAAACCCTATTTAGGGGCCCTCTGAACAAGATTAAAACAATAATAATAAAATTAAGCATAGAAGAATATACGCAATTCAATATCAAGGGATGAGAACAATAATTATCAATGAAATCAAGAATTCATGTCTAGGGTTTTGAAATAACCCTTAACCTATAAAGAAACTACTGCATAATCTCAAACATAATCAAAATCATAATTCAAAATAATAGAGTTTAAGAAGAATACGAAAAACAAGAATATTGATGATGATGATGATGATGATGATCAAATTCCCTTCTCTCTCAATTCTCTCTGAGTTTAAGTCTCTAAAAAACATAATTACAAGTTATTTTCGACTTTCTCCTGATTTTCCTTTTATATATAGCTCCTTAATTGCATTTAAAAATAAAATTTAAAATAAAAACCGTCCTTAGGTCGCGACCTAAAATTGGGATTCAAAATTGTAACATGGGCTAAAACTGCGACCTAAGATTTTCTCCACCGTGCCCTGGAATGTCTTTGCTGCAGCCTGAAGTCACTGCATTCTTCTCTTCAATTTCCTAGGCAACTGAGAATTTACTCTTCTACAACAATTGACAATATTTAACCATAATTTTTTTGATATAGCTTTGAATTTGAATATTCAAAATGATTTGGAAAGCTAAGAAAAATATCTACAAAACTTGTATTTCTAGAAAAAATCCCAAAAGATGGCCAAAACAATATCAAAATTAAGCATGAAGTTTCAGACTAGTAATACTGAGCTTAACGATCGCGTGAAAAACATCACAAAATCATTATTTTTCACCCATAATATATTGGAACTCCTAAAGTGTATAATTATAAAAGAATAATTTATTAAAAATAGACAAATTCAACCCTTATCACTTTTCTATCCAAAAAGTAATGCTTTATTTAACCACAAACACAACAATTCACAACATTAAAAGTTAGAAGTTTATTTGTGTTTCTTATTTTTCTTTTATTATTTATTACACTTAAATCGTCAAAACTATTTTTATTTTTTTAACATTTTAATTTGCACCATTTTATGATCATAGACATAGTTTAGTGGTATTACACTTCTCTTCACAAAAAAGAGCTCTCAAGTTCAAATCCCCCTCACCCAATGTAAATTTCTTTTGCACCATTTTGTTATTTTGCTATTGAAAGTCATATTTTTCATATTTAACCCAAGTACTAACAGAACGCTCACATTGAACTTTATTATTTAATTTTTACATCTAATTTTCCATTTTGTCCATTATTTATATATTCATAACAGAGCATAACTATCAAGTCTTTTAAAAAAAAATATATTTTATAAATTAACATTGTTTTTATTTATTTTTACTCTTAAGTTATTTTAGCTTTAAAAAACTCAAGGTTGTAAAATAAAGTAAACTCTTTGTTCAGTTTGCACCACCCATTCTTTTTTGTTTCACAAATAATTAGCTTTATTTTGAGTCCACTTTGTACCAAATATGTTGTAGGAACATTGAATTTACAAAGGCAAGAAAGGAACATCTCATCTCCAACTCCAAGTTGCTCGTTATTTTTATTTATTTTTTTCTTTTTGAAATTAAGTTATAATGAGATGATTTGCCACGTGGCATTTCCCAATTAGGCTCTTCCGGCGTGGAGCACATGGGATCAAACAAGGCACTCGGCCCATTGAGTGGTGGGCCTCGTGATCACAGAGCCAGGCTCAGACAGCTCATGAGGTGTGAAAACACAAGTGCCTATTTACGCCACGTGTCGACATGTGGTTGAGAGTAAAAGCTTTACGCAAAAGGACAGTTGGGCCGGTGAGGCCCAATTTCAACCAGCCAATGGTTTATAGCCGTTGGATTAGTGCCTTTTGATCGGAGAAATATGGGCCAATCAAAGTCCAGAAACTGGTGGTCAGGAAACGCTCTGGCGTAGCGTCTAAATCCAGTAGTGGGACCCACCCACACTCAGATAGTGTGTGGTCTTTTAAGGATCGACGATTTATTTAATTTATTTCTTTTAAATCCTCGTCTATGATTCCGTACCACGTTATTTAACTACTTTTTAACTTTGACCAATTTACTATGGAAAAATAGAAACTCCATAGTATTTTTGCTTCAAACAAATTGGCATATTATTGTTGTAGAATTATTTTTTTCATTTTGCTTGATATATATATTTGTCCAATTTTTATTTTATTATGATTATGAAGAAAAAAAAGAAAATATATTTTTTTATTTAAAAAAAATATATATATATAATTGGAAAGATGATTTAAAAGCACATAAGAGTGTTAGTTTTTCTTCCTTTCTAAATCCTTATATATTTATGTTAAAAATATTATATATCTCTTCTATATTAGAAGTGTGTAGATAACGAAAATTTTTGTTTTTAACGTTTTTTTATTTTTTAATGTTAACTTTAACGGAATATTATTATATTTAATAGAATATTCTTATATTTAATGATATTTTGTAAACCCTTCAACTTAAATAAAATAAAATTAAAAAATGATATTTTTGAGATATTTTACAATGATAATTATTTTAAAATAATAAAATCATATATTTTATAACTTAAATAAAATTTAATTAAACTTAAACTCACTTATTAAAATAAAATCATAATAAACATATAATATAATCTATTGTGAATTAGCAATAAATTATTTTTAAAAAAAAACTAGCAAGAAACTTAAATTTAAAATCCATGTATAATATTTAATATTACATTAAACATATAATATATAATCTTTTGTTGTCACTCTCAAATTTAAAAACTAGAACAAACATAAATTTAAACAAAAATAAATAAATTAATATTACATTCATTAAAATATGATATTTATTTCAAAATTTATATGACATTAATATAAATTTCATAAAAATAATTAATAAATTCTAAAAATAAAAACTAAGTAAATGTGTAACGTGCATATTGCACGTTGCTGATATCTAATATATATTATATATAAGAATATCTATAATAATAATTTTTTTTAATCAAGTATCGTAATAATGAAGAATCATTACTAGAAAAAAATATATATTATTGACACTACAATTTTTTAGGCTGAAATATTATTCATTCCAAATATAAAAACTGAAATCACATTGCTTTAGATATTTAAACTGATTATTCTCCAATGTTTTGTTGTTAAGCAGTTTGCACTATTTATTGATTCCAAATAAAAAAAAAATATATGAATTTATTTTTAAAAAAATGACAACAAATTCAAATCCTATAATTTATTTATTCGTACGATACTATATTAAAATATTTAGAAAATCAAAATTTACCACATACATATAAATCCTATAATTTTTATAAATGAAATAAGTGGTAGATGGTGGCATAATTGTAATAAAGGTGAAATATAATTTCTAATTATTTTATAAAAATTGACCTTATTTAAAAGATGACAAATGTCATTTTAAATGAGGAAGATAATGCAAAGGAGAGTGGACAAGAGAGTATCTTTTGTCCTCCTCATATTTAAATTATTGAGTTGTCTTGATTATTTATCTATTTTGAAAATTTCGATAAACTTTTATAATAAGATTTTGATTATATATATGTTGTTATTGATATCATATTAATTTATTGTATACGATTGACTTTTTTCTTTGTGTACTCATAATATATATAATCCATCTTTATACTTATACGTATATGTTAATGCATAGTATATAATATTATAAGAATTTTTATTATCATTTGAAGAATAATAGAATGCAATTTATGAAATATTGTTTTTGTTTTATTTTTCCAATTTGCAATATTTATTGGGAATTAATCTGAGATTGATATATACTACACTTTGATCTATTTGTGGAGAGACATAATTTTGATTGTGATAGACTCTTAAATCATGAAAATTAATTAAGTATAAAGTCCAATATCTATGACATATTGAGAAGTAAAACAATTATTCATAAGTCTTAATAAGTCCTTGCATATATCCTGAAGATTATGCAAAAAAAAATTATTCTCTCGTTAGAATTGTTGATTAAGATATATATTATTAAAACATAAATATATATATATACAATTTTGAAATTTTTTTGCTAAAAATTTGTAATATTTTAGCAAATATTCACTGAATACAATTAAAGAACATTTAAAATGTTTTATGATTGATCCAAGTGGAGACTGATTTTTGAAGTCCCAAACGTATATTTTTAGAAAATTGCTGATAGCGAAAATATAATGCGCAAATATATGCAATCGATTCAAGTTATATAGATATTAAATAAGAATCGTTCCCACGAAGACTATCAATCAACTACCAATAACCAATTCTAGCTTTCTATTTGGCTGTCGAAAATAGAGTGATTTTTAAATTAAAACTTAAAATTAAAATAAATTGTGCAATTATAAAGATTGATTCAATAATTAAAAACATAGGATATTTACTTCATCAACTTTTCAACCTGCTAATTTTACTAATTAGCACATATAATTCTTAAATTTCTATCATAATAGCGTGTTAACTAAAACAATCCTAATTCTTTTTCAAGATAAAAATATCTCAACTATATGCAAACTTTCTATATATCTGTGATAACTTTTAACATATAGCAGGCATGAAGCAAAGAAACTCTAACGCCACACAAACCATACAGGCACTCTCAGCCTATATGCAATTTATGTCTATATGATTATAGAATATTCAAACTTCCCCTCTCGGATCTCGAATCAAAATCATAAATCATGTAAATAGTAATTAATTATCCACACTCATTAAGCATAAATCATATGGAGAGAGGATATAATCAGAAGAAATTATATAAACTTCATATAAAATTAACAAATATCCAAGTGACTACATTAAACCCTAGAAAATATGTTTAGTTCATAACACAATAAAATAGATATTCAGAAGTATAGAATTAAGCTATTAAAAATTGAGATAAAAACTGAAGAAAAATAGAGTATTAGAGTGAAATAGCTGCTAATCCCGTAATGAATAAAAAACCTCCTGAAAAATGACCTAAATTTCGCACTTAAACAAAACACTTTTTCCCTTTTGGTGAGGCGGGTCGCAACTTGCTCATTCCAGAGTCGCAGCCCGTGTCTTTTTGGTTCCCTTTGCTGATTTGCCTCTGCTTCCAAGCACGCCGTGACCCAAGTGTCCAAGTCACGACTCCTAGGATCCTTTGTCCTTAATGCCTCTGTCCTATCACATTCGCGAATGGGCCAAGTCACGGCCTGTGTTATAGATTTCTTGATTTCATGCCTTTTCAACCTTTGTTTAGCACCAGATTCATCCCAAATGTTCCCTGCTCTCCCAAACTCGCACAAAATGGCCAAATGCTCGCAAAATACCCAATTTCATCACTAATTCTGCTCCTTTCCTCTCCATTCTCAAATTCATAGCAAAAACTTGAAAACAAAACAAACACAAGCATAATATCGCACAAAACCCACAATTTGACTCGAAACTAAGACTAAAACACACTCTAAAACTACCATAAACTAGAATGATCAAATTCCCCCAAACTCAATATTTGCTCGCCCTCAAGCAAAGGACACAAACTCACATGATAAACAAACGATAACAACACAACACTTTTAACGTGAACCCAACGAACAAAAAAAAAAAAATTGCCTCCAAATCATGAATGTGGGTCACATAATTCTCATAAAATTACTAAATATTATGCACAACCCAGAATTACAGCCAAACTACTCCTCTAAAACTCTTTAGACTAATCACATCCAAGATTATGTAGTCATGCTCAACAAATAGAACATTTAACTCATTTATGCATACCAAAATTTCGTCAAACAAACCAAACTGACCAATTATGTCATATGCTCACTTACTTGTCATTCTCCACTAATATAAATAAAAACATGCTTAGAAATCAATAGGACTTTATAAGCTTGTAACGTTAGGCTTAGGTAAGGGTAGATGAGAAGAAAATTTTTAGGCTCAAGAATACCATAAGCACATGACCAATCTAATCCCGACTTCAATCTTGAAATATGCAACCCAATAATTCCATGTTTTATTTTTTATTTTATATATATATATATATTATACTCTCTCCATTCCTTTTTGTCAACCCACTATTTTCGAATCAATAAACCCCATTACAATTCACCCTATTTTTTTTTAAAAAAAATATGCTTATAATATACTAGGGATGGATATATTAACAAGGTTTTCATTTAGGTTTAGATAATGGCAAAGAACTAAAAGGACTTAATTTTTTTGGCTAAAAAAGGGTAATCAAAGGATAAAAAATTCAAGGTTGGCTAGAAAGGCTCAAAGATCAAATTAATGACCTAATCATTTTTCTAAGCAAGCATGATATATTATTTCATTCAAACAACAAGTAAATAAGTTTAGTTTAGGGTAGTTTTAGAGTGTGTTATAGTCTTAGTTTTGAGTCAAATTGTGGGTTTTGTGCGAAATTATGCTTGTGTTTGTTTTGTTTTTAGGTTTTTGCTATGAATTTGCGAATGGAGAGGAAATGAGCGGATTTAGTGATGAAATTGGGTATTTTGGGAGCTTTTAGCCATTTTGTGTGAGTTCGGGAGAGCTGGGGAACATTTAGGATGAATATGGTGCTAAACAAAGGTTGAAAAGGCGTGAAATCAAGAAATTTGGAAAACGAGCCGCAAATTGGACACTTTGGTCGCGACATGCATGGAGGCAGAGGCGAATCAGCAAAGGGGACCAAAAAGACTCGGGCCGCGACGCTTGAACTTCTAGAGACGGGGTGAAGTTGCACCAAAATACACGAGCCGCGACTCAGGAATGAGCAAGTCGTGACCCGCTTCACCAAAAGGGAAAACATGTTTTGTTTAATTGCGAATTTTAGGTCATTTGTCAGGAGGTTTTTCATTCAATATGGGATTAGCATCTATTTAACTCTAATACTCTATTTTTCTTCAGTTTTTATCTTAGTTTTCAGTAGCTTAATTCTATGTTTCTGAACATCTATTTTATTGTGTTAGTCATGTCTGATATGAACTAAACATCTTTTCTAGAGTTTAATGTAGTCACTTGGATATTTGTTAATTTTCTATGAAGATCATATAATTTCTTCTTATTCTATCCTCTCTCTATATGATTTTTGCTTAATGCGTGTGGATAATTGATCACTATTTACATGAGTTATGATTTTGATTCGAGATCCGAGAGGGGAGGGTTGAATATTCAATAATCGTATAGATATAAATTGCATATAGGACGAGAGTACCTGTACGGTTTGTGTAGCGTTTAGGGTTTCTATGCTTAATGTCTGCTATATAAAACTTATCACATATATATAGAAATTTAGCATGTAGGTTGAGATTTTTTTATCTTGAAAAAGAATTAGGATTGTTTTAGTTAACCCGCTATTATGATAGAAATTGAAGAATTATATGCGCTAATCAGTAAAATTAACAAGTTGAAAAGTTGATGAAGTTAATACTGAAACGCCCTGGTTACCCCAGGACAGTTACTGTGAACTGGAAATTTGACCCGCTACCCGAGTCCTTTGGTTAAAAACGTGCTCTAGGTGTTATTAACAGGCTAAGGTGGAAAAATCAATAAAAAAGAAAGGATATATTTCATTAAGTATATAAACTGCTCATGAGCTATTCAAAACATTTACAAGTTGTTTACGGTACAAAATGGTCACTACTGTTTCAAATTTACAACCCCGCCGACCTAAGCGGCAAAAATAGGGTAAACCCCTTAGTTCCTCTGAGAACTCCTTGGCCGTGGTGGTCAAGCGGCCGCATATGTACACATCACCACCTAAGCTCTCCACTCAAGGCTGGGTGATCTTTTCTTTCCCTTTACCTGCACCACATAGCACCCATGAGCCAAGGCTCAGCAAGAAAACACAATATAGCATGATATAATATCAACAATGATTATAATAGTCATTCAGGACGCTCAGTCCAAAACAGATAGGTGACAGTCGCAAAAGTCACTAAGATGGGGACAGTTTCCTTTAGCCATGTGACGATAGGGTCACCAGGACTTAACAGATAAGTGAACCTTTCACTAGCTTAAACAGGATAGGTGCATGGTGATTAGTTACCAACATAACCTTCCTCATGACCATAGAGTCATAACCCTGGAACAACGTTCCCTAGCCATGTGACAAGCGGTCACCTAGGCCTTTGGCCCTGGCTCTCAGTAACTAGTCTTAGACTAGCCAAGCGCTTATAAGTTCATAGACCTTAGGGTCGGTCCAGTGTTAATGCCTTAGAGTCATTCAACACTGATATCGATTAGATCTAATCTTCATTCGGCCCTGCGTTCAGGACGCTATTGCCGTTTTTGACTCTTAGGTCAGTGTCCCTGACTAGTCAGTGCCATATACAAGTAAACAGTATTCGCTAGCATTTAATATGCAATCCATGCCCACATTTATCAACCAACATGCCTCAATAACAAACATGCATGTCATATATACACGGGGTGCAGTTTTCTTACCTCAGATTCGAGCTAGAATGATTAAAAGAACGACCCTTGAGAACGATCAACCTTTAGTCCTTTAGCGGTCACCTAGTCATAACCAAATATAGGATACCATCAATAAAAATGATCAACATAGGTTTCCAAACTATCTAGCCTCTGGGACATCAATCCAAACTAATCCAAGTAGTAGGAATGATCCCGAGGCCTAAAACCACGTTCCCGGGGCCAAAACACACAAACGGGCTCAACCCTGCACAAGGGTCGCAGCCCTGGCACCTTGGGCCACAGCCCCCAGCCACCTTTGAACCAAGGGCCGCGGCACCCAGCAAAGGCAAACTTGGCCACCTGCTTCTTCGAGTTAGGGCCGTGGCTCTCTAAGAATAGGGTCGCGGCGCCCAACCCAGAACATGCCCAAACTCGTTCTCCTTCATTCCAAAGCCCCCAAAATCATACATAAACATTCCCAAATCATCAAATCAAAGTTTCCAAGCTTCCCAATGGTCCAAAACAATCAAAACCCAAGGTTCAATCGAACCAAAAACTCAACGATTCGCAAAGTCCAATTCAAAGCTTAGAAACTCTAAAACTCAAAACTTTAAACTTAGATTACCTTTGATTGGGTTGTTTTCCATCAAATCCTTCAGTCAAGAAGCTTCTAATCTTTCCTAGGATCGCTATGCCTCGGTCCTCGCTTGATTCCGACGCCTAGAACTCGAGATATCTTCGAAAACACTTCGAACGGTGAAAATGAGCTAACGGGGAAGAACGAGAGGTTTTCTAACGTACGTTCTATCTGACAAGCTACTTCAAGCTTAAGTAACCTCAAATAAAACCCAGTGCTAGGGGACCCAAAAACCTCCCCGGGGACATTATAGTCAAAACTTCCAGAATTCCATCCTGATCTCAAATACTCCCAATTTATCATCAAATAACATTCCTATTACCCAATAATTGACCCTGTTATGACAAAATCGCTAATCCACTATATATGACCATCTCATGCCGAATAGCTTGAATATATCTCCATAATAATGGGATCTCATTCACAAATCACAATATGCACCCAAATATACAATTATACCCTTAACGGGCCAAATTACCAGAATATCATAATACTCAAATGTGGACCCACATGCATGCGTATAACATCATATTATAATATAATTCACATAAACATGCATATATTCATTTATGGCATAATTAAACAAGTATGGCCCTCCCGGCCTACTAATCCCGCCATTAAACCAAATCGGAGAATTCGGGGCATTACAAATACCCTATTTTTTAATTATTGAACCAATCTTTATAATTGCACAATTGATTTCAATTTTAAGTTTTAGTTTAAAAATCACTCTATTTTTGACAACCAAATAGAAAGCTAGAATTGGTTATTGGTAGTTGATTGATAGTCTTCGTGGGAATGATTCTTATTTACTATTTATATAACATGAATCAATTGCGTATATTTGC
Organism: Humulus lupulus; assembly: GCF_963169125.1. Taxonomy (NCBI): domain Eukaryota; kingdom Viridiplantae; phylum Streptophyta; class Magnoliopsida; order Rosales; family Cannabaceae; genus Humulus; species Humulus lupulus. Next base: position 165,745,862 of record NC_084796.1, on the reverse strand, counting down.
GCATTATATTTTCGCTATCAAGTTTTTGGCATCATTGCCAGAGACTATTTAATCAATATCAAATATAATTGATTCTTGTATTACTTTGGCTTTTCTTTAACTGTTTTTCTCACTTGTTTCTCAACTTGTTTCTTAATTGCAGGGTCAATTAATATATGCGACGTCAAGAATTAGAGTCACTAGTACCTATTGATCCTAAAATTGAAAAGACCTGCAAGAGAAATAGAAGGCAGGATCGGTTAGAGAGAATGGCTCAAATTCTGAATATCGGTGTCAATAACGATGCTACTGTTGCCAAAGCTGATCCACAATTAAGAAACTATGTACTCCCGACTGTTACAGGGATACATTCCTGCTTTCGTCCGCTTGCTGTAGAGGCAAACAATTTTGAGATAAAGCCCTCTATAATTCATATGGTTTAGAATTGTGTGCAATTTAGGGGGTTGCCTAATGAAGATCCTAACCTACACATCACCAACTTCTTGGAATTATAAGAAGAATGGGGTGAGTAATGATGCAATTAGGTTGAGATTATTCCCATTCTCCTTAAGGGACAGAGCTAAGAGTTGGTTGATCTCGTTGCAAGCTAACTCAATTACTGTATGGGAAGACCTTGCCCAAAAGTTTCTTGCCAAATATTTTCCTCCTTCTAAGTCCGCTCGTTATAGAGGAGAAATTAATAACTTCCATCAGCCAGATGGAGAATCACTGTATGATGCTTGGGAAAGGTTTAAGGAATTATTTTGGAAGTGCCCACATCATGGTATTGAGAAATGGATGTTGGTGCACACTTTTTATAATGGTTTGGGGGAAAATACAAGGAATATTATAGATACAGCAGTGGGAGGAGCCTTTATGAGTAAAAGTACAAATGAGGCTCATAATCTGTTAGAAGAAATGGTCATGAACAGTTACCAATGGCCAACTGAACGTGAAAATAAGAAGGTAGCTGTAGTTTTTGAGGTTGATTCGATTGCTATGCTTACTTCACAAGTGGCGTTGTTAAATAAACAACTTCAACAGAATAATATATCCGCTCAAGCAATGCAGCTGCAAAATAAGTTTGTCTGTGAGATGTGTGGAGGTCCGCATCCTTATGAACAATGTCCCACTACTGCCAGTTGCTCTACTAATGTCAACAACATGCCTTTAGAGTAGGCACATTCTATTGGGAATTTTCCAAGACCATCAAACAACCTGTATTCCATGTCTTATACTCCAGCTTGGAGAAATCATCCTAATATGTATTGTAAAAATAATCAAGGAGCACAACCGCCATACCCATAAAATCAGCCTCAATACCCACCCCATAGACCAACATATGGGCTACATCCTCGACCGTATTATGATCCTCGCCAAGCAATGCTACAACAGCCACTACCTCACCCTAAAGTGAACCGACCAGAAGCACAGTCTGACATGTTGAACCAATTTATGATTGAAACAAGGTATTCGATAAGGAGTTTGGAAACACAAATTGGTCAACAAGTGAAGTTAATGTCTAACTGGGCTCAAGTGAATTTACCAAGCTCCACTGAGGTAAATCCTAAAGAGGAATGTCAAGCAGTCACATTGAGGAGTGGTACTAAATATGAGGGGCCTACAGTTCAAGAGGAAGTGGAGAAGACACAAGATCAACATGTAGCTAGTCCAGAGCAAGAAAAGGTTACTAAAGATCTTCAGAAGAAAGGGAAAGACAAACCTATAACAGTGGAGCCTACACCAAAAATACCATATCCTCAAAGGTTTCAAAAGGTGAATCTTGACAAGTAGTTTTCTAAATTTCTCGAGGTATTCAAGAAACTTCACATCAACATACCGTTTGTAGAGGGTCTAGAACAAATGCCTAGTTATGTGAAGTTAATGAAGGATATACTGTCTAAGAAGAGGAGGATGGAAGATTATGAGACAGTAGCTTTGAATGAAGAGTGTAGTGCATATTACAACGAAAGCTTCCTCAGAAGTTAAGGGATCCAGGGAGCTTTACAATACCTTGCACCAATGGTAATTTTTAGTGTGAAAGAGCGTTATGTGATTTGGGTGCAAGTATTAATCTGATGCCACTCTCAGTATTTCAAATACTAGGACTAGGAGACACTCAACCCACTATAGTCACACTTCAATTGGTAAATAGATAAGTCAAGCATCCTCGAGGTATTATTGAAGATGTTCTTGTATAGGTGGAAAAATTTATCTTCCTTGTAAACTTTATAGTACTTTAAATGGAGGAAGATGAGGACATTCCTATTATCTTAGGGAGGCCATTTTTAGCCACTGGGCAAGCTTTGATAGATTTACAGAAGGGGGAGTTGAGGTTAAAGGTTCAAGGTGATAAGGTGGTCTTCAATGTTGTAACGTCCCAATTTCCCCAATAAAGCTTAGTGCCTTGATTAGGGGGCCACGAGGGAAATAATTGATTTAATTGAATTATTATGTGATTAAATGCATGATTATATGAATTATGCGGGTTATATTATGATATGACTATATTGGCATGTTTAGGTGTATTAAGCATGGATGTGGGCCTGTTTCTTATTAGAAGGACATTTTTGTAATTTTGGTCGGTTGAGGGCATGCGTGAACATATATATATATATGTGTGTGTGTGTTATATGCTTGAGACCACAATATTATGTGGATATATTTGGGTTATTCGGCATGAGGCGATCCTAGGGAGCAAGTTAGCGGTTTAGTCACAAGGGGGAGAAATACCTGGCTCGGGGTGAACATAGGGGTATTTTAGTAATTTAGTACATTACCGGGATTTATCAGGTCATCAGAAATTATTTGGTAATTATTGAGGATATTGGAAGTAACGAAAATTATGAGGCGTTAATCATGATTAGCGCGAAAAGTGGCAAAAGAAGGATTTGCCCTTGATGGCATAAAAGAGCAAGGCATAGGCAAATGGGCAATTTGGTCTTTTCTCTCCTAGTAATGACTTAGTCACTAGGTTCCTTTAGCAGTAGGAAAACCCAAAACACTCTCAACACTCAATTCTTTCTCTCTTTCTGTAATGCCCTGGTTACTCCAGGACTGATACTTTGAACTTTAAATAGTGCTTAACTCGCTAAACGAGTCATTAGGTTATAAATGTGCATCTAGGTGTTATTAATAGGCCAGGGTAAAAATCTCGGTCAAAAGGACTGGATATATTTTAATTTAAAATGCTAAACTGTACATGGGCCCATAAAAGTGTTTACAAATTTATTTACAATCCACAATGGTCATTATAGTATAAAAGTTACAACCTGTCGGCCTAAGTGGCAAAAATAGGGTTAAACCCTAGTTTCCCTGAGAAACACCTTGGCCGTGGTGGTCAAGCGGCCACATATGTACACATCGCCATCTAAGCTCTCCACTCAAGGCTGGGTGAGCTTTTCTTTCCCTTTACTTGCACCACATAGCACCCGTGAGCCAAGGATCAGCAAGAAACCTCATTACTGCTTGTATACAATATAAATAAATCATTCTGGGACTTGTAGTCCTAAACAGATGGTGACTAATGAGTCACTCCCTGGGTAGTTGACTAACGAGTCACTCCCTGGATAGGTGACTAATAAGTCACACTCTGGATAGGTGACTAATGAGTCACGCTCTGGATAGGTGACTAATGAGTCACACTCTGGATAGGTGACTAATGAGTCACTCTCTGGGGCTCTGCACCCTAAGCCATGTGACGCTTCAGTCACCTGAGCCTTTTGGCCCTGACTCTAAGTAACTAGCCTTTAGACTAGACCAGCGCTTTAGTTTTCTTCGACCTATAGGTTGGTCAATCATTTAATGCTCATATTGCTTAGATCTAATCGTTTTGGCCTGCGTTAAACACATTAATGTTGCTCTTGACTCATAAGCCAATACCAAACGACCAGTGCTCAGTACTACTGCCGATCATGACTGATAAGTCAAGACTTCACGACCAGTACTAACACCAATGTCGTTTCTGACTAATAAGTCAGTGCCATTCACAAGTAGGCAAAGCTTCCATGCATTTATAATGCAATCAATGTCCATATATAGAGCACTCAACATACCTCAACAATAACCATGCATATCACATACTGGGTGCAATTTTTTCACCTCTGGTTCGAGAGTGAAATAATAAAAGAACGACCCTTGAGAACGATCGATCCTTAAATCCCTTAGCGTTCACCTAATCATAACCAAATATGAAATCCCATCAATAAAATAAGTAATAAAAGGTCCATGGTCTAAAATCCCACTCCCGGGACCTTAAATCGTACTAAAATTGTTAGTAGTCCCGAGCCTTAAGAAATTCAAACCTAAGCTTAAAACTCTTAAAAACCCATCCTAGAACAAAAGGAGGGGTGGGCTGCGACTTGCTCTCCAGGGGCCGCATTGCGCCCTCAAGAAAGAGAGCCCCTGTCTGGGGTGTCAGGGGCGGGCCGCTACTTGACCCTGTGGGTTGCGGAGTGCCTACTAGACAGAGCCCATTGGAGGCTCTGGAATGGATTCAAGTCACGACTTGCATGAACTCAGTCGTGACTTGACCCCACGAACCCAGCTCCTCTGCCTTTTTCCCAATTCAATCACAGCTAAACCTTCACCAATTCAATCCCAAAATCACAGCCAAACATTTATACAACATCACCATCCATTTTTCAACAAAACCCAAGCTTTGAAACACTTAAAACCACACTAAATACCCAATTCTAAAATCAAAATTCAAAGCTTAAACACCTCTTAAAAAAACAAAGAAAGCCTTGAAATTTCAGCTGGAAATCTTACCTTAAACACATAATTAAACCCCCTTCAATGGCTGAACTAAGATCCTAAGCTCACAATCCTTAATTTCCAAGCTTTAAATCTTCAAGTTTGCTTCAAAATCTTAACCCGAGAGAGAGAGAGATATGATTGAGAGAGAGGGTGAAAGAGAGATCTCTGTTTTTGCCTTAAGCTTCTACAACCATCTTAACCTTAAGTATATCCCATGGTCAAATTACCAAAATGCCCCTATGGACATTTAAAACCTCTTAAGGCTAGCAAGGGTAAAACTATCATTTCCCGTCTATCCCGTTAATCATAATTAACAACCTCCAATTCCCATTACTCCCAATATTCTCAAATAATAATTAAATCATATTCCATTATCCGTTCATTCCCGATAATGTACTAATCATCAAATTACCCCCAGGCTCACCCCGAGCCCGACAATTAACCTCGTTATGACCAAACCACTAACGTGCAACCTAGGATCGTCTCATGCCGAATAGCTCGAACATATTCACATAATGATGTGGTCTCACCCATATATCATCAACATGCACATAAATATACAATTATGCCATTAATAGGCCAAAATTACAAAAATACCCTTCTAATAAGAAGTGGTCCCATATGCATGCAATTATCATCATATCATAATATAATTCACATAAATATGCATAAAATCACATAATTTCATGTTAAATCAATTATGGCCCTCCTGCCCCCCTAATCTAGGCATTAAGCCACATTAGGGAATTTGGGACATTACACTTTCTCCCTCTCTTGATGTGTTTAAGAGTTCTTTGATTTTTATGGGAGTCCAAGCTTAAATTTGGAGTGGTTTGATGCTCTTGAGGCTAGAATTTGATTAGCTATAGCTAGGAGGGTCATAATTCACAATTGAGGTAGGTTGTAAACCCTGTTTTGATTAATTCTGATTTGGTTTTAAAGGTGTTCTTGAGCTTTCAGGCTCAAGGTGATGATTTTGAGTTTTAAAGGGGTTTTGATTGAGTTTAAGGTTGGGTTTTGATGTTTATAATGTATTGATGATGTTTTGGGACTAAATTATGGGTTTGGTACCGCTTTGGGGTAAATTTAGAGGGCATTGGCTAGAAGAAAATGTTTGAAAAACTGGGTTCGTAGGGTCGCACCGCGACCCTCATGAACTCAGAGGCTAAGGCAGTTCCCTGAATTTCCTTTGTGCAGTGACACATGGTGGGCTGCGTCGTGGCCCATTGCCAGTGGAATCGAGGATTGGGCTCTCTAACTTGTGGAGAGCCTATACGCTTAGTGAGGGGCGTCGGGGCTCAAATTGACGAATTTCGCCTAGTTAGGTTTCGGGTGGCGGGAACCCGAACCTAAGGGCTCGGGAAGGATTCTACTACCAAGTTTAGTAGAATTCGAGGTCCCGGAGACTAATACTAGGTCCAGAAGCCTTTATTTACTCGATATTGATGGATATCGTTTATTATGGTTGTGACTAGGGTACCGCTAGGGCCCGGGACAGGATTGTGCCCAGGGGTCGTTGTTAATTAACTCATGCTTGGAACAAAGGTAAGAAAACGATACCCAATATGTGATATATGTGATCAGGGCTTGGCTCGGTTGTTAATTATAAATTTGATTAGGGATCGGGCCCCTGTGGATAAGCATGATTATGATTATGCCTGTGATTGCTTGATTAAGCATGCGTGAATACTATGTATATGGATAATTGTTAAATGATGTATGCTTGTTTACATTATCTGATGGAAAAACATTGACTTATAAGTCAAGGGCGACAATAGCATACTGAGTGCTAGTTAGTGTGGCTAGGCCTAATCAGGAGCGTGATATACGCTTGACCGACCTTATGGTCGTTGGAAAATTAAAGCACCAGGTACGGTGGGCCAGCTCTGAGGCTTGTTATATAAAGGAAAGGGCAGTGGGCCCCGGGATGACTCTATATGTAATGCCCCACTACCATAGAGTCGTTACCACGTGATTTTAAAATGTGCAATTAACTAGCTAATCGAGGTTTCAGCCCCAAAAGTATGATTAAGTTAAAATAAAGATTCATTTAATAAAGCTTTCATAAATGGTTTAAACATTTACTAAAATTATAGGAAAGTTACATGGGATCCCAAAATATTGTTTAAGACATATTTATAACTCAAAAGTCTTTATACAGTCGACCTAGGCGACAAAATCAGTCATTTATATAGCGTTCCTCAAAACCACCCCAGCTGTGGCGGCTAGGTAGGCCAGACATGTACGCACCGCTCCATGCCCTCCAACTCATGATTGATCAACCTTTTCCTTGCCTTTACCTGCACCATAGAGCACCCATGAGCCGAGGCCCAGCAAGAAAACTTCACAGCACAACATATAATAATTTATTTCAACAAATGCGTAACTAATCAAACATAACAGACACTCTACAAGTTTCTACCAGAATTCACAACAACGGCTTTAGCCAGTCAGGATGTATTACCAAGCACCAAGTTCACAGTCTTAACTGAGTGGGTGGGTATGGCACCCTTAGAGGGTCTCACCCTGGCATCCTGCATTCAACATGCTTAATGCCAATCCCGACCTTTGCCGATTCCGACCTTTGCCGCTCTCGGCCTTTGTCGATTCCAAACTTTGCCGATTCGACCTTTGCCGCTCTGTCACAAACACATGTATGAAGCAATAGTTACAAAAAATTACACATAATACCAAGCACAATATAAACACAGATAATCGGGTCATGCCCTGTTCTATGGGCACAGACAATTTTCTTACCTTGAGTCCCGAGCTGACAGTGCAAGGCGATCCCGATCACGATCCCTAATTTCGAGCCTTAGCGAAAAAACCTAGTCACAACGTAATAATAATAAATATCCATCAAACCCTAAACCCATTAAAAACTTCAGAATACTGTACTAGCCTCCGGGACCTTGAATTATACTAAATCGGGAAGTAGAATCCCTCCCGAGCCCTTAAGATTCAGTTCATGAGCTTAAAACCCTAATCTGGCCAGAAATCTCTATTTCCACCGCGACGCCCCTCAATTAGAGTCCTAGCACCCCCACAATTAGAGTCGCGACTGTAATGCCCTGGATATCCAAGACCATTACACTATGAATTTGAAATAGTGCAAGACTTGCTAATCAAGTCATTTGAATAAAAGTGTGAATCTAATTACACAAACCGGTTAGGTTTAAAAGATTTTGGTTATAAACGAATAATTTTCATTAAAACAAATATTTGGTACATGGGATCCCAAGTCAAGGTTTAAATAAGTTAATTACAGAATTACCAAAACAAATAAATAACCAAGCCACTCAAATGGCAAAATAAACATTTTAGGTTCCCGTCCCTGTACAATTCCTCGACCATGGCGCCCAAGCAGCTGACAACGTACACCTCGCCCCCAGAGCTCTCCAACCATGGTAAACTCATCTTACCCTTGCCTTCACCTGCACCACGTAGCACCTGTGAGCTGAGGCCCAGCAAGAAAACATAATATCATAGCATAATTAGTATTAACAACTAAGTAATTCACAGAGCATAATCAGTATTAACAACTAAGTAATTCACAGAGCATAATCAAATGATTTACAAGACATTAATCAATTACCCAGCAAGCCATAACATTCATTCAATCCAGGACATCAGTCAATAACCAACGGTCTAATTCCAGATATTCAGTATAACATACACACCAATTAACAAAAGTACACATGTCACGCAACAACTAGGGTCAATGCCCGTAGGCCGCACCCTCTGTTTAGCCCACTGTCTTTGGCTCGATTAGGCCAAGCCCAGTGCTCACCCCACTAACTCCGGCCTGCTTAAGCCGAGCTTAGAGATTATTAAGCTGTCCTCAGCTACTAGTGGCTGAGCCGCGCCCTGTGCGCAAGTATTGATTTCAGCACTCTTAGGTCGTTTATCACTTGTCCCCGTGGCATAATACCACCTCATGACATTCATACAAATATAGGGAACACTTAGTCCCATCCTATCCACATATACATGTGTAGTTTTCTTACCTTTAATTCCAAGTGTTTTGATGAAGAAAGATGACCCCCGAGCACAATCCTGCCCCGAGCCCAAGTGTAAACCTAGTCACAACCATGATAAAGGATTCCATCAATAATTGTATAAGGGTTTCCGGATAGAGTTCTAGCCTCTGGGACATCGAATTCCACCAAACACGGTAGTGGGATCGATCCCGAGCACCCTAGGTTAAGTTCCCATGCTTAAAAACCCAAAAACACAAATATCCTTAAGGGTCGCGGCTCAAGCCTCCCCATGCCGCGGCATGGCCCCAAACAGAGGCTCAACCTCGCCCAGAAATAGACATGGTTCGCGGCCCTACACACCCCATGCCGTGGCCCGCCCTCCTTCTCCAGCACCATCTGTTCTAGAGGGCCACGATGCACCATGAACCATGCCGCAACCCGATCCCTTCGAACCCAGAGAAACCACCATTTTTGACACTCAAACCTCTCCCAAAACCACCCATAATCATCCCAACAACATAATCCAGTTATCTCAACATTCTAACATGATTTCAACAACATAACCCAACATAATCCTAGTCTAGGAACTCATCAAAACAACATTTCAATCTTTGAAACCCACAAGCTCAAGAACACCAAAACCAATCCGAAAAACCCAGAATTTAAACACAATATCATTAATTGGAGCTTACCTTCACTGAAAACTCAATCCTCCAAATAATTACTGAGCTAACTCCCAAGCTTTTTGCCTTAATCCAACCTTTATTTTCAGAACCTAAGAACTCTTAGAATTCAGCCCCAAAGCTACATAATCAAATGATCAAAAGTATAATTCAATGCTTACCTAGTTCCTGGTCTGAACCTTCAAATTGCTACTGAAATTCTCCCCACAACCCCAGGTCAAATTCTTGAGTTTCCAACCAAGTCTTCTCTTGGTTCCATAGTTTCCTTGAGAGAGAGCAGGAGAGTTGAGCTGAGTGTGGATGGAAGGGTCGGTTGGAAAAGTTCTAGCTATTTCGTCTACTTTGTTTTATTTTACACAAGTTACTTAAGTCAAACCCAAGGCTCGGGGTACCAAAAACGTCCCTGAGGGAAAAATGGTAAAATTCCCCAGTATTCCCACCTAGGCTTCCTAACCTCAAATATATCTCTAATTATTTATTTCCATAACCCGATAATCCAAATAATCACCTAATACCCGAGATACCCCTTGACTTGCCCCAAGTCAAGTATCGAGTCCTGTTGTGACTTTCTCGCTACTTGATCCCTATCGCCTCGTGCCGAAAGATGCAAACACATATATCCACATAATAATGTGGTCTCAATAGTTTATCACAAATAATCACGTTTATGCCCTAACGGGCCAAAATTACAAACAGGGCCTGCATGCTTATCCAACACTCATAAACATGCAATTCACATAATCATGCATTTTCACCATTAATTCACATAACTTCCAATTACGCCCTCCTGGCACCCTAATTAAGGCCCTTAAGCCTTATTAGTAATTTTGGGTCGTTACAGCGACCCTCCACAATTCAGAGAGGCCAGCGCTCATTTTCTCTAGACACGTGCCGCGGCGCACCCTGCCCAGAGTAGCAGTGGTAAGGTGATTCAGCGAGTCCCTTTTGGCCATTGCTTCATGCGGGTCGCAGTGCTCAAGAACAGTGTCGCGACGCGACCCCGCGAACCCAGAATTTCCTGCGATTTCAGAGATCGCAAATCCTTCCCATTCCACCCCAAACCCGATTTCTAACCCATTTAAACCTTAGAATTACATCAACAATACACAACTACTACAAAACAGTCATCAAACACCCTCTAAACACCATTAAATTTAGAACTCTAGGATTTCAACCAAAATACCAAAAGCAATAAACTAAAGCTTGAGAATTGAGATTACCTCCTGGAATTCGAGTTCCCCCAGCTGGATCCTTTAGTTTGACAACCTCTAAACTCTAAAGTGTAGCTCCTAATTCCCACCAAGGGACAACACAAAGTTTGAAATTCAGCAAATCCCTTTCACAAACTTGAGAGAACCACTTACAAAGGAGAGAGAGAGAGAGAGAGAAACGTGAGAAAGAGAGAGTGATCTGATGAGAGGATTCTTCTATTTGGTTCTAGGCTTCCTAAAGTCTCTAAGTGGCTAAGGTAGTCCTAGGCAAAGGGAAAAGACCAAATTTTCCCTAGCCTTAACCTTGAATCCCTCACGCCCCAAGGGCAAAACCGTCCATGTATCACATTTCCCACTAATTCTCAAATAGCCCCACAAATTCCCAATTAATCCAGATATACAAAGATAATCACCAAATAACTACCCGTTACCCGATAAATCCCGACTCCTCTCCAGGTTTCCCCAAAATACCCCTAGGCTCACACCAAGCCGGGTATTTAACCCCGTCGTGACTATTCCGCTAATTTGCTCACTAGGATCGTCTCAGACCACACATCTCAAATATATCCCCGTAACACTGGGCTCTCACTCATAACACATACATAATGTAAATATACCATCAACGGGTCAAAAGCTACAAATATGCCCCAATTTACAGAAATGGGCCCTCTTGCATATTTAATACACATAAACATGCATATCTAGTTACATTACCACACAAATAGTTTATACCGCATAATCACATATATATTACATTAATAACACATATAAATCCAATTGTGCCCTATTGGCACACTTATCAAGGCATCAAGTCTTATTAGCAAATTTGGGACGTTATAACTATCCCCTCCTTATCGAAATTTCGTCCTCGAAATTTATTCAAACATCTCAAAATATTAATCCCGCAACTCTGACTATAGCTTCAGAGTCTAGTCATTTACCTTACTATCTCTTTGTAACACCCTCACTAGAGTGATGATCTTATTCTGTAAGAATTTATCTCAATTATGCAGAATTCCATTGGCTTTTCCCTGCACAATAAATTCCCACAGAAATTCCAAGGTCTCTTCGCCTAATCAGGGTAATACTCAACACTTCTTCTCTTAACATTGGCACCAGTAACACCTCATGAGCCTCTACCCATGCTTGGGTAAGGCTAATTTATAGGCCTCTGGCCTAATCCTTATTAGGATCTCTCAGGTCTATCAAATCTAGAGTCAAAGCTCCTTCTTTCTTTCCCAAACTATTTTACCCTTCTTAGTCCACAATACTCGAAGAAGTACAAAGTCTCCAATCCTGGAACCCCACTTTCCAATACTTAAATTTGTGAACTCTTATGTCCTTTCAATAAAGCAGACACTCCTGCTTTAACAATCCTTAATAATTTCACTGGTCCTCCAAACCGATTTTGAACCAGGATACTTCCTGTCTCTCATCTCATTTCCCCCGAATAGGAAATTTTTGTTTCCTATCTCACATTATCTTATTCAGAGTCACTCTGATCATCGACTGGTATACATCACTGTAACAATCCATTCAAGGGACCATATTTTCCTTACTGTCCTGAAAACTTATATATTCGATGTAAAATACATAGAGTCTAAGTTGTTCCTTCAGGTTATCATTCTCTCTGAAGGTATTCAATAATTCCAAATCCCAAACTTATACTCATTGCTCTCTATGACCCCTTTTTGAAGTCGGGAAATAGAGGGTCTCAATCTGACACTATCGACTTCAGTGTTCCATGGAGACATACTGTCTCCCTTCACACGTACTCATTCATATAATAACTTACTCACACAAACCAGAGTGTGCTAATCTAATATGTCAAGTTACCACTTCTCGCATCCACTCATCTAACCTGCAATCTGAGGTGATCCACCATTATGATCCATAACTATATCGATACCCTAGAGTCATAATAGCCTTTTTAACTTCTGTTTATCATTTCTCACTTACTAAAAGATTAGCAAATGTGTCTCCAGGTATAAAATTTTTAGGTCTTAACGCCCATTTAAACTTCCTGAATACAACAATCATAAGGGGAAGTATAAGATTCATCTAGAATCTCTAACTCGATGCCAGCACCCATTGGATCACTCATCCGATCCTCTTATCTTAACTTATCCATGTTAAAATGTTAGGATTCTTAAACATTACTACAAGATCCTTCTTCTGTATTTCATTCTTCATAGAAGTATATCTTTTAATTATCAATCACAAGTTCTATACCAATCTTGTTCGTTACCTCACCCTAACCGTGGCTAACTGGCAATACTGTTAACTTAAAGTCCCATGTGCTAACTGGCAATACTGGTAACTTAAAGTCCCATGTGGAGTATCTATGTTCTTATTCATTTATCCATCGTGAAGCACGAACAATCACCTTTCCAGTCTACACACAGGTGTACCCAAATCCTTAATGCACCGCACTATAACTCCATGTTTTAGGCAGGGATAGTGTCCTTCACATTGTCCTCCTGTACCAGTCCATCACATGCATATTCTAGTACCATGGCATGTGAATCAACCCTTTTTTCAACTTCTGAAAGTCTAGCACACAACTATCCATTCAGAAAAACTTTAGGTTTCCACGTTACTTCAGTCAAGGGTATGGCAATCCCTGAAGATGCTTCAAGTAAAAGCCAAGGTGTCTTACTGATTCCCAGTGCTTCAAACCCCCAAGGCGTTCCTTTAGAAAATTCCTTATTGTTTCTATCCTAATTTACTCATACACAATCCCATCACTTCCCATAATGTGACTTGAATAGACTCTTGAGAAATCGAAACTTATCCCTTTCGGAACATTACCTGTAACCCCACTTCCTTAGCCTTGGTAATATTAACGAAGTTGTTATTCGCGTTCCGCTTCTAGCTGGAAGTAGTCAAAAAATTTTCAATTGATCTGAATACGACTTGTAAGAATCATCTCTGTACTCTCTTCTTGTTGGATTTACGTGGGCTAATGGAGCATTATTCAGATCAAGAGCCTTCACTGAAGATCCATCACATCATACCTGATGTAAGAAGTAATTCTTGAAATGTCTTTTTCCTTGATCCTCAGCTGGTAATAACCAGATCGAGGGTCAATTCTTGAGAACACTTTCCTACTTTGTAACCGGGAAAATAAATCCTCCACTCTTGGCAATGGGTACCTATTCTTAACAATTACTTTACTTGGCTATCCATATGCAGTACACATTCTCCCAGACTTGGCCCTTTCCTTAACAAATGGCGTTGACATGTCCCATGGTGAGATGCTCCGTCTAAAGTCAAATAACTTCTTTGACTGAACCTTTAATTCTTTCTGCTCAGCTAGTTCCATTCTTCATGATGTCTCTGACACTAGTCTTATTCCCGCCTTAATCCCGTAGTACACTCAATTTCCTAGCCGTGACAGTAATCCTGGAGAATCCTTATAAACCTATTTGAAAACCTAACTGACCGATCCAATTTCCTTCTGGTTTAACTGATATAACCCCTGGTGGTACCTACCATGATAGCTAGGCATCTAGTGAACACAATCGGGTCCTTTCTTTCAACCCGGAAGTCACCATCCTCTCTTACAGTCCATGGTTGTCCTTTATTTGGGAAAACTAATCCATACTTAAGACCATACCGAGATCCTCATATAACCACCTCAATTAATTATTACTGCTAACTTTCTACCCAAATACTCTGACCCATTTTTTGGAAACTACCAACTTTCCCTGGCAGACACAAGATCTCAAGCCCCATAGCGTAATAGTCATACAGTAGAAATCACATATCTATGTCTCTACTAAGAGATACGTAACACCAGTCCTAATCAGTACAATATAAAGGAACAAGAACTAGAAAGCCAACCTGTCATCTCTGAGGAACTAGCCTCAGGCTCTGACTGCATTAAGGCAGACACTCGAGCTGGAGTCGGGAAATCCCTCTTAAAGTGCTGAACTATTCCACATAGGCCTTTGCTCGACATTCTCCCAGATGGCGTCTCCAAAACTTGGCGCACACAAGATAACTTCTTCAGACCTCGTTGCTTCCCTAAGTACTATGACCCATCTTGTCAAGACCAAGAGTAGTAGAACTATCAAGGGTCTTTCTTTTCTGGTTACTGGAGCCTCCACCCCTACCTAATTCCGCAAATGGGGGTACCATTGTCTGAGCTTCCTGCCACACAACACTCTCACTCCATATTTCACCTCTTGCATCCTCTATAGCAAGGGCCCTCCATATTGCCAGAGCGTAGGTAGAAATATCATGTACTAGAGCAATCTTAACTCTCTGGGCTACCCCTGAGTTCAATCCTTGAATGAATCATTTTTTCTGAGCCACATCTATTGGTACCAATTCAAAAGCGAATATGGACAACCCATCAAATTCATTGACATACTCTGTCACTGTCTTATGACCTTGAACAAAATTCATAAACTCATTGGTCTTCGCAATTCAAACTATGTCATAGTAGTACCTTTCGTTGAAAAATTGTCTGGATTCCTCCCAACCCATCATGACAACATTCTGAGTCTGGGATGCAACTTCCCACCACGTTCGGGCATCCTCCCGCCGCATGTACGTGGCACAAGCCACTCTATCATTACCTACCACTTTCATGTAGTCGATGATGGAGCTAATCATGCCCATCCACATTTTAGCTCTGAATGGATCCAAGCCTCCTTGAAAGCTAGAGGATAATGCTTCCGGAAGCTTTCATACAATAGTTCCCATCTATTCCTACCCTCTGGTTGAACCAAAACTGGTGCCATTGTTGCCAAAACACATGAGGCAGTGTTCCTTGATGGAACCTGCTATCTCAACCACCTAGTCTCTTTCTCTTGCTTTTGTAATCTTGCTTACATGCTAGCAAACATCTACTGCCAATCCCAGGGGGTAGATGGAGGATTCTGGCCCCGACTATCATTCGCAACCCTGATATTAACAATCATAGTCCAGTGGATTGCCTTGGATACATAGCTTCTGAATCTATCTGCAATCAATGACTTAACCTATCAGGCATGATGATCATACCCGAAGCTACTCCACGAGCAGTGCCAAACAACTTAATAGACACATACAATAAGCATAATAAGACACAAGTCTATAATGTTCATGCTCTCTATATTGACAAGCAGATTAGGCAATTTATATAAGTAATTAGACAAATATTTCACTTAATACCAACCAACCCTGAGTCGAGCTTGTCATTGGCAATGAGTGAACATGTTCAGTCAATCTCCAAGAACCATAAACCTTGGCTCGCTCTGATACCAAGTTGTAACGCCCTACTACCCTAGAGTCGCTTTGATACCAATTAACTCGCTAATCAAGGTTTTAGCCCTAAAATTATAAATAAAATTCTTTTAATAAAACTTTCATAAAAATGTTTAAACATTTACTAAAACTTTAGAAAAGTTACATGGGATCCCAAAATGTTGTTTAAGACATATTTAAAACTCAAAAGTCTTTATACAGTCGACCTAGGCAACAAAATTGGTCATTTATATAGAGTTCCTCAAAATTACCCCAGTCGTGGCGGCAGGTAGGCCAAACATGTACGCACTGCTCCATGCCCTCAAACTCATGGTTGATCGACCTTTTCCTTGCCTATAATTCCCCAGTTACTCCAAGACCGTTATTGTGGACTTTAAATAGTGTTTAACTCGCTAAACGAGTCATTAGGTTATAAACGTGCATCTAAGTGTTATTAAGAGGCCAGGGTGAAAATCTCGATCAAAAGGAATGGATATATTTTATTTAAAACATTAAAGTATACATGGGCCCATAAAAGTGTTTACAAAGTTATTTACAATCCAAAATGGTTATTACAGTATAAAAGTTACAACTTGCTGACCTAAGCGGCAAAAATAGGGTTAAACCCTAGTTCCCCTGAGAAACACCTTGACCATGGTGGTCAAGTGGTTGCATATGTACACATCGCCACCTAAGCTTTCAACTCAAGGCTGGGTGAGCTTTTATTTCCCTTTACTTGCACCACATAGCACCCGTGAGCCAAGGATCAACAAGAAAACTCGTTACTGCATGTATATAATATAATTAAATCATTCTGGGACTTGCAGCCCTAATCAGATGGTGACTAATGAGTCACTCCCTGGGTAAGTGACTAATGAGTCACTCTCTGGATAGGTGACTAATGAGTCACACTTTGAATAGGTGACTAATGATTCACACTCTGGATAGGTTACTAATGAGTCACACTTTGGGGCTCTGCACCTTAAGCCATGTGATGCTTTAGTCACCTGAGCCTTTTGGCTCTAGCTCTAAGTAACTAGCCTATAGACTAGACCATCGCTTTAGTTTTCTTCGATCTATAGGTCGGTCAAGCATTTAATGCTCATGTTGATTAGATCTAATCATTTCGGCCTGCATTAAACACATTAATGTCGCTCTTGACTCATAAGCCAATACCATATGACCAATGCTCAGTACTACTGTCGATCATGACTGATAAGTCAAGACTTTGCGATCAGTACTAACACCAATGCCGTTTCTGACTAATAAGTCAGTGCCAATAAAAAATAAGCATAGATGCTAGGAATTTACAATGTAATCAATGTCCATATATAGAGCACTCAACATGCCTCATCAATAACAATGCTTGTCACATACTGGGTACAGTTTTCTTACCTTGGGTTCGAGCGTGAAATAATAAAAGATCAACCCTTGAGAATGATCGGTTCTTAAGTCCCTTAGCAGTCACCTAATCATGACCAAGTATGAAATCCCATCAATAAAATAAGTTATAAAAAGGTTCATGGTCTAAAACCCCGCTCCCAGGACCTCGAATCCTGCTAAATCGGTAAGTAGATTCGATCCCGAGCCTTAAGAAATGAAAACCCGAGCCTAAAACTCTTGAAAACACATCCTGGCAAAAAAAGGAGGGGCGGGCCACGACCTGCCCCCAAGGGTTGCGGCACACTCCTAAGATAGAGAGCCCCTGTCTGGGGTGCCAGGGGTGGGCTGTGACTTGACCCAGAGGGTCGCGGTGCACTTGCTAGACAACAACTAGGGGAGGCTCTGGAATGGGTTCAAGTCGCAACTTGCATGAACTTAGTCGCGACTTGACCCTACAAACCCAGCTCCCCTGCATATTCTCAATTTAAAACTCAATCAAACCTTCATCAAACCATCCCAAAATCATAGCCAAACATTTATATATCATCACCAACAGTTTGTCAACAAAACCCAACCTTTGAAACACTTAAAACCACACTAAATACCCAATTCTACAATCAAAATTCAAAGCTTAAACACCACTTCAAAAATAGAGCAAACTTTGAAATTTCACCTGGAAATCTTACCTTAAACACAGAATTAAACCCCCTTCAATGGCTGAACTAAGATCCTAAGCTCACAAGCCTTAATTCCCAAGCTTTAAATCTTCAAGTTTGCTTCAAAATCTCAACCCAAGAGAGAGAGATAATCGAGAGTGAAAGAGATATAAAGAAACTCTATTTTGGCTACCTACTTCCTTCTACAACCTACTTAGCTTAAGCATATCCCATGGTCAAAAGACTAAAATGCCCCTAGAGCCATTTAAAACCTCTCAAGGCTAGCAAGGGTAAAACTGTCATTTCCCGTCCATCCCATTAATCATAATTAACGACCTCCAATTCCCGTTACTCCCAATTTCCTCAAATAATAATAAAATCCTATCCCATTACCCGTTCATTCCTGGTAATGTATTAATCATTACATTAATCTCGTTCACCCTGAGCTCGATAATTAATCCCGTTATGACCAAACCGCTAACTTGCATTCTAGGATCATCTCATGCTGAATAGCTCGAACATATCCACATAATAACAGAATCTCACCCAAAAATCACAAACATGCACATAAATATACAATTATGCTCTTAACAGATCAAAATTACGAAAATTCCATTCTAATAAGAAGTGGGCCCACATGCATGCAATTATCATCATATAATAATATAATTCACATAATCATGCATTTAATCGCATAATTGCATATTAAATCAATTATGGCCCTCCTGTCACCCTAATCCAGGCATTAAGCCACATTAGGGAATTCGAGACATTACATTGCCCTTACCCGCACCATACAACACTCGTGAGCCGAGGCCCAACAAGAAAACTTCACATCACAACATATAATAATTTATTTCAACAAATGCGTAACTAATCAAACATAACAAACAATCTACAAGTTTCTATCAGAATTCACAACAACGGCCTAAGCCGGTCAGGGTGCGTTCCTAAGCACCAAGTTTTCGGTCTTGACAGAGCGGGTGAGTACGACACCCTTAGAGGGTTTCGCCCTGACAGTTTGTTGAGTCTAGTTTTGTGTTGTGTTTTAGGTAGTTTTTATTAATCTTTTTAGTTATTTAGTGCAGTATTATGCTTTGTTTTTTATTGTTGTCAGGTTTTAGCTTATAAATAAAGGAAAAGAACAATGGCAGAAAAATGATGAAAATTTGGCCTTTTAGTGTTGATTCCATGAAAAGATGAATCCTCAAGAAATTTCATTGCTTCGGCGATTTTTCGGGATCAAAAGTGCAAAAATTGAAAAATTTGTTAAGGGCCGCGATGCTACATTGCTGAGCCGCGGCCAGGTCTAAGGCAGAATGCCTATTTTTTGAAGTTTGACACGGGTTGCGGTGCAGGAACAGAGGGGTGAGGCGTTGAAGGCTTTGTCCGCCTAAAAAATTTACACGGGCTGCGACGCTGTAGAGGTTGGGCCGCGACGCTTGAAATGTTGGGCCGTGGCCCACATTGCTTCTGAAGAAAAAAAATAGGTTTTAAACCTAATTTCGAGAGGAGAGAAAGAGACAAAAGAGAGGGGATGAAAATCAAAAGTGGAGAACATCTCGGAGAGCATCTCAATTCGTTCTAAAGAGTTTTTTTTTATTTCCTTTCATTCTTATGTTTAGCTTAAGTGCTTTTGATGTTTTTAGAATGATTATGAACTAATTTCTTTATTAGGGTTTCTGATTGACTCTCTTGAAACTCTATTATGATTTAATGCATTTTTCTATTTCTTCTTCATCTAAAATTTACTCAATTTGTGTTTATTGTGTATGTGATTGATTGTGCACCTTTTACATATGATTTATGAATTTGAATCAAAATCTGAAAAGTGAGATTTGAATATTCTATAATTGATTAGACGTAGATTTCAATTTAGAACGTGAGTATCAAATTGGTCTATGTGATTTAGGGCTGTACTTATTGCTTTCTATTGTTTGAATTGACCATAGAAATATAGGGAATTTGCATAAGGTCGAGTTTCCTATTTCTTAATCCGAATAGTTAATACTTTTGTATGCCTATCATTTTAGTGAGAAGAATT
This sequence comes from Humulus lupulus, assembly GCF_963169125.1. Taxonomy (NCBI): domain Eukaryota; kingdom Viridiplantae; phylum Streptophyta; class Magnoliopsida; order Rosales; family Cannabaceae; genus Humulus; species Humulus lupulus. The sequence continues at coordinate 165,725,933 of NC_084796.1, read as the reverse complement.
TAGGTTTCTGAGGGCAATGACAAGGCTAAACTCGCCAGTTGAAGAGAGAAAAATGGCCCGATGAACTTTTATTAGAATTCCTATTGTTCTCGTTCATGAATTTCGTTCTTGTGTTCTTGTTATTAATTTATTTGTGCATTTTACATTTATTTATGCTTTCTTGATTTTAAATTTTACAAATCCAATTTTCTTAGCCAAATAGAAATTAAGAATTAATTAATTGGTAATTGATAAATCAATCTTTGTGGGACGATACTTGGTCTTACCAAGATTTGTTACAAATTGCGACTGTGTGCACTTGCATAGCTTTAATTTTTGCAACAAGTTTTTGGTGCCGTTGCCGGGGACTTGAAATTATCAATATCAATATAAGTATTTTATTTCTAATTTGGTTGTTCTTTGAACTATTTCTAACTTGTTTTGCATGCATTCTTGACCATTTTTTTTGGTAGTTCCGTTTTATGCGTAGCAGAAGAGGAGCAGATAGCCTTGTTCCTATTAATCCTAAGACTGAGAAAGCGTGCAGGCAGAATCGTAGAAACAAAAGAGCTACTGGTCCAACTGTGGTTATGGCAAATCGTCAAAACAATGATGGGTTGAATGGAGGGGTGCCAGAAGTGGTAGTAGGACGAGCTCAGAATCTCGATGTGAGAAGCTTACAATGGCTGCGGAGGCTAATAACTAGGGATGAAAATTTTCCCCATGGGGACAGGGCCCCGCAGGGACCCACCCCTAAAGGGGTGGGAAATCCCCATCTAAATGGGGAACAGGGCGGGAACGGGGATAGCTTTCAACCCCGAATGTTAAATGGGTCGGGGACAGGGATAGCACTCCCCGCCCCGATGGGGCCCCGTTTAATTTTTTATATATTTTTGTAATATTTTATATGTATTTTATATCTTTCTTTATGTGTTTTTATAGTATAGTAGTAAATTTTTCAATATTTTAAATTTTATTTAGGATAGTGTTTAATATTTTAAATTATAAATATTGTGCAATATTTTAATTTACATATAATTTGCGATTTTTATTTTAACATTTTAATTAAAAATTTATTTTTTAAATAAATGGGTTCCCCGTGGGAATTCCCTGCCCCAATAGGGGATTCCCCACCCCGTCCCCGACGGGGAATAAGCGGGGATGGAGCGGGGATAGGGATTAGAAATATAAACGGGGACGGGGGCGGGGGGAGCACTCCCCGCCAATTCCCCGCCCCGTGTGCATCACTACTAATAACATTGAGATTAAGCCGATGATTTTACAAATGGTGCAATCTACCGTGCAATTTGGTGGCTTACCTTCAGAAGACCCTCACATGCATTTAGCTAATTTTCTGGAGCTATGTGCAACATTCACGTATAATGGGGTGAGCGATGATGCAATCAGGTTGAGGCTATTTCCATTTTTGCTGCGAGAAAGAGCTAAAAGTTGGTTGAACTCCCTTCAATCCAATTCTATAAATACTTGGGAGGATTTGGCTCATAATTTCCTTGCCAAGTTCTTTCCTCCATTAGAGGCTACTAAATTAAGGGGGGAGACCAAGTTCTTACCAGCTTGAGGGGGAATCTTTATATGACTCTTGGGAAAGGTTCAAGGAGCTGTTGAGAAAGTGTCCTCATCATGGCTTTGAAAAGTGGATGTTGGTCCACAACTTTTACAATGGATTGTGCGGTACTACTCGCACCATAATTGATGCCATAGCTGGAGGGGCATTTATGAGTAAAAGTGCCAACGAGGCATATGAGTTGTTGGAAGATATGGCTACAAACAACCATCAATGGTCTGATGAGCATGCAATTAGTAACAGAAAGTTAGCTGGGGTTCATGAATTAGATGCAATCACTGCTTTGACTGCTCAAGTTGCGACATTGACTAAGCTATTGCAGTAGAATACAATATCAACCAATACCATTCAGTTACAGATAGGTTGTGAAATTTGTGGTGGACCTCACCAATTTGAGCAGTGTATGACAACAAAGTTCAATACACCATCCCTATGGAACAAGTCAACATGATGAGTAATTTTAATAGGCAAGCCAACAACCCTTTCTCCAACACTTACAACCCAGGGTGGAGGAATCACCCTACTTTTTCATGGAAAAATAATCAAGGCCCTTAGCAACAATTTCAACAACCCATTTCTCAAGCTCCACCTCAAGAAATGTCACAACCACCAGTTTCTCAAGAGAAGACAAATGAATTACAAGATGCACTATTGACTTTGAACAACTCCCAAGCTCAGTTTATGGCTGAAACTCTGTCATCCATCAGAAATCTTGAAATGCAAGTGGGTCAATTGGAAAGTATGTTACAAAGTAGGCCTCAAGGAAATTTTCCAAGTAATATTGAGGTGAATCCTAAGGAGCAGTGCAATGCGATCTCCTTGAGGAGCGGTAAGGAGTTGGTGGAGCCAGTTGAGAAATCTAGTCTTCCATAAAAAATGGAGTCTAAGAAGAAGAATAACGTGGATGAAGAGGTTAATGAGAACCTCGAGAAGAAGCAGCCAAAAATAAGTATTGAGCATCACATCAAGATCCCATATCCTCAGAGGCTGCAAAAGAAGATGCTTGACAAGTAGTTTTCCAAGTTCTTAGATGTTTTTTGAAAACTTCACATCAACATTCCCTTTGTAGAAGCTTTAGAAATGCCAAGTTATGTGAAGTTCATGAAGGAAATCTTGTCTAAGAAAAGGAAATTGGAGGATTATGAGACAGTTGCGCTTACTAAGGAGTGCAATGCAATATTACAAAAGAAACTTCTTCCCAAGCTTAAAGATCCAGGTAGTTTTACCATTCCTTGTACTATAGGGAATGTAGTTTTTGAGAAGGCATTATGTGATTTAGGGGCAAGTGTGAATCTGATGCCTCTATCTATATATAGAAAATTGAAACTGGGAGAAGCTCGCCCTACTACCGTGTCCTTACAAATGGTGGATCGTTTAGTGAAGCACCCAAGAGGTATTATAGAGGATGTATTGGTGAAAGTGGACAAATTCATCTTTCCTACGAACTTTATTATTCTTGATATGGAGGAAGATGAAAATATTCCAATCATTCTTGGGAGACCATTTTTAGCTACTAGAAGGGCGCTAATTGATGTGCAAAAAGGGGAATTGAAGTTGCGAGTGAAAAATGAGGAGGTAACATTTAATGTTTTTGCGGCAACTGAAATTCCAACATGTTGTAGAGTGGATTTGATAACAGGAGGTGGTAGTAAGGTAGAAGATATTAAGAGAAAGGTCATTGCTCAAGTTTGTAGTCGAACAATGCGTAATCCTGTAAAAAGGGTCTTTAGTGGGAATGCTCGAATGTTACATGAGCGGTGGAAAGCTCCAATAAGTTGCAACATCACGAAATTTCTCATATGACACTTTGGCTCTTAAGGATTCGAGGGGTAGACTTGATCAGAGTTAAATTTGAAGATGAATTCAGCTTATGGCTAAATGATGTTAACGATAGTGCATTATGAGGCATTCCAATCATTTATTTGCAATTTTTTACTAGTTTTATTTAAGTTTTGGATTATGAACATTTTAAATTTTAGTATTTATTTATTTATTTAATTTAATTTTATTTTAGGATTAGTTTTAATTTTTGTCATTTAGTGTTAAATTTGTAATGTCAAATCGTATAAAAAAAATAGGATCACAATGCTACTTCAAGCCCATCTCAAAAATTACCAAGTTCAATCCATATATGCCACAACATTTTGGCTACCTGAGGAAGAGTGTGGCAAGTGTCCTTCGTCGTGAGCAGTTTGAGTTTTTCAGGTCAGTTTCTTTTCCTTTTCTTTTATTTTGAACATTGTGGACAATGTTCATATTAAGTTTGAGGGAGGAGATTTAGTTTCATTTTGTATATATCAAGTAGTTTGTTTTACTTGTTTTTGTGTTTTAGTTGTGTTTTTGTATTTGGTTAGTTTTTTATTTACTGTGTTGTTTTGTCTAGGATGTTTAGAGTGTCGTGTTTGTGTGAATCAAGTTATCATTGCTAGCCTATGATATGAAAGAAAATGTCATGCAAATTTTTCAAAATTTTTGATCAATTGAATCCATGTGCTTGGTTAGACTTCATTGGTAGCTTGTTTTGATCCATGAAAAAATTGAATGTTTATCCATGATTGGAAAATTCTTTGCAATTTGAATTTGAATGTATACATTGTTAAAAAATTGCTTGTGGTTTGATGTATGAATGAATCTAGAACTTGCTTGTTGATCATTTGAGACGAAATCCTAGATATGATATGCTTAGGAAAGTGACTTAGGCAATTTCTTGGAACGTATGACCATTTCAAGCCAACCCAAAATTAATTATCCATTGTTACCCTTGTCGAGCCTAAAATTATCCTCTTTGTTGTTTGACACCAATTGTGAGCCAAATAAACATTATGTTAGTTTTCATTCCTTTACCAAATTACTATGAGCATATGGATAAATAATGGGGAATGAATTGTAATGGGATGTGATTAGTTTTGTAATTTGGTGTATTGTAATGGAGAGTAAAAAGGTTGAGAATTAAAAAAAAAAGAAATTTGAAAATCCAAGATACACTCTTGTTATGCTTTCACAAAAATAAGCTCGGGGGAGTTTAGTTTGAATAAAAAAAAATGATCAAGTGAAATAAGCTTTTCTCAACCTTTACTTGGGTTCATATGAGGTTTTCTTTGGAAATTGTTTGGGTGAATTTTTGGTTTGTAAGTTCGTATGCATATGGTAATTTGGAGCCTAAATAACATATATCTACCCGTTGCCTAAGCCTATTGTTATGAGCCTAAAGTCCCAGTGATTCTTGAGCATATTTTGTCTACATTAGTGGAGAGTGGTGAACAATGCAGACATATGGATCAATGGTTTGATGGGTTGATTTTGAGTTTTGGGCATGCATACATAGATTCAATTATTGAGTAATTTTTGTGGTTATGGTTGAATAGCCATTTTTGGATTGAATCAGGTTGTCGGTGTGGTTTAATTGAAGTTTTGGATTGTTTCTACAAATCAGGGTTTTGGACTTTTGTGTGAGATTTTCTAAAATTGAGGCTAATTCAGTGTTGTTGACTTGATTCATAAGTATGTGTCGTTTGTGTTTTTGAGTTGTCTTTATGTGGGTGTTTGGTTTGAATCTTTACTCGAGGGCGAGTAAAGGTTAAGTTTGGGGGAGTTTGTTGAGTCTAGTTTTGTGTTGTGTTTTAGGTAGTTTTTATTAATCTTTTTAGTTGTTTAGTGCAGTATTATGCTTTGTTTTTGCTTGTTTTCAGGTTTTAGCTTATAAATAAAGGAAAAGAACAATTGGAGCAAATTGATAGAAAATGATGAAAATTTGGTTTTGATTCCATGAAAAGATGAATCCTCAAGCATTTTTATGGCTTCAGTGATTTTTCAGGATCAAAAGCGCAAAAATTAAAAAAGTTGTTAAGGGTCGCAGTGCTACGTTGCTGAGTCGCGGCCAAGTCCAAGGAAGAAAGCCTCTTTTTCGAAGTTTGACACGGGCTGCGGTGCAGGAATAGAGGGCCACAACATTGAAGGCTTTGTTTGCCTAGAAAATTTACACGTGCTGCGAAGAAATGGAGGTTGGGTCGCAGCGCGCCTAACATCCATGCAAAGCCTAAATTGACATGGGACACAACGCTTGAAATGTTGGGCTGTGACCCACATTGCTTCTGAAGAAAAAAATTAGGTTTTAAACCTAATTTTGAGAGGAGAGAGAGAGAGAAGTGGGAGGACGAAAATCAGAAGTGGAGAACACCTCGGAGAGCATCTCAATTCGTTCTAAAGAGTTTTTTTTTTTTTTTTTATTTCCTTTCATTCTTATGTTTAGCTTAAGTGCTTTTGATGTTTTTAGAATGATTATGAACTAATTTCTTTATTAGGGTTTCTAATTGACTCTCTTGAAACTCTATTATGATTTAATGCATTTGTCTATTTCTTCTTCATCTAAAATATACTCAATTTGTGTTTATTGTGTATGTGATTGATTGCGTACCTTTTACATACAATTTATAAATTTGAATCAAAATCTGAAAAGTGAGATTTGAATATGCTAAAGTTGAGTAGACGTAGATTTCAATTTAGAACAAGAGTATCAAATTGGTCTATGTGATTTAGGGCTATACTTATTTCTTCCTATTGTTTGAATTGACCATAGAAATATAGGGAATTCACATTAGGTCGAGTTTTCTATTTCTTAATCCGAATAGTTAATACTTTTGTATGCCTATAATTTTAGTGAGAATAATTTAAGGGGTAATTTCATTAAAGAATAATAGAGAGGATAGTAGAGGAAATTAGAATTCCAAATTGTTCTCATTCGTGAATTTCATTCTTGTGTTCTTGTTGTTAATTTCTTTGTGCAGTTTACATTTATTTGTGCTTTCTTGATTTTAAATTTTACAAATCCAATTTTCTTAGCCAAATAGAAATTAAGAATTAGTTAATTGGTAATTGATAATTCAGTCTTCGTGGGACGATACTTGGTCTTACCAAGATTTATTACAAATTGCAACTATGCACACTTACATAGGTTTAATTTTTGCAACAGCGGCTTGCATTCAACATGCTTAATGCTGATCTCGGCCTTTGTCGCTCCCAACCTTCGCTGCTCCCGGGCTTTGTCGCTCCATACCAAACACATGTATGACGTAATGGTTAAAAATAATTTCACATAACACCAAGCACAATATAAACACAGATAATCGGGTCATGCCCTTCTCTACGGGCACATACAGTTTTCTTACCTTGAGTCCTGAGTTGACAGTACAAGTCGATCTCGAGCACAATCCCTAATCCCGAGCCTTAGTAAAAAAACCTAGTCATTACGTAATAATAATAAATATCCATAAAACCCTAAACCAATTAAACACTTTGAAATACTGTACTAGCCTTCGGGACCTCGAATTATACTAAATTGGGTAGTAGAATCCCTCCCGAGCCCTTAAGATTGAGTTCCTGAGCTTAAAACCCTAATCTGGCCAAAAATCTTTATTTGCGCCGCGATGCCCCTCAATTAGAGTTGCGGCGCCCCCACCATTAGAGTCGTGACTCTCCAAAAGTCAAAGAGTGCATCCCCCATTTTCTCTAGATACATGCCGCGGTGCTCCTTGCCCAGAGTCGCAATGCTAAGGTGATTCAGCGAATCACCTTAGGCCTCTGACTACATGCGGGCCGTAACGCTGAAGAACAGCGTCGCGGCGCGACCCTGCAAACTCAGAATTTCCTGCGATTTCAGAGATCACAAATCCTTCCCATTGGCCAAACTCAATTTCTAACCCATTTCTACCACAAAATTACATCATCAATACAAAACTACTACAAAACAGTCATCAAACGCCCTCCAAATACCATTAAATTTAGAACTCTAGGATTTCAACAAAAATACCAAAAACAATAAACTAAAACTTGAGAATTGAGAATACCTCCTGGAATCGAGTTCCCCCGGTTGGATCCTTTAGTTTGACATCCTCTAATCTCTGAAGCCTAGATCCCAATTCCCACTAAGGAGAACCCAAAGTTTGAAATTCAGCAAATCCCTTTCACAAAATTGAGAGAACCACTTGTGAAGGAGAGAGAGAGAGAGAGAGAGAGAGAAACGTGAGGGAGAAAGAGTGTTTTGCTGAGAGAATTATTCTATTTGGTTCTAGACTTCATAACGTCTCTAAGTGGCTAAGGTAGTTCTAGGCTAGGGAAAAGACCAAATTGTCCCTAGCCTTAACCTTGACTCCCTAACGCTCCCAAGGGAAAAATCATCCATGTATCACATTTCCACTATTCCTTAAATAGCCCCATAAATTCCCAATTAATCCCAATATGCACATATAATCACCAAATAACTACCCGTCACCCGATAAATCCCGACTACTCTCCAGGTTTCCCCAAAATACCCCTAGGCTCACACCGAACCGGGTATTTAACCCCGTCGTGACTATTCCACTAATCTGCGCACTAGGATCGTCTTAGACCACACATCTCAAATATATCCCCATAACATTGGGGTCTCACACATATCACATAAATAATGCAAATATACCCTCAACGAGTAAAAAATTACAAATATGGCCAATTTACATAAATGGGCCCACATGCATATTTAATACACATAAACATGCATATCTAGTTACATTACCATACAAATCATTTATCCGCAAAATTACACATATATTCCATTAATTACACATATAAATCCAATTGTGCCCTCCCGACACACTTACCAAATCACTAAGCCTTATTAGCAAATTTGGGACATTACGCTGTAGTCTCATATCCTAGGGAAACGAGCCCCATTATGAATTATAAGTCATTTATTTAGGGAAGAAGCCCTGGGGTGACTCCACGGTCACGTATTTAGGGCAACGGGCCCGATGTGACGCTGCAGTCACTTATCTGAATAGAATGCATGCATGAGTAGGGTTATTACTTCTAGGCATGCTTATTATGATTCTGTGATATGTTATTAACTGCTTATGAGTATGTTTAAGTTTTCTTGATGAGCCTTGGCTCACGGGTGCTATGTGGTGCAGTTAAAAGGAAAGGGAAGCTGGACCAGCCATGAGTTTGAGGGTTTGGTGGCGACGTGTACATATGTGGCTGTTCGACCACCACGGTTGGGGTTTCTCAGAGGAACAAGGGTTAAACCCTATTTTTCCACATAGGTCGGCTGGTTGTTACTTTTGAACTGTAATTAGCCTTTTAAACATTATTTTGGGATCCAATGTATGAACATGAATATTTTAATGAAAATGTTATTCCTTTTTTACCAAAAGTTTTAACCCTAAACTGTTAATCACGTTTAGTTACACATTTATGGCCAAGAGACTCGTTTAGAGAGTCTAACACTATTTAAAACACATAGTGTAGTAGTCTTGGCTATCCAGGGCGTTATAACTTTGTATTAGAGTGTGCCTAGGTTAAGGGTTCCCAAAGACTGGTTGGGCATGTACACCCGCCACTAAAGACAAGCTTGAATCAAGGTTTTGTAACAATTTACATGGTTATGTGTTTAACAACTTAAGTAGGATATAAATGCCTTATCTGCCTGCCTTATTAGGGAGCATGAGATATTCTGATAGGGCCTGACCCTTGGTTGTTGAATGATTGATAAAGACATGCTTAATAGCATTGATATTGCTTGTGAATGTAAAGGAAACACCTATTAGTGTTGTTATATGTACGTGTAGACCAGGAAATGCTTATTAGCACTGTTAATACTGGTAAATGTTAAGGAAATACTTATTAGGATCATTAATTGCTTATGAAGGCTAGAAAATGCTTATTAGCATCATTACTTGCTTATAAATGTCAGGGAGTTCTTATTAGCACCATGTTTGGGTATGAATATGAACCAACACGCTTATTAGCATGATTGTTAAGTGTGAATGTTATTTTGTTTTGTCTTGGACTGCAGGGCGACAAGATGTATAGTTATTGCTACCTAACTGGCCAAATTGATTATTGCAGCAAGGTACAAGATTGAAAGTATGCTTCCACGGTAGTCTGATCTCCAAGTCAGCCAAGGAATACATGCCAAGAATGATAATCAGGGTCAGACCCCTCCACCAAATCTTGAGAACTGGCAACAAGTGCTTGCTGATATTCAAGCTAGATTACATAGGCGAGAAGAAGAGATCCACCTTCTGAGACAACAACACATTTCTATAGGGAACATTCAACCAGAGGTGCCACCTGTGTTGCTGCTGACAGTAGTATAGCCGGCAGGGGCTGGGAATAGATGGGAACCTCTCTATGAAAGGTTCAGGAAGCAGCACCCTCCAATTTTTGAAGGCAATGCAGATTTGGCCAAGGCCGAATAGTGGATGAGTATGATTACTACTATACTGGATTTCATGAGGGTAGTTGATAATGAGAGGGTGGCCTATGCCACATATATGTTTCAAGAGGATGCCCGAATTTGGTGGGTGGTGATATCCCAGACCAGGAATGTGAATACCATGGATTGGGAGAAGTTCAGAACGCTATTCAATGAAAAGTACTATAATGATGAAGTTAGGGCTGCAAAAGCAGAGGAATTCAGTAAGCTGCTTCAGGGAAACATGTTAGTGACAGAGTATGCATTGAGATTTGACAGATTAGCCAAGTTTGTTGTAGACTTGGTACACACTGATGGGACAAGGAAGAAAATGTTCCTTCAAGGGCTACAACCTATGATAGCCCAGGATGTTTGCATTACCATCGTGATTGCAGTGACAACATATGCACATGTGGTAGAGAAAGCCTTTACTGCAGAGGGCACAAAGAACAAAATCTGGCGCGAGAACGTGGCCAGGAGAGACACTAGGAGGACGGGACCTCCGTTTATGGGTTTAGGTAGGGGTGGAGGCCCCAGTGACCAGAAAAGGAAGGCTCAAGATGCCTTTTCATCTCCAGGCTCTGACAAGAGGCCACGTGGTATACAGATAGGCCGCCAGGGTGGCAATGAGAGCTGGAGGACTTACCCAGAGTGCGCCAGATGTAGGAGGCGCCATGTGGGAGTGTCAGGAAAAGGCTTGCTTTCTGTGCAGGATAGTGGGGCACTTAAAGAAAGATTGCCCGAGAGCAAGAAAGGAAGAACCAAGGAAGGCAGATAGTTCGACTCCAACTCTAGTGTTCGCATTGACGCAGGCAGAGGCTGAGGATGAGGCTAGTCCCTCAGTAGTGTCAGGTCAGCTTTCTAGTGTTGGAACCTATTATACTATTTTGATTGATTCTGGTGCTACACACTCTTTTGTTTCTAGTAGGATAATTGATAGACTATTTCTAGTAGTTTCCAAGAGATGGGTCAGATCACTGCAAGTGACAGTGGATGGTAGAGAATTATCAGTTGACTTGATAGAGTTAGTTGTAAATGACTTCAACATGATTATGGGGAGGGATTGGTTAGTTAAATATGGGGCAACCATAGACTGTAAGAAGAAGATGGTAACCTTTGAGCTTGAGGGCGAGGAACCCTTTGTATTTGTTGGAACTGTGCATGGACCCCGTATACCTATGATATCAACATTGAGGGCTACAGATCTACTGCGAGCGGGTTGCATAGGATTCCTATCCAGTGTGGTAGATACCACCAAGGTCGTTGCAAGTGGACCGGAAGAGATTAGATTAGTCTTTGATTTTCTTGATGTATTTGCAGAGGATTTACCAGGGTTGCCGCCACATAGAGAGATAGAGAGTTACATGAGTTGTTAGACTTGGGTTTTATTAGACCCAGTCTCTCTCCATGGGGTGCGCCAATCCTATTTGTAATGAAGAAGGAAGGTTCTCTAAGGATGTGCATTGACTACAGGGAACTGAACAAGTTAACTATTAAGAATAAGTATCATCTGCCAATGATTGATGACATGTTCGACCAGTTGTAGGGTAAGACGGTATTCTCAAAGATAGATCTTCGATTTGGTTATCACTAGCTGAGGATCAAGGAGGGAGATATACCGATGACTGCTTTTTGCACCAGATACGGGCATTATGAGTTCTTAGTCTTGTCATTTGGTTTGACTAATGCCCCAACAGTTTTATGGATCTGATGAACAAGGTGTTCAAAGACTATCTAGATCGGTTTGTGGTCATCTTCATCGACGATATTATGGTTTATTCTTAGTCAGAGGTGGAACATGAGAAACATCTCAGGTTGGTTCTCCAGAGGCTGAGGGAACACAAACTGTATATGAAGTTCAAGGAATGTGAGTTCTGGTTACCGCAAGTGACTTTTCTTGGTCATATTGTCAGTAGAGATGGGATCAAGGTGGACCCAGCTAAGATTGAGGCAGTCAGAGATTGGCCAAGGCCAAGGAATGCCTCAAAGATTAGGAGTTTCCTTAGATTGGTAGATTATTATAGGTGTTTTGTGGAAGGGTTCTCAAGGATTGCTACCCATTGACGAAACTGACACGTAAGAACTAGAAGTTTGCATGGTCAGATAGGTGTGAGAATAAATTCCAAGAGTTAAAGCGGCGATTGATTTTGGCTCCAATACTGAGTCTTCCTATAGATTAGGAGAAGTTTATGGTATATTGTGATACCTCAAGACATGGTTTGGGTTGTGTCCTTATGCAGGCAAGGAAGGTGATTGCTTATGCATCACATCAGTTAAAGGAATGGAGGGATTAGCTTTATGATCTGGAGTTAACAGCGGTGGCTTTTGCATTAAAGGTATGGAGGCATTAAATTTATGGGGAGAAGTGTAAGATATACACTGACCATAAGAGCTTGAAGTATTTCTTCACGCAGAAAGACCTGAACATTAGACAGAGGCGTTGGCTGAAGTTGGTGAAGGATTATGACTGTGAAATCCTGTATCACCCAGGAAAGGCCAACGTGGTGGCAGATGCATTAAGCCGGAAAGGTCTTGGACAATTATATAGTGCGAGACAGATATCCAAGGAATTGGCAACGAATATGACCAGAGCTGGAATAGGGTTAGTGGTGAGCTAGTTGGAATCCATCACACTACAGTCTACTATTTTGGAGAGGATAAAGCAAAGTCAGTTGACTGATTCATAGCTGATGAGGATCAGAGGGGATGTCCTAGATAGAGTAGCTAGGGACTATATAGTGTCAGATATGGGCTTGCTGAGATACAAAGGTCGAATCTGTGTTTCGATGAATGTTGTTATCAGACAGGAGAATCTGAATGAATCTCATACTACCCCTTACTATTTGCATCCATGCACCACAAAGATGTATCATGATATGAGATCACTATATTGGTGGCCTGGAATGAAGAGGGATGTGACTAAATATTTGGCTAAGTGTCTGACATGTTAGTAGGTCAAGGCTAAGCATCAGAGACCAGCAAGGTTATTACAGCCTCTAGATATCCCAGAGTTGAAATGGGAGGATATCACAATGGATTTTGTGGTTGGGATACCCAGGATCGTGGATCAACATGTTTCAGTGTGGGCTATCTTGGATCGATACACCAAATTGGCTCACTTCTTATCGGCGGGGAAGACTTATACAGTTGATCAGTATGCAATTCTCTATGTGAGAGAGATAGTGCGCCTTCATGGGGCTCCAAGGTCAATTGTATCAGATGAGAACCCCACATTTACTTCCAAATTTTGAGGAAGTTTGCAGAGGGCTATGGGTACACAACTAAAGTTAAGTACTGCCTATCATCCTCAGACAGATGGACAAACTGAGAGGACGGTACAAATATTAGAGGACATGCTACGAGCATGTTTTTGGACTTTGAAGGGTCTCGGAGTAAGTATTTGCTATCAATCAACCATTGGTGTGGCTCTTTATGAGATGTTGTATGGTAGGAAATTTAGATCGCCCATTCACTAGAATGAGATGGGAGAAAGGAAATACTTGGGTCCTTAGGCAGTCTAGAGGACCAATGAGGCTATTGAGAAGATCAGAGCTCAGATGCTCACTTCTGAGAGTATACAGAAAAGTTATGCCGATCTGAAGCGTAGGTACATTGAGTTCCAAGTGAGAGAGTATGTCTTCCTTAGAGTTTCACAATGGAAAGGGGTGAAGAGATTTGGGAAGAAGGGCAAGTTGAGCCCTAGATTTGTAGGACCGTTTGAGATCCATAGAGGATTGGTCAGGTGGCCTATAGATTGGCCTTACCTCTGGCACGATCGGTCGTACACAATGTGTTTCATATTTCAATGCTTCAGAAGTATGTGTCTGATGTGACTCATGAATTGAGTTACGAATATCTGGAGCTGCAGGCAGACCTTTCCATGAAGAACAACCAGTCCAGATACTAGACAAGAGGACAAGGTCTTGATGAACTAAACCATACCTTTGGTTAAGGTATTATGGAGGAACAACATGGATGAGGAGGCGATCTGGGAAATAGAGTCCAACATGCGAGATCAATATCCCGATATGTTAAGGTAAAATTTTGAGGACAAAATTACTGTTAGGAGGGGATAGTTGTAACGTCCCAATTTCCCTAATAAGGCTTAGTGCCTTAATTAGGGGGCCAGAAGGGTAATAATTGAATTAAAATGTGATTAAATGCATGATTATATTAATTATGTGGGTTATATTATGATATGACTATATTGGCATGTTTAGGTGTATTAAGCATGCATGTGAGCCCACTTCTTATTAGAAGGGCATTTTCGTAATTTTGGCCTGTTGAGGGCATACGTGAATATATATGTTATATGATTGAGACCACATTATTATTTGGATATATATAGGTTATTCAACACGAGGTGATCATAGGGAGCAAGTTAGCAGTTTAGGCACAACGGGGAGAAACATATGGCTCGGGGTGAGCCTAGGGGTATTTTAGTAATTTAGTACATTGCAGGGATTTATCGGGTAATGGGAAATTATTTGGTGATTATTAAGGATATCGGAAGTAACGAGAATCATGAGGTGTTAATTATGATTAGCGGGAAAAGTGGAAAAAGATGGATTTGCCCTTGAGGGAATATGAGAGCAAGACATAGGCAAATGGGCAATTTGGTCCTTTATCTCCTAATAGTGACTTAGTCACTAGGTTCCTTCAGCAGTAGGAAAACCCAAAACACTCTCAACACTAAACTCTTTCTTTATTTCTCCCTCTCTTGATGTGTTTAAGAGTTCTTTGATTTTTATGGGAGTCCAAGCTTAAATTTGGAGTGGTTTGATGCTCTTGAGGCTAGAATTTCATTAGCTGCAGCTAGGAGGGTCATAATTCACAATTGAGGTAAGGTTGTAAACCCTCTTTTGATTAATTCTGATTTGGTTTTAAAGGTGTTCTTTAAATTTTAAGCTCAAGATGATGATTTTCAGTTTTGTGGGGGGGGGGGGGGGGGGTTAATTAAGTTTATGGTTCAGTTTTGATGTTTATAACGTATTGATGATGTTTTGGGACTGAATTATGGGTTTGGTACCACTTTTGGGTAAATTTTGAGGGAATTGGCTCGAAAAACATGTTTGAAAACTGGGTTCGCAGGGTCGCACCGCGGCCATGTTCTTGGGGCGTCGTGGCCCTCACGAACTCAGAGGCCAAGGTAGTTCCCTAAACTGCCTTTGCACCGTTGTGCATGATGGCCTGCGCCGCGGCCCATGTCCAATAGAATCAAAGGCTGGGCTCTTTGACTTGTGGAGAGTGACGACACTTAGTGAGGGGTGCCACGACTCAAAATGAGGAATTTGGCCAAGTTAGGTTTCAAGCGGCAGGAACTCGAACCTAAGGGCTCGAGAAGAATTCTACTACCCTGTTAGAAGAATTCGAGGTCCCAGAGACTAGGACTCAGTCCAGAAGTCTTTACTTACTCGATATTGATGGATATCATTTATTATGGTTGTGACTAGGGTACCTCTAGGGCTTGGGACAGGATCATGCTCGGGGGTCGTTGTTAATTAACTCGTGCTTGGACCAAAGGTAAGTAAATTACACCCAATACGTGATATATGTAATCAGGGCTTGGCCCGGTTGTTAATTATAAATTTGATCAGGGCTCGGGCCCCTGTGAATGAGCATGAATATGATTATGCCTGTGATTGCTTAATTAAGCATGTGTGAATACTCTGTATATGGATAATTGTTAAATGATGTATGCTTGTTTGCATTATCTTATTGAAAATCATTGACTTATAAGTCAATGGAGGCAATAGCGCGCTGAGCATTGGTCGGTGTGGTTAGGCCTAATCAGAAGCATGATATACGTTTGACCAACCCTATGGTTGTTGGAAAATTAAAGCGCCAAGTACGATGGGCCAGCTCTAAGGCTGGTTATACAGAGGATAGGGCAGTGAGCCCCAGGGTGACTCTATAGTAACATTTCCATGGGCAACATGCCCTGATATGACTTATTAGTCATTTATTTAGGGCAACGACCCCGGGGTGAATCCACGGTCACGTATTTAGGGCAACGGGCCTGATGTGACGTTGTAGGCACTTATCTAAATAGAATGCATGCATGAGTACAGTTATTATTGCTAGGCATGCATATTATTTTTCTATGATATGTTATTAACTACTTATGAGCATGTTTAAGTTTTCTTGCCGAGCCTTGGTTCACGGGTGCTATGTGGTGCAAGTAAGGGGAAAAGGAAGCTGGACCAGCCATGAGTTGGAGAGCTTCGGTGGCGATGTGTACATATGCGGATCCTCGACCACCACGGCCGGGGTTTCTCAAAGGAATTA
Source organism: Humulus lupulus (assembly GCF_963169125.1). Lineage (NCBI taxonomy): Eukaryota > Viridiplantae > Streptophyta > Magnoliopsida > Rosales > Cannabaceae > Humulus > Humulus lupulus. The sequence continues at coordinate 165,709,851 of NC_084796.1, read as the reverse complement.
GGGTCAAACTGTATTTTGCCGCTTAGGTCGGCTAGTTGTAACTTTTGAACTATAATTAGCCTTTTAAACTTTATTTTGGGATCCCATGTACGAACGTGAATATTTTAATGAAATGGTTATTCCTTTTTTACCAAACTTTTTAACCCTAAACTGTTAATCACGTTTAGTTACACGTTTATGGCCAAGAGACTCGTTTAGAGAGTCTAACACTATTTAAAACAAACAGTGTAACGGTCTTGGCTATCCAGGGCATTACAAATGTGTTCAAATCTTTGACTTATCCTCAAGAAAGTGACAATTGTTGTAGTGGTAGTGTTTTAGATTAAGAATGTTCAAAGGGGAAGCCTACAGAAGATCCTCTTGAGTTGAGTCTGATATCGAGCCTAGAAGAATATGATGGCACTGAGGCCATTGAGTATTTGAAATGGTTGAACGCAACTGGGCAGATTTACAAGAAAAAGAATGAAGAATTAGGTCAAGGCCCCGAGCGACCACTCCCATCCTGTAACATCCCCTGTTTTGAACACCGTTAGTAGCCGGTGAAGAATTATGTGACATGTTATTTTGATAAATAATATTATGTGAAATTATGTTATTTCGTGAATTTTATAGCATATGCAAAGAAAATTGGTCTTTGACCGAGGGGAAAACCCTAATAACGGAAAAATATTGGATCAGGTAAAATGAGGAATACTATGGCAAAAAAATATTTGGCAACAAAGATTTTATAGTCAAGCCAAAAAAATTAGAAAAATTGATGGAGGATTTAATTCCAATCTACCGGGCTTAAGAATGGAAATTCTTGCCCTAGCCTCTAAGGGCATTTTGGTCAATTTGAGTAAAATACCAAAATTATATGTTATGTGACAAATTTTATTAGTCATATTTATTTTATTTAGTTCAGCTTGGAGTTATTTGAAAACTATAGGGTAAAATTTTGGTTAAATTAGAAAGTGAAATTACCAAAAGGCCCTTGAGTGCATTAGAAGAGAGTTAAAAGGAACAAGGGAGTTTTAATCATTTCCAAAGGTGGAGAGATTACACACTCATTGGCTAAACCCCAATCATTCCCTCTTACACATCCAATTATTATTATTTTTTTTAAATTTCCTTTTTCCTCAAGAAAACAAAAACAAATCTCTCCATTCTCTCTCCCCAAAAATGAGATCTCCCCAAGCCTCCATGGCTGTATTTCCTTCCTCTCCTCAAGCTTAGGAACTCACTCTCCATTGAAGGAAAGTGAATATCAAGGAAGACTAGTGTACAGGTAAGTTCGAAACCGTGTCACTTTGTTTCCCTTCTTCTTCAAATCCGAAACCCTAAGGGGTGGATATGCATGCATGAGATCTCATGGCCAGGCATGGCAAGGATCTTGTATTCTAGGGTTCAAGAGAGGTGGTTCTAGGAGAATCTCAAAGTTTGAAACTTTTTGGTGATCTAGTGAAAACAAAGGTAAGGGTTCTAGAGTTTTTATGTTTTCCCACTCATCTCCATCTTTAACCCTAACATTCTTTTAAAAATTTGCATGTGGAACCTTTGGGGCTCGGTTTGAGTGTATAAAATTCAAGGAGGAAGTTTGACAAGCTAAGGAATCTCATGTCCAAGCTAGAACTACAAAGGGTGAGTTTTTGTTTGGTTTTTGAATAGTTTAGAGGAAAATGAAAAATGGTTAAAGAGTAATAGTTTTTCAAAGTTTTCCCTAATAATCTGAAAATGAAATTCTCGGGCAGCAAACACTACCCAGATTGTCCTACATTTTTTAATGAGTTTCCCTATCCTAAAAATTATTAAATTTAGAGAGAAACTAAATTATATACGAGTAAAGATCTTGGTAAAATTTCAGAAAGAACTGCGCTGCGGGGTAAGAGAAATAATTTTTAAAAGAACCCTGAAAATCTGAGAAAAACTCCTGGGCAACAAGCACTGCCCATATTTATTTAAATGGTTTAATGGATTTTTCTATCCCAAAATTATGAAACTTGATGAGAAAATTTTTAAGATATGTATCAAGGCCCTCGTAAAATTTTAGATTAAAATATGTCACGGTTTAAGAGTAGTAGTTTTTCTAAGTTGCCCTAAAAACGAGGAAAATTAGTAATTTCGAACCTTAACAAAAAATGAGTTTTGGGAGGTTAGTTATCCTAACCTAAATTGAATATAAACATGAGCTCTCGCCTAGTTCCCACCATTTGGACTCATAATACGCGAGCGGGATTTTAAAGGGTTGTGGTTAGAGAACCTAACATAGAGTATGAGCTTAAAAGCGGGATTTTTATCACGCTAAAACGAATAGAGAAAAAGTTAGGTTCGAAATTGGAAATGAAGTTGTTTTAAAAAATAGCTAAAGTTTTGGATATCTAACCAATCCCAAATTAGCTTAAGGTTATTGAGAATTCATTTTTACCATTTTCTAAACACGGGGTCCAATTTCCCTTTCTTTTCAAAAATGACATAATAAAGATCCTAGGTTATGGAATAAAGATGGTAAAACTGGGAGTTTGGTTTTATAAAACCATAAATAAAAAAATATTATCCTTAACGGATAATAAACTGTAAAAGGTTGAAACGTGGTATTTTTGGGTAAAGAATGGAAAATGGTAAACTCCGTACTTGAGTAAAAAGTGGGTAGCTTTCTAAGACTAAGAGTTGTTTAAAACTCCTTTTATAAGTAACCAAAATATGCGTAATACGATTGAAATAGTCATCTAAAGATAGAATATTAAAATGCACAGCACGGAGAGCACGCTGTGGTAAGGACGATTTCTCAGAAACCCATAAATTGATTAACATGAAATTTGGTCTTATACACTGTAAAGTGTCTAAGATAAATTTTTAGTATAGAGTCTCTAGAAGAACTTTATTGAATGTAGCTATCATAGAATATTAGTTGTACAAGTATGCCATAGTTTAATCCAAATACATTGTATTAATTACAATAACCGCGAAGAGATAAGCTGATACCAGAGTTAAAAGATCCAGCTAGGAACTAAGGACTCCAAGTAAGTTAGTATTTCTCTTTTTTGGCTACAACATGAATATACTAGTGTGTGCTTGTAGTAGTAGATTACACTAGTTTTGTTTGGGTCATTAAGACTAGGGTATGCTTAATACCAACTCTTGCAATGCTTTGGCATTCTATGTGTAACAACCCGAAGTCGCTAATAAGGCTTAAGGGCCTTGATTAGTGTGCCTGGAGGGCATAATGGGATTTGTGTGTGTGTCTTTACTGAGTAAAATGCATGATTATGATTTAAAGCATGTTATATGACTATTTGGCTATTTGAGATGCATGACTATGTGTATTAGTATGCATGTAGACCTGATTGTGTTAGAAAGGGCATAATTGTATTTGGCCATTTTGGGCATGACTGTGTTGATATCTGTGATCTGTGACTCGAGACGATCCTAGAATGAGCGGGTTAGCGGAAAAGTCAAAGCGGGAATTTATACCCGGCTTGGGTCAAGCCTGGGGAGTTTAAATGGGAATTTGGAAAATATATTGAGGTTAATCTTGATGATGAGGAATGTATATTTGGTGATTAATCAGGTATTGGGTAGCAAGCGGGAAATTATTAGAGACACTCGAGAAATTAGTGGGAATTGGGTAAAATGACTAAAATGGCCCTACATGGACAAAAAGGTTTAGAATTAATAGGGAGGGAATTTTGGTCTTTAGGCTTTTTAGAGATAAGTTAAATGAAGCTTTATATTTAGTTGGATTGGTAGAATAGAGTTACAAGGCTGAGAAAAAGAAAGAAAGAAGGAAGAAAAAGAAAAGAGAGAAAAATAGTGTGGGTTTTCTTCAAAGGATCGGTTTGTGGTTCTCCCACCATTTCCCTTCATTTTTCTTGGAGCTAAGCTCAGTGGTGAGCTAGGATAGGCTGAGCATCAAGGATCCTAAGCTAGACTTGAAGATTGGCAAGGGATTAGCAAGAACACATCAAACATTGAGGTAAGTTTTTAGAAGTTTCAATTTTAGGGTTTGACTGGTTTGAGCTGTGTATCTAAGCTGAATTGATGGGGATTTTAGGGGAATTCAGGCCAAGGTTGAGAAGGAGCAAGCTAAGGAGGTCTAGGGTTTAACTCAAGGTCGAATTTCCATCCACGGTATGATTTCTAAGTCTTTAACTTTGATGTTTGACTGAATTTCTGGGTTTAGGGTTCATTATGGTAGATCTTGAGTTTTGGGTTGCTTGAGCTTGGGTTATGAGTTCTTGGGATGCTTGGGATGAGTGTGAGGTGTTGATAAGTTTGTTTTTGGGTTTGGGAAAGATTTGGACAAGTTTGGGGTTGAAATGGTTGAAAGAAATCGCAGAAAATGAATTTGGGTGTTGCCTGTTTGCAACTAGTGCTACAGCGCTAGTCTTTGGGCGCTGTAGCGCTAGGCCCTGTTTCTGGGGATGTTTGGTTATGCTTGTAGCGCTATAGTGCCCTCTTTAGAGCGCTGCACTGTTCCTAGAAAGGGGTTTTTGGGCTATTTTTGAGGGATTTTGACCTAGGGTTCGGGGCTCGATTCCACCACCTTGTTTTGTGGATCTAGGACTTCCCGGGGGCTCGGGATTGGTCCCGAGGCTAGGTTTTGGACTTGAGGTTTGGTAATGACTTTGACTTATGGATTTTTTTTAGGTGGGCGCTAGGGCTCGAGTGGGATCGTGCTCGAGGAGTCATGTGATCCAAAGCTATCGAATTGAAAGGTAAGAAAACCATAGCACCCGAGAACAGGGAATGGGCCCACAGTGTTATTGCAGGGCATGGCCCTAGATTGTATTACGTGCGAATGTATAACCTTAGATGAATTATTATATGTTTGAATGATTATTTCAAAATGTACTATATGTGTGATTATAATGAAATGAACGGCTAAGGCCGAGAGCGGCGAAGGCTGAGAACGGCCTTGGGGCTGGAAGTAACACTTAGCACATGGAGTGCTTATAGCCAGGATGGGACCCAATGGATACATGAGTTATCCTTACGGTAAGGACCGAGACCCTAGGCTTTGGTAATGCCTCTGGGGCGGCAAGGCCGTGTTTGTTCAGTCTGATGGTTTTCCTATTTATCAGTGGATTATATGTCAGCTATATTTTATGCATATGTTATATATATTGTATGAGTTTTCTTGCTGGGCTTTGGCTCACGGGTGCTCTGTGTTGCAGGTAAAAGCAAAGAGTCAGTCAACCGGCCATGAGTATGGAGAGCGTGGGGGCGGCGCGTACATGTTCGGCCTGCCCGACTGCTTTGGTTGGGGGCGTTTTGAATATGGCTGTATTAACCTATTCTTTTGATAGTTAATCAAGTGTAAATCTATTTTTGAGTTGTACATATTTTGTAAACCTTGTTTTGGGATCCCGAATGTTTGATACTTAATGTTTTCAAAGAAACTAAGCATTTTCAAAGATTATAGCCTTAACCTCTGGTTTAGTCACACTTTTGGTTTTAGAAACCTCGAAGAGCCAGTTAGTTGCACAATTTCCGTTTTAAACTCACTTAGTAACGACTCTAAGGTGGTAGGGCGTTACACTATGGATAAATGGTAAATAGGTTTTGGTTGAAGCTAGAACCTTATCATAATAAAGTCCGGGTTGGAGCAAGGACAATGGTAATATAGTCTTGGTTGGAGCCAGGACAATAGTAAGATAGTCCGAGTTAGAGCCAGGACAATGGTAATATAGTCTGGGTTGGAGCCAGAATAAAGGTAATATAGTCTGGGTTGGAGCCAGAATAAAGGTAATATAGTCTGGGTTGGAACCAGAACATGGTAAGTTTATATTCTGGGTTGAAGCCAGGACAATGGTAATATAGTCTGGGTTGGAGCCAGGACATAAATGCTGGAACCGGGTTGTGGCCCGAATCCCTTGTTGATAATTTAATTGCTTAGTCATGATGTGTGCTAAATATAATTGAATATTCGAGAATCTTTTGAGTGCAGGATATTACAATATGAGTGATATATTGTAAGTTCCGGGAATTTGCTTAGTGCAGGTTATTGTGTTAAGTGTGAACTTGGTTGTTAGAAACAACCGAAGTTATTGTTTGATATGGATATCTATGTTGGATGCTCTGGGAAATTTCTGAATGCATGTTGTTTTGATATTTATGAACATTGATTATTGGGCACAACCAATGTGCTTGATTTTCTGTTAGGACTATTATTGAGAATTGTATGATTGGGTTGGAAATTATCCAATACCCTATGACCAGTAGTGGTAACTACCTTAGGGAAACTCACTACTGGGTTTAGTATATTTGTGTGCAAGGCTATTCTTTCTAAGCATTTTTGCTTACCTAGTTGTTTCATGTTGTAGGTAAGTGCAAAAGCAAAGTGGAGTAGTGAGCGGCAGAGTCTGCTTTTGGATATGTACATGTGGCCCGACCTGGGAAGGTTTCGATGGAACACCATTTTGAAAAGAAAGTTTGTTATTTATTTTATGACATTTGTTTTGCTTTAACTCTTTAAAAGAGTGGTTGTAATTCTGCTTGCTAAAACTAAAAGTGTGTGCAAACGATCTTTTTAAAAGTTTTTTTATATGGATTTTTGGTACAATGAATTAAAGTAAAAGTTTAGATTTCTGTATGTTTTGGTCTTGTATGTTTGGGGGTTGTTACAAGTGGTATCAAAGCTCGAGTTGAGCCGATTCTGTAGACAAACCCACATGTACATTCTACAAGATAGACCAACACTCACTATAAATACTGTCTTTTCATATCTATTTCCTTTACTTTCTTTATTTACCTCGATTCTATAAATTGTAGGTTATGGCTGATATACCTGAGATAGGTGACCCTGTGACAGAGAACCTACCCATGATCCTTACAGATAGGATCAATTACTATAGTCTCTTTAACAACGAGAATCCTTGACGCTTCGAGTATGATCATCGACATCGGTGTGCCATTTGGCGATGGACGCAGTACATGACCAAGGTTTTTGATAGGGTCAACACACCCAAGTGACAGAGAGCGCGGTTTGCTAGCACTTGTTTGAGAGGTGCACCCCAGGTGTGGTTCCATCACCGACGTTGGCAGATGGTTTGCATCACGTGGGACAACTTCTGTCTGGAGCTCGAGCTGTCGTTTGGGCCATGGATTGGCCTATCTCCATGGTTGATGGCGTATCTCGAGGCTGGACTGTAACGACCCGAATTTGCTAATAGGGCATAGGGCCTTGATTAGTGTGCCTAGAGGGAAATAAATGATTTAATATGCTTATATGGGGATTTATGTGAATATATGATAATGATGCATGTTTAGTTGAGTTAAATGTGCATGTGGGCCCCGTCTGGATATTAGGGGCATAAATGTGATAAATGCGATATATATGTGATATGCTGTGCAGCACGGTCCGAGCCAGTCCTGGGGAGCGGTTAGTCGGAAGGTCACAACAGGGTTGAGATTCAGACTCGGGGTGAGTCGAGGGGTAATTTGGGTACTAGGTGTGCTATCGGATTATCGGGATATGAAAATAAATATTTGGAGATATATTTGAGGATAGAATGTCTAGGAGGGAATACTGGGGAAATTTACCATTTTGCCATCGGGGACGTTTTGGTACCCCGAGCCTTGAGGTAATCACATAAACATAAGTTGAATAAGACAAACCTTAGAACCATTCAGAACACTTAAGGAACCGACTCATTTTCTCTCTCTAAGCAAGTGGACATCTTCTCTTTGGAGGCTTAAGGAGAACTTGGAAGAATTGGCTAGAAACTAGAAGGATTTCAGCTGAGAAATCTTGGGAGCTTGGAGCTTGAGGATTAAGGATCAACTTCAGGGATTGAATTTAGCAAGGGGTAAGCTTTAATTATAAGATTATGCTTAGATTTGTTGCTGGATTGTAAGAGTTTGCATGTTGGTTAAGTTTGATCTGTCTTAAGTGTTTTAGTTGAGCTTTGGAGTAGGATTCAATGGGGTTTTGGTACTGATATTGAGCTGAAATGATTGTGTTGGTTATCTAGGATTGTTAGCTAAGCTTTGGGTGAGTTTTCTTGAGGAAAGGAGTAGAAATATGGTGAGAAAATCTGGGTTCGGAGGTGAGGGCCGCGACCCTAGAATGGGCGCGCCGCGGCCCATGTGCGCGTGCGGCCGAGGAGTTCATGCGCACCGCAGCCCGTGTGTGTTGCAGGGGTGTGGTAGCCTCTGTTTTGAGTCTAGCCGCGACTCTTGAGGGTGGGGCCGCGGCTCTCAGTGCTAGTCTGCATTTTTTATGGGTGTTTAGGCTTGGGAATTCAATGGTTAAGGCTCGGGATGGATTTTATCACCCGGATTGATAGAATTCAAGGTCCCGGAGGTTAGGGTTATGGCTTAAAGTTATTTATTGGATTAGAGCTTGGTGGATGGATATTGTTAATATGTTGTGACTAGGGTTTCGGAGAGGATCAAATTAGAGGATTGTGCTCGGGACATCGGTGCTCGGAGAGCTCGGGACTCAGGTAAGAAAACCCTTGTTCCCATAAAGCTTGTGTGCAGGGCTGAACCCAATGTGTTTGAATAGAATTGGTATGTAGGGCTGAGCCCAATATGTTAGAACTGCGGGGTGTAGCCCTTTAACTGAATATGTTAGAATTCTGTACTTGCTTGCTATGCTATGTATGTTATGATGTGAATGATCGGCAAGAGCCGGGAACGGTGTAGGCCGAGAATGGCGAAGGGCCGGGGACGGCGTTGGGCACGTTGAGTGCAAGGCCGAGAACGACAAGGGGCCGGGAGCAGCGTTGAGCACGCGGAGTGCGAGTTGCCAGGGTGAGTCCCTAAAAGGATACCTGGGATATCCTCACGGCGTGGTCCGCGAACCCAGGGCTTGGTAAACGCCTAGGATGGCTAGGCCGTATGTGTTTAGCCCATTGGTGGCCTGCTTATATGCTTGATATATGTGTTGCATATGTTATTTGTTTATGGGTTTTCTTGCTGGGCTTCGACTCATAGATGCTCTGTGGTGCAGGTAAGGGTAAAGAGAAGGCTAACCAACCATGAGTATAGCAGGCGTGAAGCGGCGTGTACATGTTTGGCCAGCCTGGCTGTCACAGCCAGAGGATTTTGGGAGATGTTTGTAAATAAACTTAGATTTTGTCGTTTAGTCGACTTGGTTCAATTTTTATGTTGTAAATATTTCCAAACTGTATTTTGGGATCCCAAGTGTAAAAATTTTAAGATTCTCTATGGAAATTATTATTTCTAAAGTTTTTTCTCTGTTTATGGCTTAATTACACCGTTTGACCTAAAACCTCGATAAGCGAGTTGAAAGAACGTTTTTATACTCACTTGGTAACGACTCCAAGGTAGTAGGGCATTACAACTTGGTATCAGAGCGAGCCAAGGTTATTGGTTCTGGAGATTGACCGAACATGCACACACGCAGTCAGTGACAGGCTCAACTCAGGGTTGGTTGGTAAGATTGGTTAATATGTCTGAAAATGTGTTTGAATGCCCTAGTTGCCTGCTTATCTTGTATAGAACGTGATGAATGAGTTAACATATGCATGATGCTGGGGCATGGCTCGTTGCGTGTTATATGTTATATGAGATATTATTGTGGATGACTGATGTGTTTGAGAGGTGATTTTTGGATGTTGTCATCATGCCTGATGAGTAGCGTCGTTGGTTGCAGGCATATTTGTTGAGATGCCTCGACAATCAGCTAGACTCCGCGGCAGTAGAGCCGAGGATGACAACCAGGGTCAGGACCCTCCACCTGCCCCATAGAACTGGCAAGAGATGTTTGCTGAGATGGAAGCGAGACTGCAGCGAATAGAGGAAGAGTTGCGACAGATGAGGCAACAGGCCCCGCCTTAGGTGACTGGGCTGCCAGTGCAGCAGGTTGCAGCACCAGTGCCAGTGCAGTCTGCTATGGAGAATAAGTGGGAACCTTTGTATGAGAGGTTCAGGAAGCAGCATCCTCCCACCTTCGAGGGTGGATTAGACCCACTGCGGGCAGAGCAGTTGATGAATATGATTGCCTCAATTCTGGATTTTATGAGAGTTAAGGGGAATGAGAGGGTAGCCTGTGCTAGCTACATGTTCAGAGAGGATGCCCGCATTTAGTGGGACGTGGTGGTTCAGAGAAGGGATGTATCAGTTATGACTTGGGAAGAATTCAGAAACTTGTTTAATGAGAAGTACTACAGTGTGGCAGTGCGAGCTGCAAAGGTTGATGAGTTTATCAACCTGACCCAGAATCGATCGACAGTGACAGAGTATGCAATAAAGTTTGATAGATTGGTGAAGTTTGCGCCAGATCTAGTGCCGACTGATGCGGCAAGGAGGGATAGGTTTGTGCGGGGATTGAATGTTATGATCGCCTGCGATGTGAATATTACCTTGGATCTAGAGACTACTACTTATGGCCAAGTTGTGGACAAGGCTCTTACTGCTGAGAGGGCCGAAGATCATATTTGGAAGGATAGCGCTGTTAGGCGCGATGCCAGAAGGACAGTGCCTCCTTTTGTTGGGTTCAGTCATGGTGGAGGTTCTAGTGAGTAGAAGAGGAAGGCCCCAGATCCCTTTGTTCCTCCCAGTTCAGACAGGAGGGCGCGGGGTGCTTCCACTGGCTGTCAGGGTGGCAGTGATAACTGGAGGAGTTTTCCAATGTGTCTGCGGTGCAGGCGTCGACACCAGGGTGAGTGCAGGATTAGGGCCTGCTTTGTTTGTGGGAGTGCCAGCCATCTGAAGAGGGATTGCCCTCAAGTTTAGAAGGAGAAGCAGAAGCAGAGTGACAGTCTTGCTCCTGCCAGGGTATTCACTTTGACACGGACTGAGGCGGAGGCTAGCCCCTCAGTTGTGACAGGTCAGATCTCTAGTGCTGGTTCTTTGTATACTACATTGTTTGATTCAGGGGCTACCCATTCATTTGTATATGCTAGAGTGATAGATCAACTTTGTATACCTAGTGGTGTGTATGCTAGGGGATTTTAGACTTTGTTGCCAACAGGAGAATTGGTAGTCTCAAAGAAGTGGATTAGAGCATTGCCTGTAGAGGTAGATGGTAGAGAACTGTCTGTTGATCTGATTGAGTTAGAGATGGATGATTTTGACATGATTTTGGGAATGGATTGGCTATCCAAGTATGGGGCAACGATTGACTGCAGGCGCATAATTGTGACTTTTGAACCAGAAGGGGAGGTACCCTTTGTGTTTGTGGGGTCAGTTAGTGGACCGTGTGTACCAATGATTTCATCCTTAAGGGCTAGGGACCTGATGTAGGAAGGCTGCATAGGATTCCTTGCAAGCGTTGTGGATACTTCTAGGGTGGTGTCGGTTGGACCGAGTGAGACTAGATTGGTGTGTGAGTTTCCGGATTTGTTTCTAGCGGATCTTCCAGGGTTGCCGCCGCAGCGAGAGATTGACCTTGTTATAGAATTGGTACCAGGAGCAGAGCCAGTATCTAAGACACCCTATAGAATGGCTCCGGCAGAGTTGAAGGAGTTGAAGATTCAGTTGCAGGAGTTACTTGATTTGGGGTTCATCAGACCGAGTTTCTCGCCATGGGGTGCTCTAGTGTTGTTCGTTAAGAAGAAGGATGGGTCTCTTAGGATGTGTATTGATTATAGGGAGCCGAACAAGTTAACCATTAAGAACAAGTATCCACTACCTAGGATCGACGATTTATTTGATCAGCTACAAGGAAGAACAGTGTTTTCCAAGATAGATCTCTGATCAGGTTACCATCAGTTAAGGATTAAAGAGGAGGATATACCCAAGACTGCTTTCCGAACGAGTTATGGACATTATGAATTCCTGGTTATGTCCTTTGGATTAACCCAGCAGCTTTCATGGACATGATGAATAGGGTTTTCAAGGATTATCTGGACAAGTTTGTGATCGTATTCATCGATGACATCCTAGTGTACTCCCAGTCAGAGGCAGAGCATGAGCAGCATCTGCGGTTGGTACTACATCGGTTGAGGGAGCATAAGTTATATGCTAAGTTCAGCAAGTGTGAGTTCTGGTTGCCACAAGTTACATTTCTGGGTCATATTGTCAGTAAGGAGGGGATTCTGGTTGACCCAAGTAAGATTGAGGCGGTTAGAGATTGGCCTAGACTGAGCAGTGTTCCTGAAGTGAGAAGCTTTCTAGGTTTAGCAGGGTATTATCGGCGGTTTGTTGTGGGGTTCTCCAGAATAGCTACGCCATTGACAGAATTGACAAAGAAGAAGACAAGGTATGTCTGGACGGACAGGTGTGAGAACAGTTTTAAGGAACTGAAGCGGTGACTGATTACTGCGCTAGTGTTAAGCTTGCCGACAGAGAATGAAAAGTTTGTGGTCTACTGTGATGCATCTAGGTAGGGTTTGGGGTGCGTATTGATGCAAGCTGGTAAGGTGATAGCCTATGCATCGAGACAGTTGAAGGAATATGAGCAGAGATATCCTATGCATGACCTAGAGTTGGCAGCGGTGGTGTTTGCACTTAAGATTTGGAGGCATTATCTTTATGGTGAAAAGTGCGAGATATACATCGACCATAAGAGCCTAAAGTATTTCTTTACACAGAAGGATCTGAATATGCGCCAGAGGCGGTGGTTGGAGTTGGTTAAGGATTATGATTATGATATCCTATACCATCCTGGGAAGGCTAATGTAGTGGCTGATGCATTGAGTCGGAAGGGCCCAGAACAGTTGTTTAGTTCGAGGTAGATATCTGACAAGTTAGCTGAGGAGATGACCAGAGCAGGTATAGAGATGGTGGTTGGACAGTTGGCCAACATCACTCTTCAATCTACACTTCTTGAGAGGATCAAGGAAGCGCAGGGGAAAGATTCCCAGCTGCGAGGTCATAGGGAGAGTGCCTTACTCGGAGCGAAAAATGACTTTTCCATTTCAGAGATGGGGTTATTGAGGTACAAGGGCCGGATCTATGTTCCGATGGATTCTAATATCCGGCGAGAGATCTTAGATGAATCTCATACCACTCCCTATTCTTTGCCCCCGGGTACGACGAAGATGTACCAGGACTTGAGAGCTCTATATTGGTGGTCAGGCATGAAGAGGGATGTGGTGGATTATGTAGCCAAGTGCTTAACTTTCCAGCAGGTTAAGGCTGAGCATCAGAGGCCAGCAGCGTTGTTGCAGCCTCTGAGGGTCTCAGAATGGAAGTGGGAAGATATTACTATGGACTTTGTGGTTGGTTTACCGAGAACTGTAGGACAACATGACTCGGTGTGGGTGATTGTGGATAGATATACCAAGTTCGCCCACTTTTTTCCTGTTAGAAAAACTTATACTGTGGAGCAGTACATTGAGTTGTATGTGAAGGAGATTGTTCGACTTCATGGGGCTCCGAGGTCGATAATATCCGATAGAGATCCCACCTTCACCTCCAAGTTTTGGGAGAGTCTACAGAAGGCTATGGGCACGCAGTTACGGTTTAGTACCGCATATCATCCTCAGACGGATGGGCAGTCTGAGAGGACGATTCAGATATTGGAGGATTTGTTGTGAGCCTGTGTGCTTGATTTTGGGGGATCATGGAGTAAATATTTCCCTTTGATCGAGTTCTCGTACAACAACAGTTATCAGGCGACCATTGGTGAGGCTCTGTACAAGATGCTTTATGGAAGGAAATGTAGATCACCTATCCATTGGGATGAGACAGGTGAGAGGAGGTATCTGGGTCCAGAGATGGTTCAGAGGACCAATGACGCAATTGAGAAGATTAGAGCGCGTATGCTCGCCTCCCAAAGTCGACAGAAAAGTTATTCAGACCTGAAACGCAGGAGCGTGGAATTTCGGGTCGGTGATCATGTGTTCCTTAGGGTTTTTCCCATGAGGGGTGTGAAATTGTTTGGTGTTCGGGGCAAGTTGAGCCCAAGGTTTGTTGGTCCCTTCGAGATTCTGGAACGGGTTGGAGAGGTAGCTTACAAATTAGCGATGCCTCCAGCTTTATCAGGGGTTCATGATGTTTTCCATGTATCCAGGCTCCGGAAGTATATGTCAGATTCAACACATGTTCTAAGTTTTGAGAATCTGGAGCTTGATCAGGATTTGTCCTATGAGGAGAAGCCGGTTCAGATTCTTGACCGAAAAGATAAAGTCTTGAGGAACAATACCATCGCCTTGGTGAAAGTGCTGTGGAGAAACAACAAGATTGAGGAGGCGACGTGGGAACTTGAGTCAGAGATGAGGGAGCGGTACCTCAAGTTGTTCAGGTAATTTCGAGGACGAAATTTCTATAAGGAGGGGATAGTTGTAACGACCCGAATTTGCTAATCGGGCTTAGGGCCTTGATTAGTGTGCCTGGAGGGCAATAAATGATTTAATATGCTTATATGTGGATTTATGTGAATATATGATAATGATGCATGTTTAGTTGAGTTAAATGTGCATGTGGGTCCCATCTGGATAATAGGGGCATAAATGTGATAAATGCGATATATATGTGATATGTCTGTGCAGCATGGTCCGAGCCAGTCCTGGGGAGCGGTTAGTCGGAAGGTCACAACAGGGTTGAGATTCGGACTCGGGGTGAGTCGAGGGGTAATTTGGGTACTAGGTGTGCTATGGGATTATCGGGATATGAAAATAAATATTTGGATATATATTTGAGGATAGAATGTCTAGGAGGGAATACTGGGGAAATTTACCATTTTGCCCTTGGGAACGTTTTGGTACCCCGAGCCTTGAGGTAATCACATAAACATAAGTTGAATAAGACAAACCTTAGAACCATTCAAAACACTTAAGGAACCGACTCATTTTCTCTCTCTAAGCAAGTGGACATCTTCTCTTTGGAGGCTTAAGGAGAACTTGGAAGAATTGGCTAGAAAATAGAAGGATTTCAGCTGAGAAATCTTGGGAGCTTGGAGCTTAAGGATTAAGGATCAACTTCAGGGATTGAATTCTGCAAGGGGTAAGCTTTAATTATAAGATTATGCTTAGATTTGTTGTTGGATTATAAGAGTTTGCATGTTGGTTAAGTTTGATCTGTCTTAAGTGTTTTAGTTGAGCTTTGGAGTAGAATTCAATGGGGTTTTGGTACTGATATTGAGTTGAAATGATTGTGTTGGTTATCTAGGATTGTTAGCTAAGCTTTGGGTGAGTTTGCTTGAGGAAAGGAGTAGAAAGATGGTGAGAAAATATGGGTTCGGAGGTGAGGGCCGCGACCCTAGAATGGGCGCGCTGCGGCCCGTGTGCGCGCGCGTGCCGCGGCCCGTGTGTGTTGCAGGAGTGTGCTAGCCGCAACTCTTAGTGCTAGTCTGCATTTTTTATTGGTGTTTAGGCTTTGGAATTCAATGGTTAAGGCTCGGGATGGATTTTATCACCCAGATTGATAGAATTCAAGGTCCCGGAGGTTAGGGTTATGGCTTAAAGTTATTTATTGGATTAGAACTTGATGGATGGATATTGTTAATATGTTGTGACTAGGGTTTCAGAGAGGCTCAAGTTAGAGGATTGTGCTCGGGACATCGGTGTTCGGAGAGCTCGGGACTCAGGTAAGAAAACCCTTGTTCCCATAAAGCTTGTGTGCAGGGCTGAGCCCAATGTGTTTGAATAGAATTGGTATGCAGGGCTGAGCCCAATATGTTAGAACTGCGGGGTGTAGCCCTTTAACTGAATATGTTAGAATTCTGTACTTGCTTGCTATGCTATGTATGTTATGATGTGAATGATCGGCAAGAGCTGGGAACGGTGTAGGCCGAGAACGGCGAAGGGCCGGGGACGGCGTTGGGCACGTTGAGTGCAAGGCCGCGAACGACAAGGGGTTGGGAGCAGCGTTGAGCACGCGGAGTGCGAGTTGCCAGGGCGAGTCCCTAAAAGGATACCTAGGATATCCTCACGGCGTGGTCCGCGAACCCAGGGCTTGGTAAATGCCTGGGACGGCTAGGCCGTATGTGTTTAGCTCATTGGTGGCCTGCTTATATGCTTGATATATGTGTTGCATATGTTATCTGTTTGTGGGTTTTCTTGCTGGGCTTTGGCTCACAGATGCTCTGTGGTGCAGGTAAGGGTAAAGAGAAGGCTAACCAACCATGTGTATAGCAGGCGTGAAGCGACGTGTACATGTTTGGCCAGCCTAGCTGCCACAGCCAGAGGATTTTGGGAGATGTTTGTAAATAAACTTAGATTTTGTCGTTTTCGACTTGGTTCAATTTTTATGTTGTAAATATTTCCAAACTGTATTTTGGGATCCCAAGTGTAAAACTTTTAATATTCTCTATGGAAATTGTTATTTCTAAAGGTTTTTCTCTGTTTATGGCTTTATTACACCGTTTGACCTAAAACCTCGATTAGCGAGTTGAAAACACATTTTTAAACTCACTTGGTAACGACTCTAAGGTAGTAGGGCACTACATGGACGGTAGAGCCTGAGGAGGATCCCGAGCATACAGATGAGGATTTTGATATAGAGCTGGATATGCAGATGGATAGGGTAGATTAGGTCTTGCTGTGAAAGTCTTGTTGATACTTTTGTAAAGAATTTGCAAACCTACTAATTTTTAGAACTTTTAAATAGTGGTAGCAGGAGTATGTAGAAACCCCATGCATAGTTAGGGTTCTCTTCTGTATTTATCGCTCTACTAACTAAAATTTTATGGCATGATTTGTCATAATCATTTTGTATTGCTAGGTTATCACCTTGAATGTTATGACTACTCATTTTGAGTTGAATCGTTATGATTTTCTTTCCTTTTCCTTATGCACGGGAAACTTGTATACTAAAAGGTTTTAAACATTGTTGCATAGAGACTCACGATGGTGCCTAACACTTGAGCCAGGGGAGATCGAGCTGTTAATCCGCCAGACCCAGCCGAGCGAGTGTCCATTGACCAAGATGTAGATCGTGGTAGAGGCAGAGGAAGGGGTCGAGGCCGAGGGAGAGGTCATGGACAAAGAGCACAGCCAGCACCAAATTTGGCAACTCAGATAGAGAATCTGAGAAGGACTGTTCATGAGCAGAATGCAGCCAAACGCTCAGATGTTTGAGTCATTGATGCAAAGATTTCTAGATGCCCAGCTCCTCAGGAAGACATTCTCGAACAACAGGAATTCCTGGTGCAAGAAGACCCACTGGTGGGAGAAAATCTGCCAGCAGATCCACCTAGAACAGAACAGCCAAAACCGATCTTAGAACGGTTTATCAGGCGAAACCCACCTGTGTTCGTGTAATGCCCTAAACTCCAGGGACTGTTACGGTGTGCCTTATAAACAGTGCTAAACTCGTTAATCGAGTCATTTGGCCAAAATCGAGTAATTAAGTATAATTAGCAGTTTAGGGATTAAAAATTTTAGTTAAGATATAACGTTTCATTAGAACGTTTACTGTATACATTGGGATTCCAAAAATATAATTAGAGGTTTATTACAACAAAATATTTACAACCAGCCGATCTAAGCGACAAAACAGGGTTCAACCTTAGTTCCTCTTCAAACCTCAGCTGTGGTGGTCAAGCTGCTGCATATGTACACATCATCACCTAAGCTCTCCAACTCAAGGATGGTCTAGCTTTCTTTTGCCTTTACCTGCACCACATTGCACCCGTGAGCCGAAGCCCAGCAAGAAAACTCAATATGCTCATGAACAGTAATAACATGTCATCAAATCATAAGGCACACGCCTAACAAATATAGCCTTATTAAAGCAGGCAAATGAGTTCACGTAATGATGAATATACAACATCAGCCGATGATCATAATAATCATCTCGGGCTTTTAGCCCCAAATAGAAGAGTGACAGTTGTAATAGTCACTAAGGTGGGTTCCGTTCACATTAGCCATGTGACGATAGGGTCACTGGGGCTTTGTAGATAAGTGATCATTTCACTAGCTTAAACAAGATAGGTGTTTGATGAACTAGTCACCAAGATAACCTACTGCATGACCATAGAGTCACAACCATGGGATTCCGCTCCCTAGCCATGTGACAAACAGTCACCTAGGCCTTTGGCCCTGGCTCTGAGTAACTAGTCCTAGACTAGTCAAGCGCTTATAATTTTCATCGACCTTCGGGTCAGTCCAGCATCAATGCTCCCAGAGTCATTCAAAACTGATATCGATTAGATCTAATCTTTTATTGGCCCTGTATTCATGACGCTTATGTCGTTTCTGACTCTCAGGTCAGTAATACGTGACCAGTGCCGACCTTGACTAGTCAGTGCCATACACAAGTAAGCAATGCTATCAAACATATATCACATGTCAAATATCCGAATATAGGGCATTCAACATGCTTACTTAACAATTGCTAGCATAATTAGGATCATGCATAAACACAGAGACTCAAGCTCTGAACAATCTCATATTCAATATTCATAGCATGCCCTAATCACATGTTTCTCATGCAACACATGCATCACATTTAATCACTTGACATGCCTCAACAATAACCATGCATGTCACATATAAACATCCAACATGCATCAAGAATAACCATGCATGTCATATACATAGGGTGCAGTTTTCTTACTTCTGGTTCGAGCGAGAATTAGAACAAGAACGACCCTTGAGAACGATCGACCTTTTAATCCTTTAGCGGTCACCTAGTCATAACCAAATATAACCTCCATTATTAAAAATCATAAAAAAAATAGGGTCTTGATCTAAACCCCACTCTTGGGACCCCGAAATGTACCCACACGGTGAGTAGATTCGATCCCGGGCCTTAAGGATTGAAACCTCGAGCCAAAAACCCTTAAAAACACTCAAAACAGGATTCTGAAGAAATAAGGTAGCGTTGTAGCGCTACCCCCCCAGCACCCCAACACTCAAGAGAGACCAAAACAATCCTAAAGCCACCCAGGGTAGCGCCGCTTTGTGGGCGCTGTAGCGCTACCTCCAGCCTGAAGTTGCCCAGAAACTTCTCCCTTTGACTCCACCATTTCTAACCCAAACCAAAAGCTTCCCAACATCATTTAAATCCCCAATTGAACCAAAATATCATCTACATACAATCTAGGTATCATAACCCAAGCATCCCTTACGAAAAATCCCATCAATTCCCAACTTTCCAACTCAAAAACCAGCTGAAACTCAACTAGGAAAATAGAGCAAGAACAAGAGTTTTAATGGCTAAAAACTCACCTCAATCTCAGCAACACACCCTCTTCAATGGTAGAGCATAACCCTAGCTTATCACAACTTGGTTCCTTGGCTTGGTTCCTCAAAAAGAGCTTGAAAATCCAAAGAGAAAGGGGAGAGAAATGACCATCAGGAGAGAAGAGAAAGAGACTCTGTTTTTCTACAGCTTTCTAAACTTAAAGGGATGATATAAATCCTTAAGGGTGAAAAGACCAAAATGCCCTCATGCCTAAAATAAAACCTTAACAACCCCCAAGGGAAAAATCGTCCTTTCGCACCTATTTTGTTAATCATAATTAACACCCTCCAATTCCCGTTATTCTCAAATACCAATAATTCATATCTCGTTACCATTTAATTCCCAGTAATTTTCTAATCATTAAAATCACCCCGAGCCCCGAACTTAAACCTGTTATGACCAGACCGAACACTTACATTTCATGATCGTCTCATGCCGAAAGGCTTGAACAAATCCACATATAATGTGGTACCATTCATAACTCATCCACATGCACGAAAATACACAATTACGCCCTCAATGGGCCAAATTACCAAAATGCCCTTCTAATGAAATATGAACCCATATGCATGCGTTTATCATCATATCATAATATAATTCACATAGACATGCATATAATCATCTAATATCGTAATAAATCAATTATGGCCCTCACAGCCTCCTAATCAAGGTCCTAAAACTTATTAGGAAATTTGGGGCATTACAGTTCAAATGGACTTCGGACACCCTGATGGCAGAAGAATGGGTCAGCGTGCTGGAGAGAATCTTTGACTTTGTGGTAGCTATCGAAAGGGAAAAATTAATCTGTGAGGTGTATATGTTAAGGAAGGACGCCCGCGTTTGGTGGGATATTGCTAGGAAGGGGCGTGATGTTGCACAGATGGAATGGGCAGAATTCCTGACCCGATTCAATGCAAAGTACTACAACAAGACAATGATAGATCAGAAGGTGGTTGAGTTTGCCAACCTAGTCCAAGGGTCACCTAGCGTACAGGAGTACATGCGCAAGTTTGACCAACTCTCAAGATTTGCTATGGATCTGGTACACACTGAAGCCAATCGGGTATGAAAATTCATGAAGGGGTTGAAAAGAGAGATAACTCAGTTCGTGGATATCAGGGAGACAAGCCCGGACACTTATGATGAAGCCGTAGAGGGAGAAATCCGCCAAGAATCTTGGTTAGTACAAAAAAAAGAAGGAGCCCTATAGAGCTGAAGAACGAGCATATGTTCCAAATGGTCGAGGAAGATACTCTAACAACCAGGGCATATCTTCTGGGAGGTTTGCATCCAGAGGCAATCGAAGTATGGGGAAGAACAATACTCTAGAACACTCTCAGTTTTCCAATGGTGGAAATAATAAATGAAGAATGGAGCCACCAAGCCAAAGTTCTAACTTGAATAAGCAGCCAAGGAGAGAAAACAATTATTGGCCGAAGTGCAACAAGTGCAATCGATGCCACCCAGACGAGTGCAACAACAACTACTTCACCTATGGAAAGCCGGGTCATTTCTCCAGGCATTGCCCAACTCATAGTTAAAAGGGAGGAAATGACCAACCAAAGCCATTAGGAACTGCACCACGAGTCTATACACTCACCCAGGGTGATAAAGGAGCTGGGACTTCCGACATGGTGTCAGGTTAGCTTCCTGTGGCTAATAATTCAACATTTGCATTGATGGACACTTGTGCATCCCATTCTTTTATTGTTGCATATTATGTTGGTAAGATAGATAGGAAGCTTGAGCCTATGACGAATGTATGTGGTGTATCTTTTCCTTCCGAGGAGGATATGATGGTACGGTTTTGGGTTAGAGACTTACTAGTCTGGGTCGAAAGGTCGGGAGTTGACCGTGGATTTGCTAGTTTTAGATTTACATGAGTATGATGTTATTTTTGGTATGGATTGGCTAACCAAATATGGGGCAGTGGTGAATTTTAAACGAAGAAAGGTGACTTTTAACCCACCTGGGGAAGAACCGTTTGTGTTCCAAGGCACAACCCGCGAGAAGAATTTCGCTATAATCTCCCCGATTAAGGCTAGGAAATTATTGGACGATGGATGTATCAGCTACCTAGCGAACGTAATAGACAAGGATAGGGAATCTAAGCTACAACCATCTGAGGTAGTAGTGGTGTCCAAATTTCCGGAAGTGTTTTATGAGGATCTTCCAGGGATACCCCTGGATTGAGAAGTCGAGTTCGAGATTGAGTTGATTCCAGGCACCACACCTATTTCAAAGGAACCATACTGGATGGCATCGGCAGAGCTCAAAGAATTGCAAGCACAATTACAAGAATACATGGATAAAGGATTTATACGACCAAGTCATTCTCCTTGGGGAGCCCCAATACTATTTGTGAAAAAGAAAGACGGCTCCATGAGAATGTGTATAGGCTACTGCGAACTCAACAAAGTGACTATCAAGAACTGATACCCATTGCCAAGAATTGATGATCTATTCAATCAACTTATTCTCGAAGATCGACTTGAGATCCAGATACCACCACCTGAAGGTCAAGGAATCGGATATTCCCAAGACCGCATTCCGAACTCGATATGGCTACTATGAGTTCGTGGTGATGTCTTTTAGACTCACCAATGCGCCTGCGACATTCATGGATCTTATGCATAGGGTACTAGGTGAGTATCTAGACAAATGTGTGATCGTGTTTATAGACGATATACTTGTATACTCATAAAATCAGGGAGAACACGCTCAACACCTGGAACTAATCTTACATTGATTGCATGCGAAAAATTTGTACGTGAAGTTCTCCAAGTGCGAATTCTGGTTGACTCAAGTGAGTTTTCTAGGACATGTGGTGTCAGGAGACGAGATTGCAGTCGGTCCGGCCAAAATACAGGCGATGAAACAATGGAAAGACCCAAAGAACGCACAAGAGGTCCGCTGTTTCTTAGATTTGGCACGGTATTATAAGCGCTTTGTGGAGGGTTTCTCCAAAATAGCTATGCCTGCGACCACACTGACCCAGAAGAACATCAAGTTTGAGTGGTTAGACAAGTGCGGACAGAGTTTTCAAGAGTTAAAAACTAGATTAACAACAGCTCCAATACTCACTATCCCTAAAGGCACAAATGGTTATGACATTTACAGTGATGCGTCAGGTTAAGGACCCGGAGCAGTATTGATGCAACACAGGAAGGTGGTCGCATATGCCTCCCAACAACTGAAAAATTACAAGAAAAAGTATTTGACTCACGACTTGGAGTTAACAGCGGTAGTGTTCGCATTGAAGATCTGGAGACACTATCTCTATGGGATTCACTACGACATATACACGAATCACAAGAGTCTGAAATATTTCTTCACCCAGAAAGAGTTAAACATGAGACAATGAGGTGGTTAGAATTGTTCAACGATTACGATTACGATATATTGTATCACCCAGGCAAGGCTAATAAAGTAGCTAATGTGTTGAGTCAACAGCCAATGGCTTATGTAATTTCGGTGAAAGAAATACCCCAAGAACTACAAACCGATACATCAAAATTAGATTTGGAGACAGTAGTGGGAAGATTGGCAGAGTTATCCGTGCAACCCACGATCATGGAAGCGATCCAAGGGGGACAGCTCGCAGATCCGTGGATCCAACGACTAGTGCATGAGACTATGGAAGAAATGTGAACAAGGTTTCACATCTTGGAGGATGGAATGTTGGGTTTCAAGGGCGGAATATGCGTGCCCGATGATGAAGAGATCAAGAGGCAAATATTTTATGAGGCTCACAATACTCCTTACGCTATGCATCCGGGAATCCACTAAGATGTATCAGGATCTCAAAAGATACTTTTGGTGGGTAGGAATGAAGAGAGATGTAGTGGAGTACGTGGCACACTATTTGACGTGTCAACAAACCAAAGCAGAGCATCAATGACCCGCAGGGTTATTACAGCCGCTAGAGATCCCTGAGTGGAAATGGGAAATGGTCACCATGGACTTTGTTACTGGGTTACCACACACTCCAAAGGGGCACGATGCAATCTAGATTATCGTTGATAGATTGAAAAAATCCGCTCATTTCTTACCCATTAAGAAAATAGATGGTGTAGATAAGTTGGCAGACTTGTACATTGCTGAGATAGTGTGATTACATGGGGTTCCCATCTCTATAGTGTCCGATCGTGATGGACAATTTACCTCCACGTTTTGAAGAAGAATGCAAATGGGATTGGGAACTAAACATAAGTTTAGTACTTCCTTCCATCCATAGACGGATGGCCAGAGCGAATGAACAATTCAGACCTTGGAAGATATGTTGAGAGCTTGCGTGCTGGATTTTCAAGGTTCATGGAGTGTAAAACTTGCATTAATTGAGTTTGCCTACAACAATAGCTATCATGACTCGATAAAAATTTCTCTGTATGAGGCACTATATGGAAGAAACTGTCGATCTCCAATCCAGTTGCATGAGAGTGGTGAGAGGAAATTCTTGGGATCAGAAAAGGTAGACCAAACTACGAAAGTCATTAGATCAATCCATCAAAGGTTGTAGACCTCTATAGATCAACAATGCAAATATGCTAATCATTGTTGGAGACCATTAGAATTTGAAGTTGGGGACAAGATACTGTTAAAGATATTTCCCCTGAGAGGAGTTATGAGGTTTGGGAAAAAGGGCAAGTTTAGCCCTAGGTACATAGGACCGTTTGAGGTTCTATAACGCATGGAAAGGCGACATACCAACTAGCCCTTCTGCCCGCGTTCTCTAGAGTTCACGATGTGTTCCATGTTTCAACCTTAAGGAAGTACGTGAACGACCCCACTCATGTGTTAAGTTACGATAACTTAACATAGATCCTCAACTAAGCTATGAGGAAAATTCGGTCGCGATTCTGGATCGGAAAGACAATGTGTTAAGGAATAAAATAATACCTTTGGTAAAGGTGCAGTGGTGTAACCACGACATTGAAGAGGTGACCTGGGAGACGGAAGCCGAGATGCGGGAGCAGTACTCCCATCTGTTTTGAGTTTTGGGGACGAAACTTCTATAAATTGTAGGTATTGTAACATCCCAGGTTTTGAACACTGTTACTAGCTGGTTGAAGCCGATGAATTATTATTTGACATATTATTTCGATAAATAATATTATGTGAAATTATGTTATTTCATGAATTTTATAGCCGTTGTGCTAATTTTGTAAAGGGTATACGCCTATGCAAAGAAAATTGAACCTTTATGCCATTGTATTACTCTCCATTGAAGGAAAGAGAAGCTCAATGGCCATGCATGGCATGGATCTTTTATTCTAGGGTTCAAGAGAGGTGGTTTTAGGAAAATCTCAAATTTTGAAGCTTTTTGGTGATCTAGTGAAAACAAAGGTAAGGGTTCTAGAGTTTTTATGTTTTTCCACTCATCTCCATCTTCTACCCTAACATTCTTTTAAAAATCTTCATGCAAAACCTTTGGGGCACGGTTTGAGTGTATAGAATCCAATGAGGAAGTTTGAAAAGCTAAGGAATCTCATCTCCAAGCTAGAACTACAAAGGGTGAGTTTTTGCTTGGTTTTTGAGTGGTTTTTGGTTATTGATGTTAGATCTGGTTGTGAAGGTTATTTTGTTGGATTTTGAAGTTTATTTTATGCTTGAAGGTTAGCTTTGTTGGTTTTTTTTATTTTCATGCATGCATGTGGCTAGGGTTTTGCTAGTTGTGTTTATTTTGCTAGAATGTGTAAAAATGCATGCTGCCAAGTTTTCATGGTCTGACTTCCAATGGGTCAGATCGTATCCTACCACCTCTGTTTGGGGAAATAATTTGAATGGTTGCATAGTTCTAGATGGGTAATTGAGTTTAGGATTTGGAAAATTGGAAAAAAGGTGTCTTCAAACCTAAGTTATGAACTTTTTGGCATCTTGATGCAATCTAGAAAATTTCTGTGAGAATGCACTGCCCAGATTGTTTTGAATATTGAATATGTTTTACTGAGCCAAAAGCCATTAAATTTGGTAAACTGTTAGTTAAAATATTTATAAGAATCACAGAAAATTTTAAGAGGAAAATGCAAAATGGTTAAAGAGTAATGGTTTTTCAAAGTTTTCCCTAATAATCTGAAAACGAAAATTTCTGGGCAGCAAACACTGCCCAGATTGTCTAACATTTTTTGATGAGTTCCCCTATCCTAAAAATTATGAAATTTTGAGAGAAACTAAATTAGATATGATTAAATATCCTGGTAAAAGTTTAGAAATAACTGGGCTTTGGGATAAGAGAAATAATTTTTCAAAGAACCCTAAAAATTTGAGAAAAACTCCTGGGCAGCAGGCATTGCCCAGATTTCTTTAAATGGTTTAATGGGTTTTGCATCCCAAAATTATGAAACTTGGTCAGAATTTTTTTAAGATATATATCAAGGCCTTGGTAAAATTTTGGAATAAAATATGTCACGGCTTAAGAGTAATAATTTTTATAAGTTGCCTTAAAAATTGGGAAAATTAGAAATTTTGAACCTTAACAAAAACTGAGTTTTGGGAGGTTAGTTCTCCTAACCTAAATTGAATTTTGACGTGAGCTTTCGCCTAGTTCCTATCATTGGGATGCATAATACGTGAACAAGATTTTAAAGGGTTGTGGTTAGAGAACCTAACATAGAATATGAGCTTAAAAGCGGGATTTTTATCACGCTAACATGAATGGATAAATATTTGGATATCTAACCAATCCCAAATTAGCTTAAGGTTATTGAGAATTCATTTTTACCATTTTCTAAACACAGGGTTCAATTGCCCTTTCTTTTCGAAAATGACGTAATAATGATCCTAGGTTATGGATTAAAGATGGTAAAAATGGAAGTTTAGTTTTATAAAACTGTAAATAAAAAAGTATAATCGTTAACGGATAATAAACTGTAAAATGATGAAACGCGGTATTTTTGAGTAAAGAATGGAAAACAATAAACTCCGTACTTGAGTAAAAAGTGGGTAGTTTTCTAATACTAAGAGTTGTTTAAAACTCCTTTTATAAGTAACCAAAATATGCGTAATATAATTGAGAGAGTCATCTAAGGATAGAATATTAAAATGCACAGCGCGGAGAGCATGTTGCAGTAAGCATGCTTTTCTCATAAAGCCATAAATTGATTAAAGCGAAATCTGGTCTCATACATTGTAAAGTGTATAAGAAATTTTTTAGTATAAAGTCTCTAAGAGAACTTTATTGAATGTAGCTATCATAGAATGTAGTAGCTATACGAGTATGCCATAGTTTAATCTGGGTACATTGTATTAATTACAGTAACCGCAAAGGGAAAATCGGATAGCGAAGTTAAAAGATCCAGCTGGGAACTAAGGACTCCAAGTTAGTTAGCCTTTCTCTTTCTTGGCTACAACATGAATATACTAGTGTGTGCTTGTAGTAATAGATTACACTAGTTTTTTTTCGGTCATTAAGACCAGGGTATGCTTAATAACTACTATTGCAATACTTTGGCATTCTGCAGATAAATGGTAAGTAGGTTCGGGTTGAAGCCAGAACCTTAGCATAATATAGTCCGGGTTGGAGCCAGAACCATAGCATAATATAGTCTGGGTTGGAGCCTGGACAATGGTAATATAGTCCGGGTTGGAACCATGATATGGCAAGTATATGGTCCGGGTTGAAGCTAGGACAATGGTAATATAGTCCGGGTTGGAGCCAGGACATAAATTCTGCAACCGGGTTGTGGCCTAGATCCCTTGTTGATAATTTAATTATTTAATCATGAGTGTGCTAAATATAATTGAATATTCTGAGAATCTTCTGAGTGCAGGATATTACGATATGAGTGATATATTTTATGTTTTGGGAATTCACTTAGTGTAGGTTATTGTGTTTAGTGTGAACTTGGTTGTTAGAAACAACCGAAGTTATTGTTTGATATGGTTATCTATGTTGGATGCTCTGGGAAATTTCTGAATGCAGGTTGTTTTGATATGTATGAACATTGGTTGTTGGGCACAACCAATGTGCTTGATTTTCTGTGAGGACTATTTTTTAGAATTGTATGATAGTGATGGAAATTATCTAATACCCTATGACCGGTAGTGGTAACTACCTTAGGGAAACTCGTTACTGGGTTTAGTATATTTGTGTGCAAGGCTATTCTTACTAAGTGTTTTCACTTACCTAGTTGTTTCATGTAGTAGGTAAGTGCAAAAGCAAAGTGGAGCAGTGAGCGCCAGAGTCTGCTTGTGGATATGTACATGTGGCCCGACCTGGGAAGCTTTTGATGGAACACCATTTTGAAAAGAAACGTTGGGACCTTGTTATTTCTTTTATGGCATTTGTTTTGCTTTAACTCTGTAAAAGAGTAGTTGTAATTTCATTTGTTAAAACTAAAAGTGTGCGCACACGACCTTTTTAAGAGTTTTTTATATGGATTTTTCGTACAATGAATTAAAGTAAAAGTTTATATTTTCACATGTTTTGGTCTTGTATGTTTTGAGGGTTGTTACACATCCATAGAGAAGCCTCCAACTCTAGAGATGAAGTCTCTACCAGAGCACCTCTGCTACGCTTATTTGGGTGAGAAAGAGAATTATCTGTCATTATTTATGCTTCTTTATCTACTATGAAAGAAGAGAAATTACTCAGAGTATTGAGGGCTCATAAGTTATCCATTGAATGGACTCTAGATGATATAAAGAGTATAAGCCCCTCAACTATTATGCATCGTATTTTAATGGAAGATGATAGCAAGCCAAGTATCGATGCTCAGAGGAGGCTAAATCCCTCAATGAAGGAGGTGGTAAGAAAGGAAATCTCGAAGTGGTTGGATGAGGGAGTGATATACCCAATTTCGGATAGTGCATGAGTTAGCACGATTCAAGTGGTCCCTAAGAAAGGAGGAATGATGGTGGTCAAGAATGATAACAATGAGCATTGACGGGGTGGAGAATATGCATCGACTACCGAAAGCTTAATAAGGCAACAAGGAAAGATCATTTTCCTTTGTCTTTTGGGGACCAGATGTTGGATAGATTAACGGGTCATCCTTACTACTACTTTTTAGATGGGTACTCTGGTTATCTACAAATTCCAATAGCTCCCGAAGACCAAGGGAAAACCACATTTACTTGTCCCTACGATATGTTTGCCTTCTGGAGAATGCCGTTTAGATTATGTAACACTCCAGCCACGTTTCAACGATGTATGATGTCCATATTCTCTGACATGGTGGAAAAAGGTATAGAAATCTTTATGGATAGTTTTTGGCTCTTCATTTGATGGTCATTTAGAAAATTTGGAGATGGTGTTGAGAAGATGTGAAGAGTCAAATTTGGTCTTGAACTAGGAGAAATGTTGCTTCATGGTGACTGAGGGAATTGTTTTAGGTCATAAAATATCCAATAAGGGCATTGAGGTAGACCGTGAAAACATCTCCACAATAGAGAACCTACGGCCATCGGTTTCTGTAAAAGGTGTTCGGATTTTTTTGGGTCATGCTGGGTTTTATAAAAGGTTTATGAAGGACTTTTCTAAGATCTCGAAGCCTTTGTCTACATTATTTATGAATGGGGTGACCTTCAATTTTGATGATGACTGCTTGAGAACGTTCAACACCTTGAAGCAGAAATTGATCACTGCACTGATTGTGGTATCATCGGATTGGGATCTCCCTTTTGAACTTATGTGTGATACGAGTGATTATGCAGCGGGGGCAGTGCTTGGGCAGCAAGTTGACAAGGTATTTCACACAATTTATTATGCTAGTCGAACCTTGAATGATGCTCAACTAAATTATGCAACTACAGAAAGGAACTTCTTGCTATTGTGTTCACTTTTGACAAATTTTGAACCTATCAAATTGGTAATAAGGTAATAGTCTACACCGACCATTCTGCCATTAAATATCTTATGACCAAGAAAGATGCCAAGCCATGCCTTATTGGATGGGTCTTACTGTTGCAAGAATTTGATATGAATATTCGAGATAAAAAAGGGACTAAGAACCTAGTGGCGGATCACTTATCAAGGTTAGAAACTGAGGAAGGGCACAATGAGAGAGAAGTGCAGATCGATGATAACTTTCTGGATGAACAACTATTTACTGTGAGTGATAATGAAGTGGTACCATGTTTTGCAGATTATGTAAAATAATTAGTGGCCAAGGTTGCACCTCCAAACATGTCAAGACAGTAATTAAAAAGTTTTATTCAGAGGTTAAACACTATTATTGGGAGGAGCCCATCCTTTATCGACATTGTGCAGACTAGGTGATTCGTAGATGTGTGTCCGAAGAAGAGATGAACTCCATTTTAAATCTCTATCACACTCTTCAGTGTGGTGGTCATTTTGGGGAACCCAGAACAACGGTGAAAGTATTGCAGTCAGGGTTTTATTGGCCTGCTTTGTTCAAGGATGCCAATTTATTTGTAAAAGGATGTGATCGCTGGCAACGGCGCCAAAAACTTGATAGCAAAAATATAATGCGCAAGTATATACAATCGATTCAAGTAATATAGATAGAAAATAAGAATCGTTCCCACGAAGACTATCAATCAAGTACCAATAACCAATTCTAGCTTTCTATTTGGCTGTAAAAAAATAGAGTGATTTTTATACTAAAAATAAAATTAAAATAAACTGTGCAATTATAAAGATTGATTCAATAATTAAAAACCTAGGGTATTAACTTCATTAACTTTTCAACCTGTTAATTTTACTGATCAACGCATATAATTCTTCAATTTCTATCCTAATAGCGTGTTAACTAAAACAATCCTAATTCTTTTTCAAGATAAAAATATCTCAATCTATATGAAAACTTTCTACATACCTGTGATAAGTTTTAACATATAACAGGCATGAAGCATAGAAACCCTAAATGCTACACAAACCATACAGGTACTCTCGTCCTATATGCAATTTATGTCTATATGATTATAGAATATTCAACTCCCCCCTCTCTGATCTCGAATCGAAATCATAAATCATGTAAATAGTGATCAATTATCCACATCCATTAAGCACAAATCATATAGAGAGAGGGTTGAATAAGAAGAAGTTTATATGAACTTCCTAGAAAATTAACAAATATCCAAGTGACTACATTAAACCCTAGAAAAGATGTTTAGTTCATAACAGACATGACTAACACAATAAAATAGATGTACAGAAACATAGAATTAAGCTACTAAAAATAGAGATAAAAACTGAAGAAAAATAGAGTATTAGAGTTAAACAGCTGCTAATCTCGTAATGAATAAAAAACCTCCTAATAAATGACCTAAAATTCGCACTTAAACAAAACACGTTTTCCCTTTTGGTGAGGCGGACTACGACTTGCTCACTTATGAGTCCGGTCGATGTATTTTCGTGAAACTTCACTCCATCTCTGGAATTTCAGGCGCCGCGACTTGATAGACCAAGTCGCGGCCTGTGTCTTTTTGATCTCCTTTGCAGATTCACCTCTGCCTCCAAGCGCACTGCGACCCAAGTATCCAAGTCGTGGCTCCTGGGATCCTTTGTCCTTAATGCCTCTGTCCTTTCACAGTCGCGACTCAAAGGGAAAAGTGTTGGTATTAAATTATCAATCAAAGGCCCGTAGCAGAATATCTGGACCCATTTTAATAAATATTAATACCAGCTAAGATCATATACATATATAAACATTAAATCACATACAAAACAGATCAGAGATTAACTCTTGTAGCCTATGAAGTGTCATTGAATCTTTTTGTATAAAATCAACGATCTTCCTATCCAGTAATCTGAAAGCTCACACCTTGATCTTCCAGACCAATCCTCAAACACACAAGGACGTGGGTGGGCACGTAGGATTCAAAACGTTGATTTATGTGACTCTCTAGATGTACTCAGCACATGAGATCAAGAGAGGTTTGACTGAGAGAAGAGGTTTAGAATAGTTTTCAGGTTTAGAAAAAACTATTGCTTTTGAGAGAGAGTCTATATTTTTAATCTCATAATAATAATGAAAAGCTTCTTTTGAAAGTAACATACTATCAGACTTATATAAAAATATTTAATCTAATTAAATAATTTTTATTTTATTAAAAATAAAATTCAAATTAAAACGGATATGATATTTATATTTAATTGTTTATTTAAATCATATTTAAAAAAATTAAATAACTAATTAAAAAAAATTATTTGAAATTCAAAATTCAAATCCGAGGGATAAAAATCCTTGACATAGGCGCCACACACTGTGTGCTATACAGTATGTGTCGCCCAACCCTATTAGAGTTTCCCTAATTTTCTCATTTGTTTGTTTAATCAACTTTTAAGACAATATATTTATCTCAGCATAAATATCAGTTAATTCAAAATTAATTTTATCTAAAAATATCAGTTTTAAATTAAATAAATAAATATCATATTCTAAATAAGATATTTATTATTCTCTCTCCTTATATTAATCCAAACAAGATTAATATTAATTTTAACTTATAGTTATTCAAAATAAAAATTATATAGTTAAATAATTAATTAATTCACAATTAATCGATTACCCATAATTATCACATAATTATTTCCTTGCCCTGAAAAATTAATTACTTTAAAATTTAGACATTCTCTCTACAATTCTTTCATTTGACATCCTTACCCTTGACTGTGTAGGTCAGAGGTGATCTAGGGACCATGGACCTATAATACGAAGCTCCAATAAACCAGATTATTAATCAAATAATCTTATTTATTAATTTCATAATTACTCTACTATAAATATGAAATTGCACTCTAAGTATTTATAGAATTATATTTACAGAGTTTTCTCTTGTAGTCCATTGATACAATCAATATATATAGTTTTGTCCTCCATTATTGGTTCGTTAATTAGAGCTGGTCAAAATTACCGTTTTACCGTTCTAATTTTCTCTTGATCCTTAAGTACTATTAATTCACTAGTGAATAATTAATCTACAATCTAATTATATATTTGAGCTCAATAACTATTCAGTTCCAGAATTAACCCTCAAGGGAACCAATATTCAATCCGTTAGGAAAGCATGGATTCGAATATAGTAATTCATGTTCCCAGCCATCCATGATATTGAATTTCCAAAACAAAAGTCATTAGGGTCATTATTCTAAGAGACCATAAAGAGTGAATCTAAAGATCCAATTAACACAAACAAGAGTTCCTGAATACTCAGCATTTAGACTGATCTACAAATGATCATCTATTATGATAAGAATTAAATCTTTATGTCAAACGGCAAGTTTATAAAGATAATTAATTCTCATTGGTCCTATCATTTATAATCTCTATTATATACAACACCTTTACTAAGATGTGAATCCACATCAGTAATCCGAATCTAGATTACTCGCATCTCGTATGCTTAGCAAACCGTACTAGTAACCATTCATTAAAGATTTCATACTTTAATATGTTACTGACTATTTTATTAATTATACATGACCTTAATTCTCTCGTACTAATACATGATCATATTCTCATGAATGAATAGAGAATTTTCTTGATATTATTATATAATTAATTCAAACTATAATTATAACATTCAAATATAATAAAATTGTACTTTTATTTAAAACCAATAAAATGTCTTTACATGCTTTTAGGGCATTAATCCTAACACAAATTCGTGGCCCGTGTTCCAGATTTCTTGATTTCATGCCTTTTCAACCTTTGTTTAGCACCAAATTCATTGTAAATGTTCCCGACTCTCCCGAACTCACATAAAATGGCCAAAAGCTCCCAAAATACACAATTTCATCACTAAATCTGCTAATTTCCTCTCCATTCTCAAATTCATAGCAAAAACATGAAAACAAAACAAACACAAGCATAATACTACACAAAACCCACAATTTGACTTGAAACTAAGACTAAAACACACTCTAGGACTACCCTAAACTAGACTTATCAGTTGCATGAAAACACCAAAATATTAAATAATGAGAATATAATTAAAGAAAAAGGAAAATTGATTCAGTTAAAATACCTTTGAATATTGAATTGAATATATATGAATTGTACAATGAAGAAGTCAACATGTATTTCAATTTTATTGTAAATTTAAAATATTTAAACATCATTCCCTAAAGAGAATGCTTGAAAATGAAAATTTATTTTAAAGATTATCAATATTTCATATATTAGCCATGTTATCATATATGTAATCTTTCTTGCAAGAATCAAGTGATGTCTTTTCAATTTTGTTCCAGTGAAGTGAATTCCTAAAGTGAATGATACTCAAATAATTATTGGTGATAAGAAAAATATATAGTTACTACTTTTGTCAAGTATTCATTGCACATTCCTAGAAGTGAATGTCTGAATTATATGTATTATAGTAAACTTTTTCATTAGTCAAAATATATACAATTTTACTTGTCAATTTTTTAGAAAAGCTACAAAGATTATTTGAAAAAGTTCTTGATGAAACCTTAACACAATTGATAGCTAAAGTTAAATATATCTTCATGTACCACTCGTATAATTTCTATCTAATTGTGAATGTGGCAAGAAATGACTTATTATTTATATACCAGTCATATATTTAAATATATATAATATATGATATATCAAGTCATAAGAATGATGAATGGTTATTTCATTAATAAATTTTGCCACTTGTTGGAAAGAAATGAGAAAAAAAAGTGATATATTTGTATTATGATTAATGAGGACCAATGAGATGGTTGAGAAGATCAGAGGACCAATGAGGCAGTTGAGAAGATCAGAGCGCGTATGCTTTCCTCCCAGAGTCGATAGAAAAGTTATTCAGACCTGAGACGCAGGAGCGTGGAGTTTCAGGTGGGTGATCATGTGTTCCTTAGGGTTTCACCCATGAGGGGTGTGAAACGATTTGGCATTCGGGGTAAGTTGAGCCCCAGGTTTGTTGGTCCCTTCGAGATACTGGAGCGGGTTGGAGAGGTAGCTTACAGGTTAGCGATGCCTCCAGCTTTATCGGGGGTTCATGATGTATTTCATATATCTATGCTCCGGAAGTATATGTCAGATTCGACGCATGTCTTGAGTTTTGAGAACTTGGAGCTTGATCAGGATTTATCCTATGAAGAAAAGCCAGTTCAGATTCTTGACCGAAAAGATAATGTCTTGAGGAACAAGACCATCGCCTTGGTGAAAGTGCTGTGGAGGAACGACAAAGTTGAGGAGGCGACGTGGGAGCTTGAGTCAGAGATGAGGGAGCGGTACCCCGAATTATTCAGGTAATTTCGAGGATGAAATTTCTGTAAGGAGGGGATAGTTGTAACGACCCGAATTTGCTAATCTGGCTTAGGGCCTTGATTAGTGTGCCTGGAGGGCAATAAGTGGTTTAATTTGCTTATATGTGAATTTATGTGTATATATGGTTATGATGCATGTTTAATTGAGTTAAATGTGCATGTGGGCCTCGTCTGGATATTAGGGGCATAAATGTGATAAATGAGATATATGTTGTATATGTGTGATATGTTTGTACAGCACGATCCGAGACAGTCCTGGGGAGCGGTTAGCCAGAGAGACACAAAGGGGTTGAGATTCGGACTCGGGGCGAGTCGGGGGGTAATTCGGTTATTAGTTGAGCTATGGGATTATCGGGACATAGAAATAAATATTTGGAGATATATTTGAGGATAGAATGCCTAGGCAGGAATATTTGGGGAATTTACCATTTTTGCCCTCGGGGACGCTTTGGTACCCCGAGCCTTGAGGTAACCTTTAGACTTAAGTTATATAAAATAATAAAAGAAAGGAATTGTTTAGAAACTTGTGAAACCGACCCATACTTCTCTTTGGACTGAAGTTAGCTTGAGCTTATCTCTTTCTCACTCCCTAAGACAAAACTCAAGAGGAAACTCATAGGGAATTCTTGGTGCAAGCTAGCATAAGTAAGGGATTCAGCTGTGTTAACTCAGAAGCTTAAGGCTTGTGGATTAAGGTTCAACATCAGGGGTTTGAATTCAGCAAGAGGTAAGTTTTCCATGGAAGATATGTTCAAGTTTCAGCTGTGTTTTCAAGCTTTGCATGTGGGTAGAATCTAGGCTGTTTTTGGGTGTTCTAGTTATATTTTGGAGTGGATTTCTGTTGGGTTTTGGTGTTGAAATTAAGCTGGAATGATGGTGTTATTATCTAGAGTTGTTAGCTTAGCTTTGGTAGAAATTGGCTTGAGGAAAGGATGGAAAACTGAAGAGAAAATCTGGGTTCGCTGTGTAGCGCCGCGGCCCTAGGAGGGGTGCGCCGCGACCCGCGTGCGCGCGCAGCCATGGGAGGCTGAGAGAATTCATGCGCGCCGCGGCACTTGCAGGGCGCACCACGGCCCGCGTGGGGGTCAGTGGAGAGCTAGCCTCTGTTTTGAGGCTAGCCGCGGCTCTAGTGGGAGGGGCCGCGACCCTTAGTGTCAGTGAGGATTTTAATGATATTTTTAACTTGGGAACTTAAAGGGTAAGGCTCGGGATGGATTTTATCAATTGGATTGATAGAATTCAAGGTCCCGGAGGTTAGGGTTATGGTTTGAGGTTATTTATTGGGTTAGAATTTGATGGACAATATTGTTAATGCATTGTTTCTAGGATTTCGGCGAGGCTCACGTTAGCGGACTGTGCTCGGGGCATCGGTGCTCAGGAAGCTCGGAACTCAGGTAAGAAAACCCATGTTTCCATAGAGCTTGTGTGCAGGGTTGAGCCCAATATATATTAAATGGAAATGACATACAGGGCCGAGCCGTATATACTAGAATTGTAGAGCATGGCTCTTTATCTGTTTATGCTTGAATTCTATGCTTGTTGCTATATCGTGTTTGATATTATATGTATGATCGGCAAGAGCCAGGAACGGTGTAGACCGGGAACGGCGTGGGGCCGGGAACGGCGTCAAGCACGATGAGTGCGAGGCCGAGAACGGCAAGAGGCCGGGAGCGGCATTGAGCACGTGGGGTGCGAGTTTCCAGGGCGAGTCCCTAACAGGATACTTGGGATATCCTTACGGCGTGGTCCGCGAACCCAGGGCTTGGTAAACGCCTGGGACGGCTAGGCCGTATGTGTTTAGCCATTGGTGGCCTGTTTATATGTTTGATTCGTGTATTGCATATGCTATCTGTTATGGGTTTTCTTGCTGGGCTTCGGCTCACAGATGCTCTGTGGTGCAGGTAAGGGTAAAGAGAAGATCAACCAACCATGAGCACAGCTGGCGTGAGGCGGCGTGTACATGTTCGGCCAGCCTGGCTGTCACAGCTAGGGGATTTTGGGAGATGCTTGTAAATGAACTTAGATTTTGTCGTTTAGTCGACTTTGATCAGTTTTGTGTTGTAAATATTTTCTAAACTATGTTTTGGGATCCCAAGTGTAAACTTTTATGATTAGCTATGAAAAACTACTTAATCTAATGTTTTCTTTTTAATTATGGCTTAGTTACACGTTTTGAATTAAAACCTCGATTAGCGAGTTGAAAGCACGATTTTAAACACACTTGGTAACGGCTCTAAGGAGGTAAGGCATTACAAATATTATTTAAATTGAGTCAGGATGAGTCTAATAACGCTTGAAGCGTAAGTGATCAAAGTAGAAATTATGAAGAAATAAATGTTCATTTGGTTCGTCCTAAAGATGTCGTAAGAAAGAGGTGATTATGAAGATATCTTAATATTATAAAGTATTGATAATTTGAACATTAAATAAAAATGGTGCTCTAGAAGATAATATTTGTATTAAATAAGAATAATATAAAAATACATAGCGGAATTTATAAGGAATGAATTTTCAAAAAATCATTAATATCAGTCAGGATCATACATATATAAATCTATTATATAACACATACAAGGAATAGAGATTACCTCTCATAGCCTATCAAGTGTCCTTGAATCTTTCAATAAAATCAACGATCTTCCAATTCTTATGAAAGCTCACACCTTAGTCTTCAAAGTTGTTCCTCTAACACACAAGGACGTGTGTGGGCACGTAGGATTCATATGTTAATTTTAGGCTCTATAGATGTACTCAACATATGAGATCGAGAGAGATTTGAGAAGAGAAAGGCTATAGAAACTTCTAGAATTTTAGGTATAGAAAATTCTATCATTTCTTTACTTTAAGAGAGTCTGATAACCTAGAAACAACTGACTTAGAAAAGAATCGCTTATTTTCAGGTTTATAAAGATAATTAAACTATTTTAAATAGTCTTTATTTAATTAAACTAAAACTGATCAATTACAACTTATTTTAATTATTTAATTTAAATTATATTTAAAAAAGAATAATTAAAATAATTAAATAAACAAATTAATTTAAAATTCAAAATTCAAATTCCAGGGATGGCGTTATGTATGTGGCGCCACTCACTGTCAAATACAGTGAGTGGCGTGTGCCATTGTTACCTATCCTTGAGTGGCGTGTGCCATTGTTACCTATCCTTGATTTTCTCATTTGTTTGTTTAATTAATTTTAAGACAAGATATTTATCCCAAAATAAATATCAGTTAATTCAAAATTAACTTTATCTTAAAAATCTATCAGTTTTAAATAATTATCTTATAATAAGATAATAATTAAATCCTCCCAAATATTAATCCAAACATGATTAAGATTTTTTTTAACATAAAGTTTTTCAAATAAAAAATATATAGTTAATTAATCAATTAATTAATTCACAATTAATCAATTTCCCATAAATTTTACATAATTATTTCCTTGCACTCTAAGTATTTATAGAGTTTTCTCTTGTAGTCCTTTGATATAATCAATTAATGTAGTTCTGTCCTCCATGTATTGGTTCATTAATTAGAGTTGGTCAAAATTACCATTTTACCCTTCTAATTACCTCTTGTTCATTAAGTACCATTAGTTCACTACCGAATAATTAATCTATAATCAAATTATAGATTTGAGTTCAATAACTATGTAGTTCTAGAATCAACCTTTAAGAGAACCAATATTCGATCTGTTAAGAAAGCATGGATTCCATTATTGTAAAATCATGTTCCCAACTATAGATTGCATTTTTTGCTATCAACTAATTAAATCAAGCTTAAAGAAAATGCAAGAAGAACACAAGGATTTTACGTAGTTCGGGTTATTAATTAACCCGAGTTCACAAGTCACTTGTATTATTACTTGGTAAGCTTGGGTGTCTCAAGCTTCTATGGAGTTCAGGCATCGTATTTGTAATGTTGTTAATACAAAAGTGGGGATTCAATTCGGGATCCTTTACAAAGTGTGCCCTAGCTCTATTTATTGATGATCAAGGGTAATTAATTCCCTTAATTGGGATATATTTACAAACCTTCTCACTTAATGTGACATTAATGCTAATCAATATACATTCCACTGGTTATGGAGCTGGTGGGCATGGGCGTATCTCCTCGGGCCCACTTAAAAGGTTATAGCCCACAACTTTTTGGGGTAACATGTCCCTGATAGTGTTAGGGGGTAACTTCACATTTTCCCATGTCAGGCGGCGTCTTGAGACATCCTACTTGTCACCCGTACGGACTCAACACCACAACTTGGGTAACAGTAACATGTCAAACAGCTGCTTGTGGTCCAGGGTCTCTGCTCTTGACACCTGACACTATACTCCAGGCCTGGAGGACTATTCTCACAAGTCCGGAGTACTGGAGAAGAGAGGACAGGGAGGGCATCATAACTATAGTTCTCAAGGTGTAACTTCCTGAGGACATCCTTCTCCAGAGGCGGTGCACGATCAGAACAGATAGGCTTACCCTCCGAGGAGCTCTAGGCGAGCACACCAATGCTTCATTATCTTCTTTAAAGATTAATTACTCTCTAATGATTTCCATGTGTCACTTGGTGAAAACATGGAGAACATTTACCCCCCAAGTCTTCACTCGTCCTTAGATAGTGGACTTAGATCGAGAGGAGTAATCTTAAGGGACGTATTCGGGGGGAGACGTTTGGGCTTCTCGAAGCTTGCTACCCAAAAAAATGTGACACCACGTGTCGACTCCCTATTGTTGGGCCCATCAAGTCAAGGGGTAACTATTGGGAATTGTGCCATTAAAGCAATTTTACTTGACAATGGTTTAAATGAAATGAATGAATGAATTGAATTATTGTGTATTTGTAGCTTATGTACTATATTAGTGTTATATTAAGTAAATATTAGAAAATTCGCAAGTTCATCTATGTGGTTTCAATCTTATATTGGTATGAGAGGATCGAGATTGAGATAATGGACTTAAATAGTTCGCAGTAAAATAAAGTTGTGGAATCTTTAGATTAATTACTACAAGTACAATCCACTAGTATTATGAATACATGTGACCTAGATCCGGGTTACTAGTGTAGTAGGACACTTTAGTGGAGGTTGTAACGACCCAAATTCGCTAATAAGGCTTAAGAGCCTTGATTAGTGTGCCTGAAGGGCATAATGGGAATTATGTGTGACTTTAATGATTAAGATGCATGATTATGGTTTAAAGCATGTTATATGACTATTTGAATATCTGAGATGCATGACTATGTGTATTAGTATGCATGTAGGCCCTGATTAGGTTAGAAGGGCATAATCATAATTTTGGCCATTATGGGCATAACTGTATTGATATATGTGATAATTGTCGAGACCACATTATTATGTGGATATATCTGTGATCTATGACTCGAGACGATCCTAGTGAGCAGGTTAGCGAAAAAAGCCATGGCGGGGATTTATACCCGGCTCGGGGTGAGCCTAAGGGTATAAATGAGAATTTAGTGAGTATATTGGGGTCTATTTTGACATCAAGGAATATAATTGGTGATTAGTTGGGTATCGGGAATTAAGCAGTAAATATTGGCGACACTCGAGGAATTAGCGGGAATTGGGTAAAATGACTAAAATGCCCTTAAGTGGATTAAAGGGTTAGGAATAAAGGGGAGGGCATTAAGGTCATTTGGATTTCTAAAGATGGGAGATACTAAGGCTTTATGTTAGTGGAAATTGTAGAGAAGTGTAGAAGTCTGAGAGAGAGAAAAGAAGGAAAAGGAAGAAAAAGAAAAGGAGAAAACAGAGAGAGTTTTCTAAGGTCGGTTTATGCTTCCTTCATCAGTTTCTTGAGGATTTTTGGAGCAAAGTTCAGAGGAGAGCTGGGTTAGGCTGAGCATCAAGGATCCTAAGCTAGGTTTGAGGAATTGGCAGAGGTTTAGCAAGAACTCACCAACACTTGAGGTAAAACTCTGTAAGTTCCTTCAGTTCTTGTTTTGGTGTTTAGCAAAGATATCTAAGCTGTGTTGATGGGGAATTCTAGGGAAGTTGGAGCCAAGGGTTGAGAAAAAGCAAGCCAAGGAGGTCTAGAGATAACTTGAGGTCGAAGTTCCATCAAAGGTATAAATTCTAAGCTTTAACTCTGATGTTTAACTGGTTTCTGTTGAGTTTTGATGTCTGGAAGTGGCTATGGTGAATTTTGAGTTTAGGGATGCATGTGCTTGAGTTCTAGGTATTTAGGGTGCTTGGGATGAGTGGAGTATGCCCATAAGGTTTTTTTTTTGAGTTTGGTGAAGGTTTGGAGAAGTTTTGGTTGAGTTTGGTTTGAGGGAATCGCTGGAGGGAAAACTGATGTGGTGTCTGTCTGTGACTAGCGCTACAGCGCTAGCCTTTGGGCGCTGTAGCACTAGGCCTTGCATGCTGAGGGGATTTTTCTTCTGTTTGTAGCACCCTCCTAAGAGCGTTGTAGCGCTGCCCTGCTTTCAGAAAGGGATTTTAGGGTTATTTGCAAGGGTTTTTGACCAAGGGTTTGGGGTTTGATTCCACCACCTTGTTTGGTGGAACTAGGACTTCCTGG
The DNA here is from genome assembly GCF_963169125.1 of Humulus lupulus. Lineage (NCBI taxonomy): Eukaryota > Viridiplantae > Streptophyta > Magnoliopsida > Rosales > Cannabaceae > Humulus > Humulus lupulus. The sequence continues at coordinate 165,669,113 of NC_084796.1, read as the reverse complement.
GGCTTGGGATTGGCCCCGAGGCTAGGTTTTGGTCTTGAGGTTTGATGATGACTTTGGCCTATGGTTTTGTATAGATGAGCGCTAGGGCTCGAGAGGGATCGTGCTCAAGGAGTCAAGTGATCAGAGCTAGCAAATCGAAAGGTAAGAAAACTGCACCCAGTTATATGTTTGCGATGGGACTAAGTGCTCCCGATATTGTATTATGTCATTGATGGTATTACGCCATGGGACATGTGGTAGCGGCCTAAGGGTGCCATGCACTATATTTGCGCATAGGGCGCGGCTCGGCCACTGGTAGCCGAGGACAGCTTAATATTCACTGAGCTCGGTTTAAGCGGGCCGGAGTCAGTGGGATAACGGAGGGAGCGACCTAAGGGCGCTAGCCCTAGTTATCATTTTTGAACTGATATATGATATGAGTTTATATGTTTAGTATGTTGAATACTTAATTATACTGAATGATTATATGGTTGAGAATATGTGATGCAATATGAGATATTGGTTTGTCTGCTGATTACTTATGCTCTGTTGTTGTGTTTTCTTCCTGGGCCTTGGCTCACGGGTGCTACGTGGTGCAGGTAAAGGCAAGGGTAAGCTGGACCAACCCTGAGATGGAGAGCTGCGGGGTTGAATGTACATAGCCAGCTGTTCGATCACCATGGTCGAGGAGTGGATCAGAACAGAGATTGCCTAACTGTCTATTTTGCCTTAATATGGCTTGATGTTATATTTAAACCTTATGACTTTTGTAAACGGTCTTTAAACTTAATATTTTTGGGATCCCGTGTAAACAGACAATGTCTCTTAATGAAAAATGTGGCTTTTGTGACCAAAACATTTTAACCTTAGCTCCTTTTTAGTTCCAATAGCACGTTTTTAATTAAATGACTTGATTAGGAAGTCCAACACGTTATAAACACACAGTGTAACAGTCTTAGTTATCCAGGGCGTTCAGAGGTACTTTGCATACTAAGAGTATGTAGAACTGGACCAGATGTGACTTGATAATACTTGTTTAAATATCGTTTCGTAGTCTTATAAAATACATAAACTGATGATCATATACAAACTGATCTTAATCCTGAAGTTACTATGAACTCCTATATATGTCATTTGATCCTTTGATTCATGCGTTATGGTTTGTCAGAATGATTAGGCTAAGAACTATTGTTTTGGGGACTCAACGATGTATATGGCTGGGGACATAACTTAACAGATATGGAATCTATACCTTCTTATAGATTGAATGATGGTTTCCTATTGGGTTGGCTTTTGGAACTGAAAAGGTTATTGACGTCAAATTAATAATCAGATTATGAATTAACCTTCACTAGTAAAGTCAATGGTACACTCGGAATCAAGATATAATTAAAAGGGTAAAACAGTAATTTTATTCCCACTTAATTATGAGTCATCAATCGAGGATTAATTTGTATGTGATGATTATATCAATGGACACTTTATGGTTACAATAAAGTACTCAGTAAATATATGTCTTTAATTCTCAAGAGTGCATTCTCATATTTATAGTGAAAAAATCATGAGATTAATAAATATGATTATTGAATCAAAGAGTTTTGGTTAATGATCTATTATTTATTGGAGTTTAAAATTATTGGTCCATAGGTCCCCAGGACGGCTATATCAACATTATTCAAGGTAAGAGTTGATACAAGGATCAAACTGTGAATGAGCTATTTGAGAGTATATTTATTCTTCAGGATAAATATGTAATTGTGTGATAAATGAAGTTGCACAATTTATTATTGCATTAATGCAATTTTTGAAATTGTGTAGAAATAAAATTAATTGATTTTAATCTTATTTTATTTAAGTGATAAAGGATAAATATGGATAGTCAAAATTGGTTTTGATTATTATTTTTATTTAATTAACAATAAGATGATAATGAAAATTGAAATTTTGAATTTTGAATTTTGAAATTCAAGTTGTTATCTTTTCCTTAAAAGATGATACCTTATTTGAATTTCTAATTATTAATTAAATAAAATAAAAATGCATGAAAAATCAAATCCCCTTATTTTAGGGAGGTGTTACACGCATAGGGCTTCCTTGACTGCCATATGCGTGTACCACTACTGATAGTGATCAGTTATTGGGTTTTTATTTTATTTTATTTAATGAATTAATAAAACATTTTGAAAGGGTTTTAAAATAGAATGTAAGACTTTGTCTTTAATTATCATTTATTTTATTTGTTTACCCAAAAACGACCCCTGATGATTTGGCAGATTGACCTACACGTGGCAGGTACATGGCAACTTTAGGAGGATGCATCCTAATCGACCCTTGACCAGAAAGTTGTTGATTTGTCAAGCGTCATACTTATCTGGGACTAGTCTGATCGCATACTTCCTTTTACTCCCTTTATTTGTGCAAATCTATAATTATGCATTAATTGTAATTTCTTTTATTACCTAGATACGCAAGTCTTAATGGTAATTAAGGCCCATCGGCCCATGCAATCTTCTTGAGCCTATAAATAAGAATGAAAGGGCTCAAGGAAGGGGAATTTTGGAACTTTTGGTTTTTGTACACTGAGAGAAAAGTAGAGTTTGATTAGTCACTAAAGTTGTAATTCTCCCAAGGCTTGTGAAACTCATGAACCCTAGTTCATTGATCACATAATTGGAATTCTACATCAATAAAAACACTAAGTGGGCGTAGGTCATTACCATCCAATTGGGGCTGAACCACTATAAATCATTTGTGTCATTTATTTTTCCATTTGATTTTTCTTCTTGATTTCATCTTATTTTATATCGTTTATCTGACTCTGTGTCGTTGACTAATTTGAGGGACAACATTATTATTATTAAGATGATAAATTTTATTTGATTATGATTATTATTATAACAATACCTATATATTCTATATGATAGAAAATAAGAGAATAACAGTTTAACAAGTAGAATCAGAAAATTGATCACTTTTCTCACAAAAGATAAACAATTCTCTGTAGCCTATATTTAAGAGTCTCATGTGTTGAGAATACTTTTGATTCACAAATTTGATTCTTGTTCTCTATGTGCCCACCCGCATCTTGAGGTGTATATAACGTCTTGGAAAATCTCGGTGTGAGTACTCAAATGAGGATAGGAAGATCGATATATATATATATATATGAAAAGATTCAAGGATTCTTGATAGGCTACAAGAGGTAAATCATTTCATATTATTTTTACATATAGATATTTTAATTGATTAACATATTGCATATTAAAGGATCCTCATATAAATTTGTTTATATGAATTTTTTTTTGTTATATACAATACTACCATTACCGCAATTTATGTTGTGCACTAGGAATAGTTACTTCATGTTTTCCCATGTCAGGCAGCATCGTGAGACTTCCTACTTGTCGCTCGTACAGACTTGACACCACAACTTGGGTAAAAGTAAAATTCCAGATAGTTTCTTGTGGTCCTGGGTCTCTGTGCTTGACACCGGACACTATACACCAGACCTGGATGACGGTTCTCGCAGGCCTGCATGACTGGAGTAGAGAGGACAGGGAGGGCATCATAACTATAGTTCTCGAGGTGTAACTCCCCGAGGATATCCTTCTTCGGAGGTGGTGCACAATCAAAACAGATAGGCTTGTCCTCCAATGATCTCTAAGAGAGCACACCAAGGCTTTATTATCTTCCGTGAAGCTTAATTACTATGTAATGATTTCCACGTGTCACTTGGTGAAAACACGAACAACAATTTCCCCTCAAGTCTTCACCCATCCTCAGACAGTGGAGACATAGATTGATAGGAGTAATCTTAAGGTACGTAGTCTGGGGGAGATGTTTGGGCTTCCAGAGGATTGCTACCCACAAAAATGTGATGCCACGTGTCGACCCCCTATTGCTGAGCCCATCAATTGGTGCCATTTAATGAGGGGTCTTGTCCACACCCAAAACATCTATTCCGTACCCAAGGTGTCCTTTCACACTGTACCCAAGGTGTCCTTTTCCCACATTTTGATCATAATCCATTCCTTGATAATAGGGACCATTGAATCACTCTCGAGTGCCTACTCCCAAGGTGTTCAATGGTCGGGGATTGATTGCTTCCCATCCAAGTTCAAGAGTATAAATTCAAAACCTGGCCTCTCGTATCCTTTACGTTAGCATTTGAAACTCTCCCTATTTCAATGCTCATAAAACCCTCTCGCCAATTACACGTTCTTCAGGTTCATAAATTCTTCACCGACGACCTTGGAAGTTTGGAGAGAAGCTAGATACTTCTGGGTAAGTCATACCAAGTATCTCTGCGTTCGAACCAGACTAAGCACTTACCAGAGTTTCATATCGAGTAACTCATCATTTTTTGAATTTATGTTCATGTCGATTTCTAGGTTTATGTTTAGCTTCCTAGGGATTTTAGGATTTTGACCATTCATGCTCTTTGATGTTTAATGGCATTCTTGGTATTCGACCGAAATCTGGAAAATCTCTATATTTCAGCGAAGTTCTTGAGTTCCAGTGGTGCTTTGGAAGAATCGATTTAGGGTTTTGAGGACTCTCATTGCCCTTATAATTTCTTTCCTCCTCCACTCTCTGAGCAATTATCTTAGGGGTTCTTGTATTTTGGCCCATTTTCCTTCGATCAAAATGCTAACTGCTTGGTTTTGTCTCAGATGTCCAAGGAGCTCTACCACCTACATCAACAAGGTTTCTACGCTTTTGATGAAGAAGTAGATGCCATGGCTTGAGAGGGAGGCAAGCGACAAGAGGTTGGACAGGTGGAGGCCCAAGCACCAACACGGGAGCTGGTGGTACGAGAATCTGCTTTGGCCGTCGAGAGGCAGTGCAACTAAGAATGATGGAGGAGCAGGTGAATGAACTCCCATTCCCCACCCCACACAAAGGTACGAAGCTTAAGGATTTGAAGTGGAGCAATATCCCAGAAAACTGAAGCACCATCTTGCCTTAGAGCACATCATGAAGCATTATGGGATCGGAGAGGAGTTCTTAGTGTGGCTTCGCTAAGAATCAGAGAGGGCACATTGTAGTGTGCACAGCCTCGGGCATGGAGTCAATCCCACTTGATGGGGGGAGCTACCATGCCACTACATAAATACTTTATTAACTTCTTGAAGTACGGGGGGATCGCCTCGTTCCAGTTGTCCCCCAACGGATATAGGGACCTTGTTGTGATGTACGTCCTATACCAAAGGAGGAATTGGACAGAGCGTTCTCTAGTGGAGATTCTGTACTTCTACATCTTTTGTACCACGACTAGGAAGAAGCAGAGCGTCCTTGATGAGTACTACGCCTTGATGAAGTATGCCCATCCCAACCTAGTATACAAGGCTCCCACCACAATGGGAGCCGTGTGCAAGTTTACAAGGGCCATTTCTTTTTCACCAATGGTTTCCCAACGTCGACAAATCCTACCCTTATACCCGAGTTCTCCAGGGTTGGTGAGTATCTTCAAATCTAAGCTTTGTATGTTTCTCGTTTTGATAAGTTGTCCAATACTTAGTATTTTTTCATTATATATTCCCTTTCTGTCAAACTCCCTAAGTCCAGGTGTACGAAGATCACTTACAGGAGATGAAAGGTCTCCTGGAAATAGAGTTGGAACTGAGCCATCTAGTCACATAGGAGAACTTGAGGGTTGTGGGCCTTCTCCAAGTGGGGTAGCGCATTAGCAATGTGGACTTGACCAAACATAAAAATTCCAACAAGTCCCGTGAGCTAGCTTTCTGATAACTCTTGAATAAAGAGTTATTTCTTGTTCTTTTGAACTTATAAATGTGGAAAAATCAATGGTGATGTTAGTTTATTATTAGCTATTATAACTAACTTTTGTGTTTTTATGATCTTAGTTAGTTTAGTTGATCATTTTGTGGTTTTTAAGAGCTAATGGGAAAGAAATAGTTTCATGGATAGATATTTGTACAAAGAATGAAACTAAAATTGTGAAACTATTTAAACTAAATTTTGATGCTAAAATAGGAGGCTTGTGGTAGCAAAGAAGATTTTGCTGAAGCATTTTGATCAGGTTACATTTGGAAAGTTGTGTGTGCTTGGAAATTCAGAAGGTGAGCTAGATTAGTGGTTGAGGTGGCAAGTACATAGGGCATGAGTCAAATTGGAAGCAAATATCAGAGAAAGGAATGAAAGAAACCCACGTGTGAATCAAAGGAGGGGAAATTTTGTACTTAGATTACTACATTGGGAAACCTAAAAGAGGAAAAGAAGGAGCCAGCCGCACAAAGGAGAAGTCTGCCATTTTTTTGAGGAAGGAGAGAAAAAGACAGAGGAAGAAAACCAGAGAAACAAGAAGGAAGAAGAGGAGAACACAAATAGAAGATTCATCATCAATTGGATTTACTCTTCCTCTTATTTCTAAATTTCAGCTTATATTTTCTATTTTAATTTCTACTCTGATACTTATGGGTAGTATTGAACTTGGATTAATGCTCTTTAAATTAGCCATGAACTAATTTTTTTTGTGCGGCTTGAATTGTTAATGAACCCTATGTCATAGTGTAGTAATTTCTTGCACCTTATTTTAGTGAAATCTCTCTTGTTCATTCAAGTGTGCTTATTGTTAATTTCTTGTTGTTGTTTGGCCAGCAATGGCAAGATATTTAATTATGTTTGATGCTGGAAAGATTAAATATAATGGGAAGAACTTGGAGGACACAAGTTCATAATCTGTGTTAGGTTATGCTAGTAAATAACATAGGGATGTGTTATTTGCCTTGTGTAACTTTTGAGAATTGAACCTTGAATTTGTATTCTTAAATCTGATATGGCATAGGAATATGTTTAATTAGGTAAAAGAATTAATATCATAGAATTTGGGAAAGTTTTATGAGTTTTTATTGAATTCTTGTTAACCTAGGAGTTTTGCTAAAATATTGCTGCCGCAATCTGTTCAGTATAATTGACAAAGGGGGATTTAATAATTCAAGTCCATTCTACAATCCACGTATTTCTTTCTAATTACTTTGTTTAGTTCAGTTTTATATTTAGTATTTTCATCTTTTAATATTTTTTTTAGCTTACAATACACCCATTTAATTGTTAATACCTTTAAGTTGTTTAGTAATTGTTTTGCCTATTTTTCTATTTTGCAATCCTTGTGGAGATGATTTACTTATCATTGTATTAGTTGTGTGATTGCGTACACTTGGGGTACTTAGATCAATTAAATTTTCACAACAAGTTTTTGGCGTTGTTGTTGGGGATTGAAATTAGAAATTTGTGTAATATTAATTACTTGCAATTTATTTTTCTTTGTTGTTCTAACCTTGTTTGCTTGTTCCTGTGTTTTCTCAGGTGATCTATTGTATGAACAAGCAAGAATATCTTAAACTAGCTCCTATTGACCCCGAGATTGAACGTACATTTAGAAGAAGAATAAGGAACAAGGGGCGCATAATCGCCTTAATATGGCTGAAAATGTTGAAGGAGTTGAGGGTGCTAATAATATCACTAACGTGATTGCTATGGCTGGTGATAGAGAGAGAACCATAAGGGAGTATGTTGCCCCCATGTTCAATGAGCTAAGTCCCGGTATTGTTAGGCCTGAAATTCAAGCACCCCAACTCGAGTTGAAGCTCGTGATGTTCCAAATGTTGCAGACAGTGGGTCGATTTAGTGGGCTGCCTAGTGAGGATCCTCATCTTCATCTTCGTTCATTTTTGGAGGTGAGCGATTCTTTCATGCTACAAGGAGTGAGTGAAGAGGCCCTAAGGTTGAAATTGTTCCCTTTCTCTTTGAGTGACCGAGCTAGAGCTTGGCTCAACACCCTTCCTCCCGACTCAGTGACTACATGGAATGAGTTGGTTGAAAAATTCTTGATGAAGTACTTTCATCCTACCAAAAATGCCAAGTTTCGCAATGAAATCATGTATTTTCAGCAGCTGGAAGATGAATCCTTTTGTGAAGCCTATGAGATTTTGGAGAGGATTGCTAGCAACAATTACTAATGGTCCAATGCTAGAGCCTCAACAAGTTGAAAAGTAGCGGGTGTACTTGAAGTGGATGCATTGAAAGCTTTGACCGCTCAAGTTTCATCAATGACTAACCTTCTTAAGAACATGAGTTTGGGGGGAATAGTACAACCAGCTGCTATGGGACAAGTTGCCGATGTGTCTTGTGTTTATTGTGGAGATGGGCACACATTTGAGAGTTGTCCTTTGAATCCCACTTCGGTTTGTTATATGGGGAATAAAAATGCCAACTGTAATAACCCATATTCAAATTCTTATAATCTGGGGTGGAGGCAGCATCCAAATTTCTCGTGGGGGGGGGGGGGGGGGGGGGTCAAGGAGCTAGTTCAAGTAGAGCACCAATGCAAAACAAGGCTACATATCCTCCAAGGTTTTCTCAACAACCACCAAGAGCTCAACCACTTCCTCCTCAAGTGTCTCAATCAAGCTCGTTGGAGAGTTTAATGAAAGAATATATGGCCAAGAATGATGTTGTGATTCAAAGCCAAGGGGCATCCTTGAGGAACCTAGAAATTCAATTGGGGCAGTTAGCTAATGAGATAAGGAATAGACCACAAGGAACCTTGCCTAGTGATACTGAAAATCAAAGGAGAGATGGTAAGGAGCATTGCAAGGCGGTTACCTTGAGGAATGGTAAAAATCTGGAGTTGAATGAGGATAATCCTAAGAGCAAAAACGAGCCCACTTCAATACAAAGTAGTGTAGAAATGGAAGAAAGAGTTGTGAGTTTGAATATGTCAAATGTTGATCCTGAAGCAAATGCATCAGAGAAGCCAATAAGCAAGCCACCTCCACCATTTCCTCAGCGATTTCAAAAGCAGCAGCAAGATAGTCAATTCTGAATATTTTTAGATTTTGAAATAGCTTCACATCAATGTACCATTGGTGGAGGCTTTGGAACAAATGCCTAACTATGTGAAGTTTTTTAAGGATATTTTGACCAAGAAGAGGAGACATGGAGAATTTGAAACAGTGGCTTTGACTGAAGGTTGTAGTGCTATATTGAAGAATAAATTCCTCCTAAATTGAAAGATTCAGCCAGCTTTACAATTCCTTGTTCTATTGGTGGTAGAGATGTTGGTAGAGCACTTTGTGATTTGGGGGCTAGTATTAATTTGATGCCCATGTCGATTTTCAAGAAGTTGGGAATTTGAGAAGCAAGGCCAATCACTGTCACTTTGCAATTAGCGAATCGATCTATGGCACACCCGAAAGGCAAGATTGAAGATGTACTTGTGCAAGTTGATAAATTCATTTTTCCGGCGGATTTCATTATTCTTGATTATGAAGCAGATACAGATGTTCCAATAATTTTGGGAAGACCATTTCTTGCCACCGGAAGGACTTTGATTGATGTTCAAAAAGGAGAGTTTTCCCCTGGGTAACTGCTTTCATTTATTTTGACTTGTTACTTTGCATTTGAGCATCTGCAGTGGATTTTGTTGGTTGGTGGGGGCTCGGTGTTTTTGATCTGTTACTGCATCTGTTGGGGCAACTATTGGATGTGTTGAGCAGGTTGTAACTCCAGTTATACTATTGGATTCTGTGTTTTTAGTGGTATACTTGTCCTTTGTGAGAATCTGACCAATATTACCCCACATACTTCCATAACTCCACAAATCAATGGCCACCAAAACAAGAGCTCAAAAGAGAAAAGTCAAACCGCCCTCTACCCCACCACATCCAAACAAATATCCACCGTTTCACACTCTATCCCACCACCATCACCCTCACCAATCACTATCAATGACCCTACCACCATCGCTACCAAACCATCAACCAAGAAAACCACCATCCCAAAGTCCAAAAAGCCAGCCAAACCCACATCAAACGTACCTCCACCCAAGCAACAAAAGACCACCACTACCACGAAAGTTTTTACCAATCTGAAACCTGCTGCTGTACCGACCCCGAAGACCAAGAAAAATCCAGTTTTTTCAGTACCATTTAAGAAATTTTCTTCTACTCAAGCCAAGGAGAAATATGAATCCATTAAAAAAAGAAGTTGCACCCTGAGAAAGGTTTTTTTGCCTACTACTGCTGTGGTTCCAGCCTTCCTCAGTGACGTCATTGAGAAGCACAATTAGGAAACTTTTTGTCAAAAAGCCAGAGTCTGCTATCATTCTTTTAGTGCATGAATTTTACGCCAACATGGTGTCCTATGAGAATTCTGAAGTGGTTGTTAGAGGCAAGACTATTTCATTTTCTGGTGCTACTATCAACTATGCGTTAGGGATTGAAAATTTTGAGTGTGCTCTTTATAAAGATATGGTAGTTGCCCCTACACCAGAAAATGTTGACAAGGCACTGAAACTTGTCGCATCTTCAGGTGCTCAATGGTGTGTTTCTTCCTGCGGTGCGCATACATTATTGCACACTTCTGTGTTACCTGAAGCTGGTGTGTGGTTGCATTTCCTTAAATGTCATTTGTTGCCTACCACACATGACACTACGGTGTTCAAAGAGCGGGTGCTTCTATTTTATTGCATGTTGGCTGAACTTAGTATCGATGTGGGCAAGCTGATCACTAGACAGATTATTAGTTGTGCCAAAAAGAAGAAGGGAAAATTATTCTTTCCATCGCTCATCACTCAGTTGTGCCTTAGAGCTAGGTTTCCTTATGTTAAATGTGAGGATATACTTTTTGAGCGTCGTGACATTGATTTCCTCACTACTGTTCAGCACCGCGAGCCTGTGTCTGAAGATGGCCCATCCACCACACCTCTGTTAGCACCCCAACTTGCTCCCCCACTCGCCGACATCCTTGCCCAGCAGCAGGAAATTCTTGGATGGATGGTGTCTATTGAAACTCAGCAGCAAGCACACTGGAAATATTCCAAGCAGCGGGATGCAGCGTTAATCAAGTCCCTTCGGCGGAACTTCACCAGGCCTACTGTTGCCTTCCCTGCATTCCCCAGCTCCATTTTGGAGAGATGGGTCGCTCGAGTTGTTCACGAAGACCCTATTCCTTCGGATGCCAATTCTGAGGAATAGGCATGGGGAGTATCCTTAACCCAGCTTTTGTTTTTTACTAATTTTTTGGTTTGGTTTGTCCTGTTGTTTTCTTTTAGTAGTCTATTGTTTAGTTGTTGTTCCTGTCTTTGTCTTGCTGGGTATAATCTCTTTGTCCTGTTGTTTAGTCGCTCTTTTGAGGATATTCTTTGTTTTTGTTAGTGTTTAACTAGGGGGCTCGATGACGATCTTGAAAAACTACAAAAATATAATAAATCTAAGTTGAAGCTGAATGTCTTTCTTACTTAAGTTTTAAACTAAATTCTTTGGGTGTGAATGTTGCTAGCAATTGATTGATGAAAGTGTTTTTCTTTTTAGTGTGTACCTAGCTTGGTTAAACATTTTTGACACCCTAGAAAGAGCTAGTTTCTTGTGAGAGCTTAAGTTTCTAGAATTACTTAGTGATTTTCTTTGAGGCGAAATCCTAGGCAACACCACACCAATGACATGATTTAGGCCATCCTTGGACTGTTTGAGCCTTTGAAGCCTACCTTTTATGCATTTTTATCCCTAGTCACCCCAATGAGCTTAAGTGTCATTTTCTTGTTTAGCTGCATATTAGCCTAGCTTTATATATATAATAACCTCTTTTCACCACACCCTTTAGCACCTTGATCTTTATAGGATTTATTTTTTGTTGTATTTTGGGGGGTTGATAGGCGTAGAGAGTGCGAGAGGCATTGGGTGAGCGTTTTCATTTTCTTCTTTTGCTTGTTTTCACCATTGGGGACAATGTTGATTTTATGTTTGTGGGGAGAGTGTATTCTCATTTTTCTTGTTCTCTTGCCATCTAATTTGTTTATCATTATTCGAAAAAAAAAGTAAAAAAAAAAGAGAAAAAAAAATTGCAAGAGTGCACTCCCTTGAATCAAAGGAATGTTTTGAAAAAAAAAGTCAGAAAAAAGTCAAGAAAAGGAAAAAAAAAGTAATCAAGTATGTTTGTAAATAAGTTTGCGGGTGTAACTCTTCAAATAAAAGAAAAGTTGGTTTTAGTTTTTGTCTTTGTATGTTAGTAATAAAGGCTAGTGGAAAGAGTTATATTTTGTTGTGGGGTGTTCTTTGGGAAAATTAATGTGTGCATTGATTTAGGTCCTAGAAAGATTGAGGTGCTTAGGGTGATTTGAGCCAAACTTAATTTCTCTGATCCTACCTTCATCCTAGCCTATCATTACAAGCTTGATAAAGTCCTATTGATCTTTGGTGTGGTGTTTGTCTACATTAGTGGAGAGGGAATCACTAAGTAACTTATCAGAGACATTATTTAACCTTTAGGACCAAGGCCTAGTTTGATTTTGGGTGATTGAAAATGTTTTGGAAAAGTTATGCATGCACTAAAGGGTGAAACACTTGACTCATATTTTGACAGCAACATCAATGCTTGAAGAGTTTGGTTTAAAGCTTGTGTAAGTTTGAAATTTAGTTTCTCTTATTCAAAATAAAATTCCTGAGAGCTTTCTACTTTTAGAATTGGCAAAGCAAATTTTATCCACTTTTTTTGTGTCTTGTCCTTGTTGTTTTCCTTTTCCTTTTGTTGTTTAATTTGTGTCTTTTGTTATCTTTTTAGATTCATCACTCGGGGACGAGTAATGTCTTAAGTTTGGGGGTGTGTTAACTCTTTAATAAAGAGTTATTTCTTGTGCTTTTTGTTGACCCTTGATTTGGTCAATGATACAGAGTCAAATAAATGACAAAGAACAAAAATGAAATCCAGAAGAGAATCAAATGGGAAGAAATTGACACAAGTGATTTATAGTGGTTTAGCCCCCCCAACTAGATGGTAATGACCTACGTCAACTTAGTGTTCTTATTGATATTGAATCTCAACACTATGATCAAAGAACTAGGGTTCTTGAGTTTCACAAGCCTTGAAAGTATTACAATTTTCGATGGATAATCACACTATGCTTTTTTCTCTAAATCCAAAGATTAAAAGTTCAAAAGTCCCTTTCTTGAGCCCTCCCATGCTTATTTATAGGTTCAAGGGGGTTACATGGGCCAATGAGCCTTAATTCCACTTAAGATCAGCGTATCAAGGTAATAAAAGGAAATATAATGAATATAATTATTACAAGATTGCATATCTCAAAGGAAGTAAATGGAAGAATGCGACCAGACTGGTCGCACTTAACCGTGAGACTTGTCAAACCAACAATTATCTGGTCGATGACCGAACAGGATCCCCTTACTTAGAACTGCCACGTGCCAACCACGTGCAAGAAATCCATGCCACGTCATCAGGAGCCATTTCTTTTTTCCAGGGAGTGGCCAATTATTTCAGGGACGCTCCCTTTCAAATAACTCCAAATAGGTATAGAACGCTTTCTGCCTTCTATATCCTCTATAGCCATAAAAAGTGGCCTGTCCTCACGCCATATGAGATCAACTACTTGTTTGACCTCAAGTCCAACCCCAATAAGAACAACATGGGATTTTTTTATTTCTGCCACCAGGAATCGACTTGCGTTTTCCTGAGTGAAACCTCCTACAAATCCAATGTAGGAAAGTACTTCCAGGAGTACTTTTTAACCACAGACCTAGTCGCCAACAACCTGGCCTTCACTGAAGGAGGTAAATTCTTTATTCACTGGTCGCTTAAATTCCTATTAGCTTTCGCACACGTTTATAATAACTTTAATGTCATTTAGGTCCATGGTTACGACCAGCTCCCACTCCAGAGATGGAGATAAGGGCGGCCCTTTTGGCCAGTATGACCGACGTAGAGAAAAGCGTCAAACAGATGGTCACAGAGGCCAATCTGAGGCTGGTCAGCCTTCTGGCACTTCACCAGGATGTGGGGGAATCCACTGTGGGGAGTGCCACTGGCACAGAAGCCCCCGAACAACAACAAGATGTGTCACAACCCCCGACGAGGAGGGCAATAGGTGTGACCATTATTGAACCATCCGGCACACCGCGACCTGCTGCTACTTCGGTCCCTTGAGGGAAGGGTAAGAAGAAGGCCTTCGAGCCTATTCTTGAATCATTAGACGAGAACGGTACTAATTTTCACTTTTCAATAGTCTGCCTATTCCCTGTCACTTATTCGATGGGACGGCAACTTTAAATACACCTCTACTTTAAATTCAAACTTCTTCAGGCCAGAGAGTGAGTGTAGCACTAGTAAAGTAAAAAGTATAGCGACCAATAATTATAGCTCGGGTATTATACTTTTAATTTCTTTGCCCTTGTTTCCTTAACTTAGTAAGCTCCTTTTATTATATTGCCTGACTGTTCGTTTGTTTCTCCTTTTCAGACATGCCTACTGACCGAGCCTTTGACTTATATGCCAAATCGACGAGCAAGAAAAAGTCCAGCAAGCGCCAGCCTGGGGAAGGATGTAGCAACCCTTCTGCGAAGAGGACTTGAACAGATGACCCTCCTGCAAAAACTCCCACAAAGGAGACAACTCCTCCACAAGCTCCTGCCAAAGAGACAACTCCACTAACTCCTGTGAACCAAGATCCCCCAGCTCCAGTCAAACAGACTCCCCCTGCGGCTCCTGTCGACCTCACTCCTCCAGCTTCCACCGACCAAACGCCTGTTGGTTGCTGAGAAGAATCTCGAGAGAAGATCTCACGAGCGTGGTGCTCAATTCAGCCAAAGTCAGGCTGACCAGAATAACAATACACCGCCGTAGCTGAGAAGCGATCCAAGAAACTGGCTCTATGGCGGTCGACTAAGTCTTCAACCGTGCACTGAACGAAGTGCTGGCTGTAAGTCGCTGTGTTTACCGTACTTTACTAATTTTCTTCAATAATTCATTCCTACTAACAACTTTATCTTTTTCTGATCGCAAGGAGTTCTCACCATGAATTCCGGCTGGTGGAGCTCGAGGACACTAACTGCTAGTATGAGAAAAGACTCAGCGACTAGCTTGGCACAGCCGAGACCCAACATGTTTAGCAGCTTAATGCCATCGAAACTAAATACGCCGAGAAGCTCAAGGAGGTTGAAGCAAAGCATTCTGAGGTGCTCAAGGTGATCGAGGAAACACACACCGAGGCGCAGCAAGCTAAACTCGCCTCCCTCGAAGAGGAGCTGAAGAAGAAAGAAGCAAGTATTGTCAAGATTACCACTTCTTAGGATTAGTACAAAGAGGCCTCGCTTATGAATTATCGGGAAGCCCACAAGCTGCAACCGGAGCTGGAGATTAGCCGCAAGGAGACTACCACCCTGGAGGAGGCGAACGCCCACAACCTCGAACACTACGCGGGTGCGGCGTTTGAATGCTTCTACATGTTTTGGAAGTGCAATCCCAATGCCAACTTTTCGTATTCACCAGATCATATAAGGGAGGTAGAGCTGGCGAGGTGTGTTGTTCGCTTTGAAGAAGAAAATACTCAAGGGTCTCTCGAGATCTCTCTTGCAACAAGCATTGAGGGTGCCCAGGAAGACGCTGGAGTTACTGTCGACCAGCAGCAACAAGAGTCTCCGTAGGACCCTCCGGCTGCCTCATAATTCTATCTGCTTTTTTCTTTTATTTTTGAGATACACGACCTACGGGTAGTGATGTAAAGACAATTTTTAACTTTTATTGCTGCATGGGCAGTTTTTTCCTTTTAACAAACAATTACATCTGAGCACTTTTTGCTCGCGGTGTAAAGAGATTCATTTTTTGGTATTATAATATATTATATTTGCATTCTATTATAACACCTGTTCGCATGACCGAATTTAGCATAATACTTTGGTTTGATTTAACAAAATAACAAAATTTTGAAAAATTCTCTAAGTACCCTAGCATGCTTTCACTTATTTTGCTCATGTGTTTACATACCTTTTGATATGATTTGCTTGCTAGACATCTTATATGCCCCCTAAGTGATTGAGGAGCTTTAGGTCCTCGGTCACTTGCCTTGACTAGGACCTGTTCGAACATTACTGCTCGTAGCAAAGAATTTAAAATGAAAATATAGCAAAACAACACATGTAATGAGCAAATACTTGTAATAAATACAATAGTTTGCAAGATTGACTGGCTACGCATAGTCCCTTTTATTTCTCGTAATGGATTGAAAAATCGTGTATGTACGAGTGATCAATAAAATGATCTTACACTTATAAGCGATCAGTCACAAAATGACTAATCCTTGTTCATAAACTTGTAAAAAGTAAAATTAATACAAGCCAATTCTTTAAGAAGAATTGTTTATTGATAGTACTTGTGTAGGTTTTCTCCATTCCAATAGTGAGGAATGAGATCTCCATTTAGGCGAGGAAGTTTGTAAATGTCTGGATGAAGGACTTCTTTGATTTGGTGGGGTCCTTCCTAGTTAAGTCCGAGTACTCCAGCAGCTTTGTCGCGGGTGTTAAGGAAGACTCTTCGGAGCACAAGATCTCCCACATTAAATTTCCTTTTACGTACTTTAGAATTGAAATACCGGGCGACCTTTTGTTGGTAAGCTGCTACTCGGAGTTGGGATTGCTCGCGCCTTTCCTCGATCAAATCTAAAGACTCCATCCATAACTGGTTGTTAGCGTTTTGATCATACGTCATCCTCCGATGCGACGGGGGATCTAACTCAACAGGCAACATAACTTCATATCCATAAGCCAAGGTGAATGGAGTATGGCCTGTTGCCGTTCGATGAGATGTTCTATACGGCCAGAGGACTTCAGGCAATTTTTCTGGCCATGCTCCCTTCACTTCCTCAAGCCTTTTCTTCAGAGTATCCTTCAGTGTTTTATTGACAGCCTCGACTTGCCCGTTTTCCTGCGGGTGAGCAATTGAAGAAAAGCTCTTGATGACTCCATGCCACTCTTAAAAATCTGTAAACAGATCACTATCAAATTGCGTGTCATTGTCTAAGACAATTTTTCTTGGTAATCCATAGCGACACACTATGTTCTTAACCACAAAGTCCAGGACTTTCTTGGTTGTTATGGTTGCAAGTGGTTCAGCTTCGGCCCACTTTGTAAAGTAATCGACGGCCACCACGACGTACTTGACACCACCTTTCCTTGTGGGTAATGATCCAATTAGGTCAATACCCCATACTGCAAATGGCCACGAACTTTGCATCTGTTTTAGCTTATTAGGGGCTGCTCGTGGAATTTTGGAGAATCTCTGGCACTTATCGCACTTTCGCACAAACTCCATTGATTCTTCATTCATTGTTGGCCAGAAGTACCCTTGCCTTAGGATCTTCTTTGATAAGCTCTGCCCCCAGCGTGATCTCCGCAGAACCCTTCATGGACCTCTCTCATTAATTCTTTGGCCTTTTCCTTTGAAATACATTTGAGGAGCGGCATAGAGTATCCTCTTTGGTACAGAATTTCATCGGCCAGGATGAACCTAGCAGCCTACCGCTGAAGAGTCCTGGCTTTGTTTCTGTCAATAGGCAACACACCATTTGTCAAGTACTTAATGAAAGGTGCCATCCATGTATCTGGTGCGGCCAGGATGAACCAGAGAGGTTTCTTCCACTTGGATGCTTGGTGCGAGCAGTCGTTCGATAGGAACAATATTCAGGGTGTCAGCATCCTTGGCACTCGCTAATTTGGCCAAGGCATCAGAATTTGAATTCTGGTCGCAAGGTACTTGCTGGAGGGTATACTTCTCAAACTAGGCCAACAAATCTTTTGCTTTATTCAGGTAAGCAACCATCTTTAGACCTCAAGCCTGATATTCCCCAATAATCTAATTAATCACCAACTGAGAGTCACTGTAGATTTCAAGTGACTTTATATGCATGTCACTGGCTAACCGTAATCCTGTGACCAGCGCTTCATACTCGGCTTCGTTGTTAGAAGCAGTGAAGTCAAATCTGATTGCGTAGTGAAATCGATGCCCTTAAGGCGTTATCAAAATCACCCAAACTCCAGCATGATGTTCATTAGACGAACTGTCCGTGAACAATTTCCATAAGGGAGCTTGGTTTTAAGGTTTAGGCGCTTCTATCTGTTCGCTGTCTGGTAGCCCAGTGAGCTCTACAACGAAGTCGGCTAGCGCTTGTCCTTTTACTGCTGCTCGTGGTAAGTATGAGATATCAAACTGACCAAGTTCAACCGCCCATTTTAATAATCGGCTCACGGCTTCTGATTTCTGCAAAACTTGCCGTAGAGGTTGGTCGGTTAAAACTGTGATTGGGTGAGCTTAGAAGTACAGCCGCAGCTTTCTAGAGGCTAAAATTAAGCAGTAGGCTAGTTTCTCAATAGGAGGATACCTCAGTTCTGCTCCTATTAGCCTTTTGCTTACATAATACACGGCCTTTTGTGCATTCTCCTCCTCTCTTACTAGAACGACACTAGCAGCATATTCTGTGATCGCTAAGTAGATGAACATGGTTTCTTTATCAACTGGCTTTGATAGAATCGGTGGCTGCGACATGTGCATCTTTAAAGCTTGGAAAGCCTGCTCGCATTCCTCCGTCCATTCGAACTTCTTTTTGCCTCTAAGAAGATTAAAGAATGGGACGCATTTGTCTGTTGATTTGGAGATAAATCTACATAGAGCAACAATCCTTCTGGTTAAACTTTGAACATCTTTCATTTTCATTGGCGATTTCATATCGACTAGGGCTTGGATCTTCTCGGGATTGGCCTCAAATCCTCGTGAGTTACTATAAATCCCAAGAATTTCCTTGATCCAACTCCGAAGGAACACTTAAGGGAATTTAGCTTCATCTGATATTTATTCAAGACGTTGAAACATTCTTGCAAGTCCCCTATGTGTCCTTCTGCCTTTTTTTACTTAACCAGCATGTCATCAACATATACTTCATGCTTGTACTGATCAACTCCTTGAACATGTGATTGATTAGTCACTGGTAAGTCGCACCAGCATTTTTCAAACCGAATGGCATTACTTTGTAACAGTGAAGCCCTGTATCAGTTCAAAAGCTAGTGTGATCCTCGTTAGGTGGATGCATACTGATCTGATTATACCTAGAGTATGCATCCATTAATGACAAGATCTTGTGTCCTGTAGTGGCATCGACCAGCTGGTCGATCCTAGGGAGTGGGAAGCAAGCTGTGAAATCCATGCACGTTCTCCACTTGCCATTCAGCTTGGGATCTAGCACGAGATTAGAGACCCATGATGGATAAAACGCTACCCTGATGAACCCATTCTCCTCTAGCTTCTCGACTTCTTCTTTCAAAGCTTTTGATCTGTCTTTGACGAGCAGCCTTCTTTTCTGTTGTACCAGTGGAAAACTTTTGTCTATGTTCAAGACATGGCTGATAACTGCCGGGTCTATCCCAACCATGTCTTTATGCGACCAGGCAAAGACTTCCTGGTTCTTCTTTAAAAATTCCACCAGATTTTGTTTTGTTGTTGTCTCTAAGCTTTTACCGACTTTCATAACCCTGGTCGGTTTTGCTTCATCGATTTGGACCTCTTCAATGTCCTCGATGGGTCCCACTTCTTCATCAAAATCCCCAAAGCAAGGATCCAAATCTCTATCCTCACTTTGGGCAACACCCTATTGGCGACACAATCACCTGATTGGGCTTGCCCTTCACTGGCCGTCTGCAACTCTTTTCCGGCGGTTTCCCTTGATCCACCTTTCTTTGCCTTAGATATCGAGGCATTGTAGCACTCCCTCGCTTCGCATTGGTTTCCCAATATGCATCCTACTCCTGCATCGGTTGGGAATTTCATGGCAAGGTGCCAGATTGAGTTTACAGCTCGCAGGTCGACCAGAATAGGCCTCCCAATTACAACATTATACGAAGAAGGACAATCAACTACTATGAAAGTAGTGAGTAATGTCTTGTTTGTAGGTGCAGTTCCTACTGTAACTGGGAACCTAATCGACCCTGTTGGCGCGAGCCCTTCGCCAGAAAAACCGTATATGGATTGGTTGCACGGCTTTAGGTCCTTGATGGACAACTTCATCATCTCCAGCGAAGACTTGTACAAAATGTTGACTGAACTCCCTGTGTCAACCAACACCCTCTTAACCATCATGTTGGCGATTTGGACATCAACGATCAGTGGATCGGAGTGTGGGAATCAGACGTGGACATGCTGAGTATCATCTTTAGAGAAGGTTATCATCTCCTCTTCTGTTTGAGCTTCATTTGGTGCTCAATCCTCCATACTCATCATCTCGATGTCCTGGTTGTGGCGTAAGGTCCGAGCGTATCACTCCCTTGCCTTCCCACTATCCCCTACAAGGTGTGGGCCGCCACAGATGGTGAGTAATTTACCTGCCACAGGAGCTGGCTATAAAGGTGGCGAGCGTTGGTGTGCAGGCGCCTGCTCGTTGCCTCCTTGAGCCTCTCGCTGAGACCCTCCTGCGGCTCATACATACCTCCTTAGGTGTCCCTGTCTGATAAGGAACTCAATTTCATCCTTCAAATGGTTACACTCATTGGTGTCATGTTTTTAGTCATTGTGAAAATGACAGAATTTTGTTGTATATATCCTTCCTTATAGGTGCTAGGTTTTTGTACGGAACATTGGCATTGGTCGCCTGGTAGACCTCTGCTCTACTTTCGACAAGGGCCGTATAGTTGGTGAATCTTGGCTCGTATCTATTGCCTTTGGGGCATTTATTTTCGGACACTGATGGCTCATTGCTCACCCTTTTTCCGCCATTTTTTCCATTTCCATTCCCATTGCCTTTGTCATTGCCATTGGGTTTATCCGACCCGTTGGCGGCTTTGGTGGGATCTTCCTTTGGTCCCTTGTCTTTTGTAGGTGACTTCCCCTCATTGGCGATTTCATCTTCGAGCTTGATGTATTGATCAACTTGATCAAGAAATTCCTGGGTACTTTTTACCCCATTCTTTCTTAGGCTGTTACAGAGGGGAGAATGGCGCCTAACCCCAGCAATTAGGGCCATCATATTTCCCTCATCACCCACTATTTTGGCTCCCGCTGCTGCCCGCATAAAATGTTGGACGTATTCCTTTAAGGGCTCTCCATCCTTTTGTCGTATCTCGACCAGCTGGTTGGCCTCAGTGGGATGTACACGACCCGCGCAGAATTGTCGGTAGAATTCCTTTACGAACATTTCCCAGGATACTATACTAGCATGAGGGAACTTAAAGAACCACTCTTGAGCAGTGTCAGATAGGATGGTGGGGAAGATCCTGCAGCGGGCATCATCCGACGCCTTCTGAATATCCATTTGTATCTCAAACTTGTTTACATGAGATACTGGGTCCCCGTTCCCATCAAAATTTGGCAGGATTGGCATCTTGAACTTCTTGGGGATTTCTGCCACAACAATCCTCTACACAAACAGAGTGCCTCTCCTCCAGTCATACTATATGTGGGATGTCTGGCTCCCAACCAGCTGCTGTACCGCCTAGTTCAGAGCATCAATTTGAGCCTGAATTGCGTCTGAGATTGCTGGGGCGACTGGTTCCGAAGGAGTGTACTCATCGTGCCTCTTGTGCCTGTCGTTGAGCACGTCCCTCAGGTCATCTTCTCTGCGCCTTTGTTCGCTAGCGCCCAGCCGATCAAAGATGTTATGCTGTCGGAGTTGGCCCCCAGCATTATGGCTTGCAGGCCTATTTTCTCTCGGTGGGGGGTTTCTGTCTCCACCTTTTTCCTCATGCACTCGACCAGCATTACTCCTGTCGGAATCGGCCTCATTACAGTCATGGCCTCCCTAAACTACGAGTGACTATGGCGCGACCAGCTAGTCATGCTGTTTCCTCCTCTGGCTGGTATCTCTTGAGCGCTGAGGGGAGGTCTGCGTTGGTCGGTGGGTCCCCGTGCATTATTATGTCGTGGGGGTCCCCTGACCACAGAGCCTGACTCGTTGTACCTTCTGTTAGTAGAAGGATGCTGCCCCCTACTCGGTGGATTTGGCTCTTCGTCCTCTGGGCGTCTAGGGCTGCGGGGAGGCTGCCTGGCCCTATTCTGCCTCTAGTGCTAGGGATTGCCGCGACCAGCTTAAGAAGGTGGCTGTTGCACAGTATCTTGAATTAGGATATCTTCCTGAGCCACAGGTGGCTGCTCCAGTCTTTGAGGACTAGCTAGCTGGAGCGGAGGACTCGGATTTGGGGCTCGCTATGGTGGTGCATTTGGTGGTTGATTTGGTTGAGAGGTCGGTGTAGCTTGTCCTTGGGCCAACTGAATGGCTGCTTCAAGAGCGGTCGTGGCATCCCTCTGCCGACGGTCCATGTCCGCCTGCCGCTCATTTAGCTCCTGACACTGACGCTCAATCTCCCTCTATTGTTGCGCCAGGGTCTCCGCCGCATTCTCTTTATTGGCCCTCAGATTGGCCAACTCGTCCTGGAACACACTCAGTGTTGTCCTCAGCGTCTATGAATCCATTTCTTCCTCCTCAAAATCCAAGTGTGGCTCATTTTCAGCCACATTTAGAGGAGGAGGTGGAGAGGATGCAGAGCCAACAGCCTGTCCAGCTCTCTTGGATGTCTTAGCCATTTGATCTTTTTGTTGTTTTTGATTGATCTCTCAACGAAAGCAAAAAAAGGTTGACCCTTGATTCGCTCAATGACACGGAGTCAAATAAAAGACAAAGAACAAAAAGGAAATCCAGACGAGAATCAAATGGGAAGAAATTGGCACAAGTGATTTATAGTGGTTCGGCACCCCCAACTAGATGGTAATAACCTACGTCCACTTAGTGTTCTTATTGATATTGAATCCCAACACTGTGATCAAAGAACTAGGGTTCTTGAGTTTCACAAGCCTTGAGAGTATTACAATTTTCGATGGATAATCACACTATGCTTTTTTCTCTAAATCCAAAGATTAAAAGTTCAAAAGTCCCTTCCTTGAGCCTTCTCATGCTTATTTATCTGCTCAAGGGTTTACATGGGCCAATGGTACTTAATTCCACTTAAGATCGGCGTATCAAGGTAATAAAAGGAAATATAATGAATTAAATTATTACAAGATTGCATATCTCAAAGGAAGTAAATGGAAGCATGCGACCAGACGGGTCGCACTTAACCGCGAGACTTGTCAAACCAACAATTATCTGGTCGATGACCAAACATGATCCCCTTACTCAGAACTGCCACGTGCCAACCACGTGCAAGAAATCCTTGCCACGTCATCAGGAGCCATTTCTGGGTAAACACTTTTGAACTTATAAATGTGGAAAAATCAATGGTGATGTTAGTTTATTATTAGCTATTGTAACTAACTTTTGTGTTTTTATGATATTAGTTAGTTTAGTTGTTCGTTTTGTGATTTTTAAAAGCTAATGGGTTGAAAGCAATAGTTTCATGGATAGATATTTGTATAGAGAATAAAACTAATATTGTGAAACTATTTAAGCTAAATTTTGATGTTGAAATAGCAGGTTTGTGGTAGCAAAGCAGATTTTGCTAAAGCATTTTGATCAGGTTGCATTTGGAAAGTTGTGTGTGCTTGGAAATTCAGAAGGTGAGCTGGATTAGTGGTTGAGGTGGCAAGTACAGAGGGCATGAGTCAATTTGGAAGCAAATGTCGGAGAAACGAAGGAAAGGAACCAACGTGTGAATCAAAGGAGGGGCAATTTTGTACTTAGATTACTAAATTGGGAAACCTAAAAGAGGAAAAGAAGGAGCCAGCCGCACAAGGGAGTCTGCCATTTTTTTGAGGAAGGAGAGAAAAAGACAGAGGAATAAAACCAAAGAAACAAGAAGGAAGAAGAGGAGAATGTAGAAAGAAGATTCATCATCAATTGGATTTGCTTTTCCTCTTGTTTCTAAATTTTAGCTTATATTTTCTATTTTAATTTCTACTCTGATACTTATGGGCAGTATTGAACTTGGATTAATGCTCTTTAAATTATACATGAATTAATATTTTTGTGTGGCTTGAATTGTTAATGAACCCTATGTCATAGTGTAGTAATTTCTTGCACCTTATTTTAGTGAAATCTCTCTTGTTCATTCAAGTGTGATTATTGTTAATTTCTTGTTGTTGTTTGGCCAACAATGGAAAGATGTTTAATTATGTTTGATGCTGGAAGGATGAAATATAATGGGAAGAACTTGGATAGCACAAGTTCATAATCTGTGTTAGGTTATGCTAGTAAATAACACAGGGATGTATTGTTTGCCTTGTGTAACTTTTGAAAATTGAACCTTGAATTTGTATTCTTAAATATAATATGGCATAAGAATATGTTTAATTAGGTAAAATAATTAATATCATAGAATTTGGGAAAGTTTTATGAGTTTTTCTTGAATTCTTGTTAACCTAGGAGTTTTGCTGAAATATTGTTGCTGCAATCTGTTTAGTATAATTGACAAAGGAGGGTTAAATAATTCAAGTCCATTCTACAATCCACGTATTTCTTTCTAATTACTTTGTTTAGTTCAGTTTTATTTTCAGTATTTTCGTCTTTTAATATTTCATGTAGCTTACAACACACCCATTTAATTGTTAATACCTTTAAGTTGTTTAGTAATTGTTTTGCCTATTTTTCTATTTTGCAATCCCTATGGAGACGATTTACTTATCACTGTATTACTTGTGTGATTGTGTACACTTGCATGTTTAAATCAATTAAATTTTCACAACACTTCCCATAATATAAACTACATCGATAGATGGGCCAATGAGATATTCAACAAATGACTGTTGGAGGTGCGGTTCAAGAACGCTCAAGCTGTTCAAGCAGCTCAAGTAGCATGGGAAGACCAAGAACTCGAGGAAGAGCTCTAAGTGGGGATGGAGTGCTCGTCCCTTGACCAAGGTAAGTCTAAAATTATTGATTATAATGTTAGACAAGTAGGAGACGTTGTAAGTCTTGAGCACGTGTGGGTCACTCTCTCACTCCTTTGATGTGGGCTTACATCGAACTATGCCTGGATTGCTGAAGAATTCCAAGACTACCAGGAGGACATGATCGACTTGTACCTCCACCACCTGAGGAGGCAGCTCCCCCGCGGGGATTCGTACCCCTGGAAGACGTGATATCCTTCCATGCAGACTAGTTTTGTTAGTATGAGACCAACACTACCTAGGAGATGGGAAGGCTTGTTAGGGAGTTCACACACGCAGTTCTTCACCCGGAGGAGTTGCCTAGTGGTAGGGCTTCCAAGAAGCCCACGTGCTCTTGACTCACATCTTTTAATTCCTATATGTTGATATATCTTTATTTTATTCTACAATTGCTAACTGTCTATCTTTGTTTGTTCATAACAAATGGGTTGGCTAACATCACTCGTTCAACCCTTGGATTTGAGTGAATCCAAGTATGCCTTCTGTCGAAGGATCTCAGTGGCCTCGAGAGGAGGTGGTACCTCCTCCCCCAGCAAAGTGGCAACGAACCTCCTCCCCCATGAGAAGGTTCCCTGGGTAGTAGACATGTTTGTATATGACATTTCCTCTTCACTCACTCTTGCTACCAGGGAAACTCCAAGAGTGGAGATCCAGGAAATGGAGAACCAACCTCACCTCCTGATGTGTTTGGAGAAATATGAAGGGGTGATGCTTGAGTGTTTCCAAGCGAAGCTTGAGCATTTCATGGCATAGATGGAGGAGCAAAATAAGGCCCTACACGAGATCGTGGAAGCTATTCACCAGGTCAAACCTCCCACAGAAAGGCCAGTGAAGCCTCCTAAAGGTCGCAGGAAGCTAGAGACCCTATTTGCTGCCAAGCTTGGAGACATGGTTGCTCCATTGGAGGCGAAGCTTCTACTGGGAGTCAACTTAACAATGTGTGATTTCATTTCGCACAACTTTTCCCAATTGGGTGGTAGTAACGAGGCATCCCTCATTGCCTCTTGCTAATATGCCACCATTCGGGTAAGTTAGCTACTTCCCCCAGCTATCCCTTTCCTATTGTGTTGTGATACAAACTGACCAATTCATTGCCTTGAATCTCGGTCGACAATGGCCTTCCAATGCCTTGGAGACATTATGATGGAGAAATCCTACAAAATCCAACAACCCAATCCAGGGTGGAGGCATTAAAGGAGAAAGTGAAAGTGCCCCCGGATGAGCTGATCCGCCTGAACATCATTGGAGGTGGAGCAGGCCCGCACCCAAGCATTCGAGTAGGCAGTCGTGAAGGCAGCTGAAGAGCTCTAGGTTGCCAAGGACGAGGCCTGAAGAGCAAAAAAGGAGGCTGCTACGGCCATATAGGATGCTTTACGAGCCACATAGGAAACAACTCGACAAAGCCCAGGCTAGGGAAGAGAAGGCTATCCAAGGGGTGGAGAAGACCAAGTCCCTCCAGTGAGAAGTGGAGGTCCTCAAGAAGGAGGTCAACATCATCATGGAGAATGCATTCTATGTGGCCTGGTTCCACAATCGAGAGATGGACTTGGAGTTCACAGAAGAAGCAGACAAGGCTAGGTTGTTTTTCGAAAGCTTGAGAGCGACAAAGGATGTCGAAGTTTCCAATGTCGCAGCCACGGAAGCTGGCGTAGCTCCAAAGACAGACCCCATCATCGACATCATCGAAGAAGTCCCTCTTGACGTGTCTAGTCCACCTGTGCGACAATCAAAATCTCATGATCCATAGGGGGAAATACTGGGTAAAAGTTGTGCAATCCCACATCGCCTGGGAAGGTCAAGTGTGATGATTTTAAGACTATGTACGTATGGGACTACACAATTAAAGAGAGCTTAAATGTATTGATGGGTACTACCTATGCCAATAAGATGCCTCTTCTTTTTGGTAGCCCATAACTTGAGAACTCCAAAGTTAAGCATACTTGACCTGGAGTAGTCTCATGATGGGTGACCTCCTGGGAAGTTTTCCCAGGAAGTGTGCGAGTGAGGATAAAGCACGCTGGAAATACTCATGTTGGTTTGTAAGGTCAGTCGTCATTCTAGGAAGCAACCATAGTGATGTGGGGCATTACAAATGGTATCAGAGCCTTGACCCAACTGGAAGTGTGGTCGACAAGGACGTCGGACCCCAAAGGGGGGATGATTGTGACAGTCATAATCTCATGATTCGCAAGGGTGAAGACCGAGTTAAAGGTTGTCCAATCCCACATCGCCTGGGAAAGGTTAAGTGTGATGATTCTAAGGCTGTGTAGGTATGGGACTACATAGTTGAAGAGGGATTAAATTGATTGATGGGTACTACCTATGCCAACAAGATGCATCTTCTTTTTGGTAGCCCATCACTAGAGAACTTCAAAGTTAAGCGTGCTTGACCTGAAGTAGTCTCATGATGGGTGACCTCTTGGGAAGTTTTCCCAAGAAGCGTGCAAGTAAAGACAAAGCATGCTGGAAAGAATCATGTTGGTTTGTAGGGCCAATCATCATTCCAGGAAGCAGCCATAGTGACGTGGGGTGTTACAAATGGTATTAGAGACTTGACCTACCCAGAAGTGTAGCCGACGGGGACATCGGACCCCTAAGGAGGGGTGATTTTGATAGTTAGATTCCCATGATACACGGAGGGAAAGACTGGGTAAAAGCTGTGAAATCCTACATTGCATAGGGAAGGTCAAGTGTGATGATTCTAAGACTGTGTAGGTATGAGACTACACAGTTGAAGAGGGCTTAAATGGATTGATGGGTACTATCTATGTCAACAAAATGCATCTTATTTTTCGGTAACCCATCACTTGAGAACTCCAAAGTTAAGTGTGCTTGACCTGGAGTAGTCTGACAATGGGTGACCTACTAAGAAGTTTTCCCAAGAACTGTGCGAGTGAGGACAAAGCATGCTGGAAGGACTTGTGTTGGTTTGCAGGGCTAGTCGTCATTCCAGGAGGCAACTATAGTGACGTGGGGAGTTACAAATGGTATCAGAGCCTTGACTCAGTCAGAAGTGTGGCGGACAGGGACGTCGGACCCCTAAGGAAGGGTGATTGTGACAGTGAAAATCCAATGATCTGCAGGGGAAAAGACTGGGTAAAAGCTGTGCAATCCCACATCGCCTGGTGAAGGTCAAGTGTGAAGATTCCTAATAAGGTTTAGGACCTTGATTAGGAGGCCGGGAGGGCCATAATTGATTTCTTATGCTATTTAATGATGATATGCATGTTTAGCTGTATTAAATATGCATGCGAGGCCATTTCTGATTAATTGGGTGATTTTTATATTTTGGCCATTCCGGACATATTTGGCATATATGTGATATGTGTGTGGTGCTTTATTATTATTTGGTTATGCCAGGGTTACTCAGCACGAGACGATCCTAGGAGGTAAGCTAGTGGGAAAGTCACAGCGGGATTTATTCTTGACTCAGAGTGAGTCAAGGGGTATTTAGAGCATTACCGGGTTATTGGGTAATGGGAATCAATATTTGGTGATAAATTGGGAGTTAGTAAGATCAGGGGAAATTCTGGAGGTTTTGACTATTTTGCCCCCGGGGATGTTTTCGGGACCCCGAGCGTTAGGATTTGTTTGAGGCTACTTAAGCTTGAAGTAACCTTTAAAGGAATAAAAAGAACGTTCAGGATATTATCTCTCCCTCTAAGTTCCATTTTCGTCTCCCGATCGCATTTTCAAAGGAAACTTGAGTTCTAGGACTCGGATTCAAGCGAGGATCGAGGCATATCGATCCTAGGAAAGATTAGAAGCTTATTAGCTGAAGGATTTAGTTGGAAACAACTCAATCGGAGGTAATTCAAGTTTTAAGTTCTTAAAGTTTTTAAGCTTGAATTGGACTTTGTGTTTTGATGAGTTATTATTAGATATGAGACTTGGGTTTTGTTGGTTTTGGATCATGGGGATGTTTGGGAACTTTGATTTTTGAGTTTGGAGATGTTTGGATATGTTTTGGGAAGGTTTTAAAAGGTTAAAATCAGGGAAAAATGGCTGCTCCGAGGTTGGGTCGCGGCCTTGTTCTTGGGCGCCGCGGCCCAAGCTTGATGAAGCAGGTGGAAGGATTTTGTGAGCTCTGGGGACCGCGGCATTAGGTATAGGGCGCCGCGGCGCTTGCCCCTGGTGTTCTTGTTTTGGCTGGGGGCCGCGACACTTGAGGGTGTTTATGGCCGAAATGATATTTTAAGCTTGGGAACTCAAACCTTAGGCCTCGGGATCATTCCTACTACCCGGTTTAGTGGGATTGAATGTCTCGGAGGCTAGGTTTTGGTTTCGGGATTGGATTTAGAACTTGAACTCATTGGATCACCGTTTATGGTTGTGACTAGGTTATCACTAGTGGCTTGAAATAAGGATCGTGCTTGTGGCTCGTTTATTGGTAACCTGTGCTTGGACCTGAGGTAAGAAAACTGCACCCTATGTATATGACACGCATGGTTATTCTTGAAGCATGTTGGATGTTTAAATGTGACATGCATGGTTATTGTTGAGGCATGTCAAGTGATTAAATGTGATGCATGTGTTGCACGAGAAACATGTGATTAGGGCATGCTATGAATATTTAATATGGGATTGTTCAGAGCTTGAGCCTTTATGTTTATGCATGGTCCTAATTATGCTAGAAATTAGTAAGTAAGCATGTTGAATGCCTTATATTCAGATATTTTATATATGATATATGTTTGGTAGCATTGCTTACTTGTGTATGGCACTGACTAGTCAGGGTCGGCACTGGTCGCGTATTACTAACCTGAGAGTTAGAAACGACATAAGTGTCATGAATGCAGGGCCGATAAAAGATTAGATCTAATCGATATCAGCATTGAATGACTCTAGGAGCATTAATGCTGGACCGACCCAAGGTCGATGAAAATACTAAGCACTTGACTAGTCTAGGACTAGTTACTTAGAGCCAGGGCCAAAGGCCTAGGTGACTATTTGTCATGTGGCTAGGGAGTGGAATCCCATGGTTGTGACTCTATGGTCATGCGATAGTTTATAATGGTGACTAGTTCATCGAACACCTATCTTGTTTAAGCTAGTGAAATGATCACTTATCTACAAAGCCCCGGTGACCTTATCGTCACATGGCTAATGGGAACGAAACCCACCTTACTGGGCTAAAAGCCCTGGATGATTATTATGATCATCAGTTGATGTTGTATATTCATCATTACATGAACTCATTTGCCTGCCTGAATAGGGATGTATTTGCTAGGCGTGTGTCTTATGATTTGATGACATGTTATTACTGTTCATGAGCATATTGAGTTTTCTTGTTGGGCTTCGGCTCACGGTTGCTGTGTGGTGCAGGTAAAGGAAAAAGAAAGTTGGACCATCCTTGAGTTGGAGAGCTTAGGTGACGATGTGTACATATGCAGCTGCTCGACCGCCACGGCCGAGGGTTGAAAGTGGACCTAGGGTTAAACCCTGTTTTTCCCCTTAGATTGCCTGGTTGTAAATATTTTCTTGTGATAGACCTTTAAATTATATTTTTGGGATTCCAATTTATACAGTAAATTTTCTAATGAAACGTTACATCTTAACCAAAATTTTTAATCCCTAAATTGCTAATCATACTTAGTTACACGATTTTGGCCAAATGACTCGATTAGCGAGTTTAGCACTATTTATAAGGCACACCTTAACGGTTCCTGGAGTTTAGGGCGTTACAACTTGGTATCAGAGCGAGCCAAGGTTTATGGTTCCTGAAAACAAGCTGGGCATGCACACTCGTCATTGAAGATAGCTTCACTCAGGGAATGGTAACTATTTCTGTAGTTATGTGCTTAATTGCTTAAATGGAATGTAAATGCTTTACCTACACATTTTGTTAGGGAGCATGAGATTCTGATAGAGCCTGACTCTTGACTACATGATTATATGCTCCGTGAATATATATATATATGAATGTGATCATATGTGTACGCCCTGGTTTTCCCACGGGCTGTTAGCAAGCTGAGATACGGCCTAATCATGCCTACCACGTGGACATCCCCAAGACCGGAGCTGCCATAGAAAGATCCTACCTCCTCAGCTCGAGGTAACCTAAGGGTTCGCCAAGATTAGACTGAGTTTGGACTTTGAAGGCCACGAGTCGAGGGAAGCATCCAGCTCGTGGTACGAGCTAGAGTTGGAGGTTGTGACCTTTTATAAAGTCAACCACGCAAGGTAAACGTGCATATATCAGACATCACGTGTCTGATATATCCCTGACTTCTCATACACGCAGCATGAACGTGCGCATTCAGACACCCCCGACTGGGTTGGGCCGTGCAGCCCATTATCCCCCTTACCTATTGATTAGACCACACTTCATGTGTCAGGATTTAGGAATTAATCATGAATGTCACAGAGTTGACATGATAGGTAAGAAGGTCACGGGATGACCTTCTTACCAACTCCCAGGTGCCTTCTCCTATAAATATGGAGACCCTAGGAGTTGCAAAGGGTTGGATTCGATTGTGTAAGAAATACCTTGTAAAAGAATACCAAGCATATAGCAATAACATTGACTGGTGGAGTAGAATGATTTTAACCTTTGAACCACCTAAAAACGTAATTGTGTCACCAGTCCATCTCCAAAAGATCATTCATCTATTTCGGTTCAACATAAGCACTAATCCCTTCCTCTTATTTTCTTAATTACCTGTTGGCGAAGAACCGCGTCAACAGTTTGGTGCTTTCATTGAGAGCAAGTTAGATTGGTGCTGTCGTAAACATCCACTATGGTGACCACTCGGTCCAGACATGGTAACGAGACGGAACAGCATGGTGGCCAGGAGGCTCATCATATCGCCATCCCCGGTGAACAAATTCCTGAGGTCCAGCAACAGCCAGGCAAACAGCCGGTGGGCCAAGATGACACTGGAAGTTCGGCGCCCTGGCCACCTAACCCAAACCCAGATTATTACACTACGGTGGAGATGGAGAATGCTCAGCTGAGGAGCAAACTACAAAAGGCTAATCAGCAGATAAAGGAGGTGTTGGCCCGACTACCCCCTCTTACAACCGACGCTAACTTCGAAAAGAGGCAAGGCGAGACTCATAAGTCCCACTGGGGTAATCGGTCCAGGCCTAGCCGCTCGGACAGACCTCCGACAGCCAACTCTATTCCCTCATTGCACCGTCAAGAGGCAAACTTCGAAGAAGTGCCTAGAGCCGAACAACAACAGTACAGCCGTTCGGTCCGAACTTCAACTCCCAGCTCCCAACCAGCCTCGAGCGCACCCAAGAGAGCTCGAGGAAGTTCCAGAAGGAGATCTGGGGAGGGCTCACAGCATCAGCCCGTCCCCACCAGCCGTCTTGCGCCTCGTCTAGATCGCCAGGCGCGAGACCCGCATGTTGGCAGGGCCACGAAGCCCCCACCTAACTTGATCTGCCCTGATGGAACCAGGATCGCATCTCCGGTCAGGCATCCTCCCTCACCAATAAGATATCCGTCTCCACCATGGCCCATCCGAGATATCCCAGCCTATGGAAGTAGTAGGAGAAACCCGCCGTCCATGGGACCCTCCCGACGTAGCGGGGCGCCAAGAGGGAGCCCAGATCCTCACCCCCAAAGGCGAACTTTGAGCTTTTCTAACGGGAGCTACTGGATCGGCAGTTGCCGGAGCGACCTTTCTGGCAGAAACCTACGTCAGCGTTTAAGCTCGGCACAAAGTCCTCAAACCACCGAGGGGGGCAACCTGCGAGATCGCCTTAACTCTCATAGAGGAGAGCCAGTAGGAGGTGGCAGCCATGCTCGCTCAGGGGGAGACCTCTCCGAAGTACATAACGACGGGAATGCCCCAAATAACCTATCTCAAGATAGGAGGGGCAATAACCCACCAAATATGTACAATGGATCCGGAGTTGTTGAGCAGCCCCGGAATAACCAAGGAAATCAGGACAAAACCCTCGAGTGCCTGGCTCAGATGGAGGAGCTAATGAGGAAGCTCCTGTCGGAGAAAGAGAAAGATGAATATGATTCGAGGGACGAGATGGAGCTCTTCGCCCCCAGCATAGCAGCAACGGCTTACCCACCCGGTTTCCGTATGTCGCACCTGTCCAAATTCAATGGAGACGGAGATCCGCCAGATCATCTGGGGATGTTCAACACCCTGATGATGGCCCACAACATCGGCCCCGAGCTGAGGTGTCTGATATTTCCCTCCACACTGACTGGACCAGCCAGGCAGTGGTTCAAGCAAAGCAAAAGACAATCAATCAACTCCTGGAAGACTTTCTCGGCTGACTACAAAAGGGCATTCTGAGCCTCCTAGGCTGCCCGCGTCAAGGCCGATTCTCTGGCTAACGTGAGGCAGTAGCCCGACGAACCTCTGAAGACTTACCTGGGCAGGTTCGCGAGCATCACTGCTCGGGCCAGAGACGCGGATGACAGCTCCAAGCTCATGGCCTTGAGGACTGGGATCCTCGTCGGAGGGGGACTCTGGAAAGATATACAAATGAAGGGAGTTAGCTCGGTGAACTAGTTCCTAAATAGGGCCCAGGAATGGATCAACTTGGAGGAGGGCGAAGCCTCAGCTGCAGGGACCAGCCAGGTCCCTGAGCAGCCCGCTGGAGTGGGGACGGAGGTCGCGACAGCGACCCAAAACGTCACACAGAATAACCAGCTCGGTGGAGGCAAAAGAAAGGGGAACGGCGAGGGCAGTCAGCACGGCCCAAAGAAGAATAGTGCTAGGGAGCACGGAGCTCGGATAGTGGTACCTCCACTTATTGTAGCAAGTAAGAAGGAAAGATGGAAGAAAATTTATCCAATATGCACTCGGTGCAAGAGGCATCATCTGGGAGAATGCCGAGCAAAGGCATGTTTTGTATGTAGCATGGCTGGGCATATTATGAAGAATTGCCCAAGGCTAAGGAAGGATGAGCAAAAGGGGATGGACAACTCGACTCCAGCTCAAGTGTTTATTCTAAGGCAGTCAGAGTCTAAGACTGAGACTAGTTCCTCAGGGGTGGCAGGTCAGCTTTCTTATTCTGATTTTGTATTATGCTGACTGGTTTTGGTACCATGCTATTCCTTTGTTTGCTGCATATAGAGAAGCATAAAGTTATTATGCATATCACATGGTTATGTTGTGATGGGAAGGTGGTACTGTATTGGTGACGTAAAGAGATGAAGTGGGTTATGACTAAAAAGGAGAAAGGACTCATCAGTGATTTTGATAAAGCTCATTAAGACTAGCTTTGGTATGATTCAGTGTTTGGATTAGTTAAGTAATTTTGAGGCAATGCTAAATTGTAAGGAAATGATAGTAACTCTTGGGTTTGAGAGTGGAAACACTTGTGATAGTAGGCACAATGTATGGATTCTGTATGATTACGACATCTGTAGTGAGAGCTAGAGTTTTATGGCAGAGAGATACATGGAACTCTTAGCTAGTGTGGTGGATACCACATAGATTGTGGCAGTGGATTAAGGACAGACTGGACTAGTCTGTGTGTAACGCCCTGGATAGCCAAGACCGTTACAGTGTGTGTTTACAAATGTGCGAGGCTTGCTAATCAAGCTATTTAGTTGGAAACGTGTTACAGTAACTAAAGTTGAACTAGGGTTAAAAGATTTCGGTATCAAAAGTTTCATTTCTTGTAATCAAACATTTTCTTTACATGGGATCCCAAAAGTAGCATAGTTAAAAGACAGTTTATAAAATTTCAAGATTAAAATACAGTTACTAGCCACTCTAAGGAAAAACAAACAATTAGGCTTTTCTTGTCCTGTTCCACTCCTCGGCCTTGGCGGCCAATTAGCTGACTATGTACATTCAGCCCCAAAGCTCTCCATCTCAGGACTGGTCCAACTTGCCCTTGCCTTTACCTGCACCACATAGCACCCATGAGACAAGGCCCAGCAAGAAACACAATAATAGAGCATAATCATCAAGCAAACAACCAGATAACTCATGCAGTACAAACATATACTCAACATTCCAAATGTTCACATTAATCAAGTATCAGCATACCAAGTACATCATCTCATATCAATAATAAATTCACATATGATAACCAGGGTTAACGCCCTTAGGACGCGCCCTCTATTTATCCCACTGACTCCGGCCCGCTTAAACCGAGCTCAGTGAATATTAAGCTATCCTCAGCTACCAGTGGCCGAGTCGCGCCCTGTGCGCAAGTATTATTTACGGCACCCTTAGGCCGTCTAACACATGTCCCATGGAATAATACCATCTATGACATCATACAGATATAGGGAGCTCTTAGTCCCAACACAATCACATAATCGGGTGCAATTTTCTTACCTTTAGCTTACGATAGCTTTGTTCAATTCAACCATCAAGCACGATCTCGCTTGAGCCCTAGCGTAAACCTAGTCATAGTCACAAATTAGAACCAACTCCAAACTTCAACTCCTAAACCTAGCCTCGGTACCAATCCCGAGCCCTCAGGAATTCCTAATTCCACCAAACAGGGTGGTGGAATCAAACCCCGAGCCCCCGAGGAAAAACCCTAAGAAATAACCCAAAAATCCCCTTCTGGGAATAGGGTAGCGCTACAGCGCCCTAAAGTGGGCGCTAAAGTTCTACAAACAGAGCCATAAAGCTCCTAGACGCCCAAGCCTAGCGCTACAGTGCTAGTCACAGCCAGGCACTACCCAGATTTCTCCTCTTCGAATATCCTCGAGCCAAACCTTTCTAAAACTCAACCAAACCTCAACCAAACTTCAAAACAAGCCTCCCAACATCCTCAACTCATCCCAAAAAATCTAACCACAAATAATTCAATCACATGCACCCCAAAATAAGGAAATCACCATGGCTGAATTTAAAGCTCAAGAACTCAGCAGAACAACAGAAATCACAGAACTTAAAACTAAAGCTTCTTACCTTTGATGGATGAGCTCAACCTAGGTTGTCTTCCACACTTTCTTAGCCTTCACCTCCTCAAACTCTTAGGTTTAATTCCCTAGAATTCCCACATAAACTAAGCTTAGAAAACCAATTCAACACCAAAACCAAGAATTGAATAACAACCTCAAAACCTTACCTCAAATGATGAGTAACCTCTGCCAACTCCCCAAGCCAAATCAAGGATCCTAGTGTTGAGTCCTAGCCTAAGCCGTCTCTGAATTTTAGCTCCAAATTTCCAGAGAATTGGTGAAGAAATGCCCAAACCGTGCAAGAGAGAAGACTCTTGATTTTTTCCCTTCTTTCCTTTTTCCTTCTTTTCTTTCTTTTCTTCAAACTTCCAACAATTTCTACACATCCCACTAAGGAATAAAGCTTAATAATACTTATCCCTACTTTTAAATTAGATGACTAATTGGCCCTCCCATCTAAAACTAAGCTTTTAAACCTCCTAAGGGCATTTTAGTCATTACAACCAATTCCCGCTAATTCCTCGAATGTCTCTACTATTTACCGCTTACTTCCCAACACCTAACTAATCACCAGTTATATTCCTCAATATCAAAATAGACTCCAATATATTTCCTAAATTCCCATAAATACCCCCAGGCTCGCCCCGAGCCGGGTATAAATCCCCGCCGTGACTTTTTCGCTAAACCGCTCACTAGGATCGCCTCAAGCCACAGATTACAAATATATCCACATAATAATGTGGTCTCAACAATTTTTCACAGATATATACAGTTGTGCCCTCAACGGGCCAAAATTACGAATATGCCCTTCTAACCTAATCAGGGCCTACATGCAATAGTCATGCATCATAGACGTTCAAATAATCATATAACATGCTTTTAATTATTAAATCACATATAATCTAGTTATGCCCTCCCGGCACACTAATCAAGGCCCATAAGCCCTATTAGTGAATTTGGGTCGTTACAAATATCCCCTCCTAATGAGAATTTCATCCTCGAAATTTACCTGAATAATTCGGGATACTGATCCCGCATCGCTGATTCAAGCTCCCAGGTCGCGACCTCTACTCTACTATTCCTCCATAACATCTTCACAAGAGGAATCGTCTTATTCCGTAGTACTTTATCTTTCCGTTCCTAGATCTGAACCAGTTGCTCCTCATAGGCTAAATTTGTCTGCAGTTCCAAGTCTTCATACCTCAACACATGTGTCGCTTCTGAGACGTACTTCTGAAGCATAGAAACATGGAATACGTGATGAATTCCCGACAATGATAGTGGCAAGGCTAATTTGTAAGCCACCTGACCGATCCTTTCTAGGATCTCAAAAGGTCCGATGAACCTAGGGCTCAGCTTGCCCTTCCATCCAAATCTCCTCACCTCTTGCAATGGTGAAACTTGGAAAAACACGTGGTCCCCAACCTGGAACTCCACGTCCCTACGCTTGGGATCAGTGTAGCTTTTCTGTCTGCTCTGTGAGGCGAGCATCCTAGCTCAGATCTTCTCTATAGCCTCATTTGTCCTCTGAACCATATCCGACCCCAAATACTTCCTTTCACCCATCTCATACCAATGAATGGGTGATCTACACTTCCTCCCATATAACATCTCGTAGAGAGCCACTCCAATCGTTGATTGGTAACTATTGTTATATGAAAATTCGATCAACGGGAGATACTTACTCCACGATCCCTCAATGTCAATCACAGATGCTCTGAGCATATCCTCCAACACCTGAATCATCCTCTCAGACTGTCCATCAGTTTGAGGATGAAAGCCTGTGCTGAACTTCAACTGAGTCCCCATAGCCTTCTGTTAACCACCCCAAAACTTGGAAGTAAAGATGGGATCCCGGTCTAACACTATAAACTTAGGAACCCCATGGTGACATACGATCTCCCTCACATACAATTCTGCATATTGATCCACAGTATATGTCAACCTCACTGGAAGAAAATGGGATGACTTGGTGTATCTGTCACTATTACCCACACTAAGTCATGAAGCCCTACTGTTCTGGGTAAACCTCCCACAAAATCCATCGTATTGTCCTCCCATTTCCACTCGGGAATACCTAAAGGCTGAAGCAACCCTGCCGATCGTTGATCCTCAGCTTTTACCTGCTGACAGGTTAAACATCTAGCTATGTACTCCACTACATCCTTCTTCATCCCGGGCCACCAATATAACGTCCGTAGATCCTAGTACATCTTTGTGGTTCCCGGATGAAGTGAGTACGGTGTCGTATGTGACTCATCTAGTATCTCTCGTCTGATCCCCTCATCAGCTGGAACACAAATCCGTCCCTGATACCGAAGCAAACCAATCTCAGAAATAGAATAGTCCTTACCTACTCCCGCTAAGACATTCTCTCTAACCTCTTGTAACTGAGTGTCTACCAATTTCCCTTCTTTAATCCGCTCTAGCAGAGTAATATTGGCCAACCGACCCACCACCAATTCTATTCCCACTTTGACCATCTCATCAGCTAACTCACTCCAGATCTGGGTGGAAGTATATAACTGACATGGGCCTCTCTGGCTCAATGCATCCGCCACTATGTTGGCTTTCCTAAATGGTAAAGAATATCACAATCATAATCTTTCACCAATTCTAGCCAACGTCTCTGCCTCATGTTCAGGTCCTTCTGTGTGAAGAAGTACTTCAAGCTCTTATGGTCGGTGTATATCTCGCACTTCTCCCCATATAGGTAATGCTTCCAAACCTTCAGTGCGAATACCACTGCTGCTAACTCCAAGTCATGGGTAGGATACTGCTACTCATTCTCCTTCAGCTGCCGTGATGCATAAGCTATGACCTTCTCGTTCTACATCAACACACAGCCTAAACCCAACCTCGATGCATCGCAGTAGACAACAAACTTCCCTTCCCCTGAAGGAAGACTCAACACAGGCGTGGAAATAAGTCGTTGCTTCAATTCTTGGAAATTGTTCTCACACTTGTTTGACCAGATAAACTTCAAGTTCTTCCATGTCAATTCTGTCATCGGTGCCGCTATCTTCGAGAAGCCTTCCACAAACCGTCTATAGTATCCTGCTAGACCAAGAAAACTCCGCACCTCAAAGGCATTCCTTGGCCTCGGCCAATCCCTAACTGCTTCCACTTTAGATGGATCCACCTTAATCCCATCTGCACAAACATTATGTCCAAGAAATGTCACTTATGGTAGCCAAAATTCACATTTCTTAAACTTAGCGTACAACTGATGCTCCCTCAACCTCTGTAGAACCTGACGAAGATGAAACCCGTGCTCTGCCTCTGAACTGGAGTATACTAAGATGTCATCGATGAAGACAATAATGAACTGATCCAGATGGTCCTTGAATACTCTGTTCATTAGGTCCATAAAGGCTGCTGGGGCATTGGTCAAACCAAATGACATGACCAGAAACTCATAGTGCCCATACCTCGTTCGGAAGGCCGTCTTCGGTATGTCCTTGTCCTTGATCCTCAGCTGGTGATAACCAGATCGAAGATCAATTTTCGAGAACACTGTCTTACCCTGTAGCTGATCGAACAAGTCATCAATCCTTGGTAGGGGATACTTATTCTTGATAGTCAACTTATTCAATTCCCTATAGTCTATACACATTCTCAAAGTCCTGTCCTTCTTCTTCACAAACAAAAATGGAGCACCCCATGGCGAGTAGCTAGGCCTGATGAACCCCAAATTCAGAAGCTCCTGTAGCTGTATCTTCAATACTTTCAGTTCTGCCGGTGCCATTCTGTATGGTGCCCTCGATACTGGCTCTATCCCTGGCACCAACTCAATGACAAACTGAATCTCCCTCATGGCGGCAACCTAGGTAAGTTCTCAGGAAACACATCCAAGAATTCGCAAACCAATCTGGTCTCCTCTGGTCTTGCTGGAAAAACCCTAGTGGTATCCACCACACTAGCTAGGAAACCTATACATCCTCCCTATAATATGTCCCTAGCTCTCCGCTGAAATCCTAGGTATGCGGGGTCCATGCACCGTTCCCACAAAGACAAAGGGATCCTCACCCTTAGGCTCAAAGGTCACCATCTTCTTCCTGCAGTCAATAGTAGCTCCATATCTAACCACCCAATCCATACCTAAAATCATATCAAAGTCCTCCATACTCAACTCAATCAAGTCTACTGACAATTCCCTACCATCTACCATCACTGACAGTGCTTTAATCCACCTCCTAGAAACTACCATTTCTCCTATAGGCAAAATAGTCCCAAACCCTGAAGTACAATACTCACTAGGTCTACACAGTCTATCAATCACCTTACTAGAAACAAACGAATGTGTAGCACCAGAGTCAATTAATACAGTAAAAGGAGAGCCAGCGCTAGAAAGCTGACCTGTCACTACCGAGGGACTAGCCTCGGCCTCCGCCTGCATCAGAGTGAACACTCGAGCTGGAGTCAAGCTGTCCACTTTTCCCGCATCTCCCTTCTTCGCTGTCGGGCAGTCTTTCTTGAGGTGCCCCACCACCCCACACACATAACAGGCCTTAGCCCGACACTCGCCCGGATGGCGTCTTCTGCACCTCGTGCACTCAGGATAGGTCCTCCATGAATCACCGCCTCCCTGACGGCCACCCTGGGTAACTCGACCTCTCTTATCAAGACCAGGAGCGGTCGAAGCATCAAGGGTCTTCCTCTTCAAATCATTGGGGCCTCCACCCCTACCAGAACCAGAATATGGAGGCACCGCCCTACGGCCCTCCCGTCTTGCTGCATTCTCCCTCCATATCTTATTTTTTGCTTCCTCAGCGGTAAGAGCCTTCTCTACAACCTGGGCATAAGTTATCCCCCCAAGAACTGTTGTAATCCTCACATTTTGGGCTATCATAGCATTAAGCTTTCTAATAATCCTGTTTAGCCTAACTGCATTAGTAGGCACAAGGACTGGTGGGAACTTCGCAAGTCTGTCAAACTTTAGGGCATATTCTGTAACTGTCATGCTGCCCTGAACCAGCCCCACGAACTCATTTACTTTCGCTACCCTAATGGCAACATTATTGTACTTCTGACTGAATAGGTCCTTAAATCCTTCCCAAATCCAAGCAGTGACATCCCTAGTCTGTGATGCCACTTCCCACCAGATACGAGCATCCTCTCTCAGTATATATGTCCTTCAACCCTCATGAAATCCAGGATAGAAGTAATCATGGTCATCCACTGTTCGGCCTTTAGTGGATCAGGTCCTCCCTCAAAGATCAGGGGCTGTTGCTTCCTGAACCGCGCATACAACAGCTCCCATCTGTTCCCAACCTCTACTGGTTGTACCACTGGTACCACTGCAAGTGGCACAATAGGGGCACCACTCCCTGATGGAGCCTACTGTCACAGAATTCGAATCTGCTCATCCTGGCTCTGTAGCCGTGCTTGCATATCAGCCATAAGTTGCTGCTAGTTCTCAGGGACTGGCGGAGGGGTCTGGCCCTGGTCATCATCTCTAGACTCAGACCTAGTGCCGGCTAGTCGCGTAGATTTTCTTGGACGCATAATTATCCAAGTCAATCTGCAATCAA
Source organism: Humulus lupulus (assembly GCF_963169125.1). NCBI lineage: Eukaryota > Viridiplantae > Streptophyta > Magnoliopsida > Rosales > Cannabaceae > Humulus > Humulus lupulus. Next base: position 165,628,085 of record NC_084796.1, on the reverse strand, counting down.
CGACTCGGTAGTTAGACTATGATGACATGGTAATAATCCTTCTATGATTCACCACTGGGACTCAAACATTCACAAACAATCAAAATATAATAGTTTATCCAAATATCCAAATATTTTCATTCACATGCATAGCAGTGCTAATAAGCATGCCTCAATATCATCATGCAGTAGTCAAGGGCCAGGCCCTATCAGTATCTCATGATGCCTATTAATCAAACAGATATCAACCATCATATTCCATTCTATTAATTTAAGCATATAATCATGTATACACAATTACCAAACCCTGAGCCAAGCTTGTCTTTCGCGGTGAATGTACATGTCCAGCCAGTCTTCAGGAACCCTTAAACCTAGGATACTCTGATACCAAGTTGTAATGCCCTGGATAGCCAAGACAGTTACACTGTGTATTTACAAATGTGCGAGGCTTGCTAATCAAGCCATTTAGTTGGAAACGTGTTATAGTAACTAAAGTTGAACTAGGGTTAAAAGATTTCGGTCTCAAAAAGTTTCATTTCTTGTAATCAAACATTTTCTTTAAATAGGATCCCAGAAGTAGCAAAGTTAAAAGACAGTTTATAAAATTTCAAGATTAAAATATAGTTACTAGCCACTCTAAGGCAAAACATACAATTAGGCTTTTCTCGTCCTGTTCCACTCCTCGGCCGCGGCGGCCGATCAGCTGACTATGTACATTCAGCCCCAAAGCTCTCCATCTCAGGACTGGTCCAACTTGCCCTTGCCTTTACCTGCACCACATAGCACCCATGAGACAAGGCCCAGCAAGAAACACAATAATAGAGCATAATCATCAAGCAAACAACCAGATAACTCATGTAGTATAAACATATACTCAACATTCAAAATGTTCACGTTAATTAAGTATTCAGCATACCAAGTACATCATCTCATATCAATAATCAATTCACATATGATAACCAGGGTTAATGCCCTTAGGCCGTGCCCTATATTTATCCCACTGACTTCGACCCACTTAAACCGAGCTCAGTGAATATTAAGTTGTCCTCAACTACCAGTGGCCGAGCCGCGCCCTGTGCACAAGTATTATTTACGGCACCCTTAGGTTGTATAACACATGTCCCATGGCATAATACCATCTATGACATCATACAGATATAGGGAGCTCTTAGTCCCAACAAAATCACATAACCGGGTGCAGTTTTCTTACCTTTAGATTCTGATGGCTTTGTTCAATTCAACCCTCAAGCACGATCCCGTCTGAGCCCTAGTGTACACCTAGTCACGATCACAAGTTAGAACCAGCTCCAAACTTCAACTCCTAAACCTAGCCTCGGGACAATTCCCGAGCCCTCGGGAAGTCCTAATTCCACCAAACGGGGTGGCGGAATCAAACCCCGAGCCCCCGGGTAAAAACCCTAAGAAATAACCCAAAAATCCCCTTCTGGGAACAGGGTAGCGCTACAATGCCCTAAAGTGGGCGCTACAATACTACAAACAGAGCCATCAGGCTCCCAGACGCCCAAGCCTAGAGTTGTAGCGCCCTAAGGCTAGCGCTACAGTGCTAGTCACATCCAGGCACTACCCAGATTTCTCCTCTTCGAATTTCCTCGAGCCAAACCTTTCTAAAACTCAACCAAAATTCAAAACAAGCCTCCCAACATCCTCAACTCATCCCAAACAACCTAACCACAAATAATTCAATCACATGCACCCCAAAATAAGGAAATCACCATGGCTGAATTTAAAGCTCAAGAACTCAGCAGAACAACAGAAATCACAGAACTTAAAACTAGAGTTTCTTACCTTTGATGGATGAGCTCAACCTAGGTTGTCTTCCACACTTGCTTAGCCTTCACCTCCTCAAACCCTTAGGTTTAATTCCCTAGAATTCCCACAGAAACTAAGCTTAGAAAACCAATTCAACACCAAAACCAAGAATTGAATAACAACCTCAAAACCTTACCTCAAATGATGAGTAACCTCTGCCAATTCCCCAAGCCAAATCAAGGATCCTAGTGTTGAGTCCTAGCCTAAGCCGTCTCTGAATTTTAGCTCCAAATTTCCAGAGAATTGGTGAAGAAATGCCCAAACCGTGCAAGAGAGAAAACTCTTGATTTTTTCCCTTCTTTCCTTTTTCCTTCTTTTCTTTCTTTTCTTCAAACTTCCAACAATTTCTACACATCCCACTAAGGAATAAAGCTTAATAATACTTATCCCTACTTTTAAATTAGATGACTAATTGGCCCTCCCATCTAAAACTAAGCTTTTAAACCTCCTAAGGGCATTTTAGTCATTACAACCAATTCCCGCTAATTCCTCGAATGTCTCTACTATTTACCGCTTACTTCCCAACACCTAACTAATCACCAGTTATATTCCTCAATATCAAAATAGACTCCAATATATTTCCTAAATTCCCATAAATACCCCCAGGCTCGCCCCGAGCCGGGTATAAATCCCCGCCGTGACTTTTTCGCTAAACCGCTTACTAGGATCGCCTCAATTCACAGATTACGAATATATCCACATAATAATGTGTTCTTAACAATTTATCACAGATATATACAGTTATGCCCTCAACGGGCCAAAATTACGAATATGCCCTTCGAACCTAATCAGGGCCTACATGCATACTAATACACATAGTCATGGATCACAAACATTCAAATAATCATATAACATGCTTTTAATTATTAAATCACATATAATCCAGTTATGCCCTCCCGACACACTAATCAAGGCCCTTAAGCCCTATTAGTGAATTTGGGTCGTTACACTGTGAGTTTCTGGATGTGCTTCCAGGTGATCTGCCATGGTTTCCTTTATGTGAAAAGAATAGAATGGTGATTGGATTAGGAATGGAGTCAAATTTAGGGCACTGTTTTGAATGGCTCAGCAAAGTTGTAAGAATTAAAGGTTCAGCTAGTGAGTGAGATGGTATTCTCTAAGGTGGATCTTGGATCTGGTTATTACCACCTAGAGATCAGGGAGAAGGATATGTAGAAGACTGTTTTGTATCAGATAAGGGCACTGGGAGTGCTGAGTAGGTTTTGAGAATTTGTTTAATGCCAAGTGTTTGTGAATCAGATGAACAGAGCATTCAAAGGTTTATTTGAATGGGATTTGTGATTGTCTTGGACAATGGTATTATGGTGTTTTCTCTGCGGAGATTTGCCAAGGTCAAGGAATGCCTCAGTAGGCAATAGTTTCCTTGGATGAGCAGGATAGTATATGTACCTTTTGAAAGAGTTTGGAGTTTTCTTGCATATCAGAATCAGTTTGTGGGTTGTTATGACACCTCAGTGACAGAGAAAAGTAATTGCCTATGCAATTGTTGGTTAAAGGTTTTGACCAGAACTATTGTAGAGTTTCTGGTGGGCCAGGTGGCCAGTTTTATGTTTGAGATTATCATTTCGGAAAGGATTAAAATAAAAGATGATTAAGTGAACCACATATAAGAAAGATTGAGTGGAGAGTCTTAGCTGGATTAGCCAAGGGTTTTGCAGTTTCAGGTATGGGTTTATTATGGTATAACGATCGGATTTGGAACCCGATGGACATTGGGATTAATAGGGAGATTCTGGATGAATCTCATGCTATTCTTTTATTCTCTTCATTCAGGAATCATGGAAATGTAATAGTATATGAAAGCTTTATAATGGTGGTCTGAGATGGAGAGGGGTGTAATGGACGGTGTGGTAAAGTTCTTAACCTATTAGTAGGTCAAGACAGAGTATCGGAAGATAGCAGGGCCATTGCAGCCTTTGAGTATTTTTTAATGGGAATAAGGAAACATCGCGATGGGTTTCGCGGTGGGGTTGCCCAGGTTAGTGTGTCAGTGTGAATTGGTTTAGATCATTGTGGACCAGTGTTTTAAGTGAGTTTAGTTTTGTCAACCAGGACGAATAATACAGATCTCTATGTTAGAGAGACAGTGCGCCTTCATGAAATTCAAGGTCTATCTTATCAGATGAAGACACTATTATTACTTCCAGGTTTTGGAAGGGTTAAGGAAGGCCATAAGTATATAGATGGAATTCAGTACAGTTTATTATTCTCAGACTAATGGTAAGTCAGAGAGGGAAAGAGAGATTTATCCAGTATTGGAAAGGTACCTTATGAGATGAGGTATGTTTGAAAATGCTTAGCACCAGTTCATTGGAATGAAATGGGTGAGATGTGATATTTGGATTTTAAGGTGGTTCAGGGGACCATTGAGCTTATTAGAAGTTAGAGCTTGGATGTTCACTTCTCAGAGTAAATGGAAAAGTTTTACTGAATTGAAAAGCAGGAACATAGAGTTCCAGGTAGAAGATTGTATCATCCTTAAAAGTATCACCATGGAAAGGGGTGAGGAGTTAAGGGCAAGTTGAGCCCTAGAATAGTATAACAGTTTGAGTCATGGATAGGACTGGTCAGGTTGACTTTCGATCGACCTTATCTTTGGCACTATTGGTTATATACAGTGTATTTTGTATTTCCATGCCGAGGACATGGGTTGAGAGAAACTCATGAGTTGAGTTGTGAGATCAGGGGATTTGAGGCAAAGGTATTCTGTAAAGAATAGCCAATCCAGATATGAAAAAGAAAGAATAAGGTTCTGAGGAACAAAGTTATACCTTGGGTTAAGGTATGTTACAGAATTAGTGAGGTCGAGGGAACAACCTGGGAAACTGGAATCAGTTGTGCGGAATTCTTATTTCGGGCAGTTCAGATAAATTTTGAGGATGAAATTTCTGTAAGGAGGGGATAGTTGTAATTCCCCAAATTTTATAATAAGGTTTAGGACCTTGATTAGGAGGCCGGGAGGGCCATAATTGATTTATTATGCTATTTAATGATGATATGCATGTTTAGGTGTATTAAATATGCATGTGAACCCATTTCTGATTAATTGGGTGATTTTCAAATTTTGGTCATTTCGGGCATATTTGGCATATATGTGATATGTGTGTGCTGCTTTATTATTATTTGGTTATGCTAGGGTTACTCAGCACGAGACGATCCTAGGAGGTAAGCTAGTGGGAAAGTCACAACGGGATTTATTCTTGACTCAAAGTGAGTCAAGGGGTATTTAGAGAATTACCGGGTTATTGGGTAATGGGAATCAATATTTGGTGATAAATTGGGAGTTAGTAAGATCAGGGGGAAATTATGGAGGTTTTGACTATTTTGCCCCCGGGGATGCTTTTGGGACCCCGAGCGTTAGGATTTGTTTGAGGCTACTTAAGCTTGAAGTAACCTTTAAAGGAATAAAAAGAACGTTCAGGAAGTTCTCTCTCCCTCTATGTTCCACTTTCGTCTCTCGATCACATTTTCAAAGGAAACTTGAGTTCTAGGACTCGAATTCAAGCGAGAATCAAGGCATAGCGATCCTAGGAAAGATTATAAGCTTATTAGCCAAAGGATTTAGTTGGAAACAACTCAATCGGAGGTAAGTCAAGTTTTAATTTTTTAAAGTTTTAAGCTTGAATTGGACTTTGTGTTTTGATGAGTTTTTATTAGATTTGAGACTTGGGTTTTGTTAATTTTGGATCATGGGGATGTTTGGGAACTTTAATTATTGAGTTTGGAGATATTTGGATATGTTTTTGGAAGGTTTTAAAAGGTTAAAATTAGGGAAAAATGGCTGGTCCGAGGTTGGGCCACGACCCTGTTCTTGGGCGCTGCGGCCCAAGGTCGATGAAGTAGGTGGAAGGGTTTTGTGAGCTCTGGGGGTCGCGGCGCTTGCCCCTGGTGTTCTTGTTTTGGCTGGGGGCCGCGACACTTGAGGGTGTTTATGGCCGAAATGATATTTTAAGCTTGGGAACTCAAACCTTAGGCCTCGGGATCATTCCTACTACCCGATTTAGTGGGATTGAATGTCTCAGAGGCTAGGTTTTGGTTCCGGGATTGGTTTTAGAACTTGAACTCATTGGATCACCGTTTATGGTTGTGACTAGGTTATCACTAGTGGCTTGGAATAAGGATCGTGCTTGTGGCTCGTTTATTGGTAACCTGTGCTTGGACCTGAGGTAAGAAAATTGCACCCTATGTATATGACACGCATGGTTATTCTTGAAGCATGTTGGATGTTTAAATGTGACATGCATGGTTATTGTTGAGGCATGTCAAGTGATTAAATGTGATGCATGTGTTGCACGAGAAACATGTGATTAGGGCATGCTATGAATATTTAATATGGGATTGTTCAGAGCTTGAGCCTTTGTGTTTATGCATGGTCCTAATTATGCTAGAAATTAGTAAGTAAGCATGTTGAATGCCTTATATTCAGATATTAGATATATGATATATGTTTGGTAGCATTGCTTACTTGTGTATGGCACTGACTAGTCAGGGTCGGCACTGGTCGCGTATTACTAACCTGAGAGTTAGAAACGATATAAGCGTCATGAACGCAGGGCCGATAAAAGATTAGATCTAATCGATATCAGCATTGAATGACTCTAGGAGCATTAATGCTGGACCGACCCAAGGTCGATGAAAATACTAAGCACTTGACTAGTCTAGGACTAGTTACTTAGAGCCAGGGCCAAAGGCCTAGGTGACTATTTGTCATGTGGCTAGGGAGTGGAATCCCATGGTTGTGACTCTATGGTCATGCGATAGTTTATATTGGTGACTAGTTCATCGAACACCTATCTTGTTTAAGCTAGTGAAATGATCACTTATCTACAAAGCCCCGGTGACCCTATCGTCGCATGGCTAATGGGAACGGAACCCACCTTAGTGACGATTACAACTGTCACTCTTATATTTGGGGCTAAAAGCCCTGGATGATTATTATGATCATTGGTTGATGTTGTATATTCATCATTACGCGAACTCATTCGCCTGCTTGAATAGGGTTGTATTTGCTAGGCGTGTGTCTTATGATTTGATGACATGTTATTACTGTTCATGAGCATATTGAGTTTTCTTGCTGGACTTCGGCTCACGGGTGCTATGTGTTGCAGGTAAAGGCAAAAGAAAGCTGGACCATCCTTGACTTGGAGAGCTTAGGTGACGATGTGTACATATGCGGCTACTCGACCGCCACAGCCGAGGGTTGAAAGAGGAACTAGGGTTAAACCATGTTTTTCCGCTTAGATCGGTTGGTTGTAAATATTTTCTTATAATAGACATTTAAATTATATTTTTGGGATCCCAATGTATACAGTAAACGTTCTAATGAAACGTTACATCTTAACCAAAAAATTTAATCCCTAAACCGCTAATCATACTTAATTACATGATTTTGACCAAATGACTCGATTAGTGAGTTTAGCACTGTTTATAAGGCACACCGTAACGGTCCCTAGAGTTTAGGGCATTACATAAATGGATTGATGGGTACTACCTATGTCAACAAGATGCATCTTCTTTTCGTTAACCCATCACTTGAGAACTCCAAAGTTAAGTGTGCTTGACCTGGAGTAGTTTCATGATGTTTGACCTCTTGGGAAGTTTTCCCAGGAAGCGTGCGAGTGAGGACAAATCACGCTGGAAAGACTCGTGTTAGTTTATCAGGCCAGTCGTCATTCCAGGAAGCAACCATAGTGATGTGGGGCATTACAATTGGTATCACAACCTTAGTCATATGAGACTTAGGTCTTGACTGCCCTAGTTAATACAGCTTGGGTCTTGTGCTCGATTCTTGGCGACTCGAGTCTTGTTTATCCCACAAGTTTTTTTGCTTCCTAATGCTTAGTTTTGCTTCACGGGCACCTAGTCCTAGTAAGTAACTTCAGGTTATCGTGTTTTGGCAACTTGATGCTTGTATTCGAATCTAGGTGACTTAAGACTTGGAAGACCAAAATAACTTAGGATGTTGGGATCTTAGTGTTGTTTCAATGGTACCTGGTCCTCGAGAAGTCACACTGAGCTCCCTAGTTTGCGTGCCCAGTCCAGAAGATGGGTCTTTTTGCTAAAGTTAGGGTAACTTTAGACTTTCCTCCCATTGTAGGCTACTTGGGGTTGCTTAAGTTTTTGGAAACTTAAGGCTTGGACCCAAGTATAGGAAACTCAGGTTTTATACCTTTCACCCATTGGAAGTCGAGAACTCATTATTGCTCCGCAACACACACTCCTTGGGAGATAAGTCAAGTCAACTCAGGTTACTTTGTTTTTTACAATGCTAGGTTTACTCTGCTCTTCACAGGCTTAGTTCCCTAGGTTATTTCGTTTTCTAACAAGTCTTGACACTAGGTTTATGTAACGTCCCAAATTACCTAATAAGGCTTAGGGCCTTGATTAGGGGGCCATGATGGTAATTTATGGAAATTATGTGCTTATGTGGTATATTTGTGTGTAATTATTTGAGTTATATTATAATATTACTAGATATGCATGTTTAGGTGCATTAAATATGCATGTGGACCCTTTTCTTATTAGAAGGACATTTTAGTAATTTTGGCCCGTTGAGGGCATAATTGTATATACTTGTATATATGTGATATATGTGAGAGACCACATTATTATGTGGATTTATTTGGGTTACTTGGCACGAGACGTTCTAGGGAGCAAGCTAGCAGGAAAGTCACAACGGGACCTAATACCCAACTCGGGGTGAGTCAAGGGGTATTTTGGGTATTTAGTACATTACTGGGTTATCGGGTAATAAGAATAAATATTCAGGGTATATTAGGAGTTAGTGAGAATAGGAGAGGATATAAGGAATTTTGACCATTTTGCCCTCGGGGAAGTTTTTGGTACCCCGAGCCTCGGGATTTGCTTAAGGTTACTTAAACCTTAAGTGAACCATGTAAAAAAAAGAACACTTGAACACTCAGCTCATTCTCTCCCAACCGACTACCTCTCTCTCCCTCACTCTCTCTCAATTTTAGGTGGATTGCTTGAGGAAACTAAGGCGATTAATGGCTGAAAACTTGGGAAATCGAAGGGTTGAATCTAGGATTGGATTAGCTGCATCTAGGAGGATTTAATTCACAGTTGAGGTAAGGTATAGAATCAATTTTCCATTAAATTATGTTTTGTTTTGGCTGTTCTTGAGCTTTGAGGCTCAAGGTTATAGATTTGAGTTTTGGGTGGAGTTTTGAGTGTGTTGATCTGGGGTTTTGTTTCCGGTTTGATGTTGAGGTTGTACTGGGATTTAGTTCTAGTTTTGGGTATGATTTGGAGTGGTTTTTGGCTGAGTTTGGCTGAAGAAAAAATAGGGAAATCTGGGTTCGAAGGGTCGCGCCGCGACCTTTGTGAACCCAGGGCCCAGGTGGGTCTCTGTCTTGGAGGCGCACTACGACTCTTAGGGGCAAGTCGTGGCCCGTGTCTGGAATTCTTGACAGGGGGGCTTTCTATCTGGGAGGTGCGCCGCGATCCTTAGGGTCAGGTCGCGGCCCGCCTGAGCAGTTTTGACCAAAATAGGTGGTGAGTAATGGAAACTCAAACCTAAGGGCTCAAGATCGATTCTACAACCCGGTTTAGTAGAATGGAGGCTAGGACTCAGTTTGGAAGCCATTATTTGCTCGTTATTGACGGGATTTTATATTATGGTTGTGACTAGGTTATCACTAGGAGCTCGGAACTAGGATCGTGGTCGAGGGTTGTTGTTATTATACTTTGAACTCGGACTTGAGGTAAGAAAAATGCACCCAATACGTGATATATGTGATTAGGGCTTGGCTTGGTTATTGATTATAACTATGAATAGGGCTCGAGCCCCTAAGAATGAATGTGATTGAGTTATGTTTGTGCTCGTTAATTAAACATGCTTGAATACTCTATTTCTGGCTAAGTGTTATATGATTGTTCGCATGCCCTGCAGGCTTGGCCCCGTTAAGGAACATGGTTATTACTATGTTTGCATTTAATTGATGGTGTTATATAATTAATATGTGTGCATACTTGTATTGTCTTAAGTCTACTTATCTGCATCTATATCTGTATCCGAATACCTGTTTGAGGGCTTGACTTATCAGTCTAGGGCGACAATAGCGCACTGCGCGCTGGTCGAAAGGCTTAGGCCCAATCAGGAACGTACTATTACATTGGCCGACCCTATGGTCGTTGGAAAACAAAGCACTTGGCTAGTTACTCAGAGTTAGGGGCAAGGATCCCAGATGACTCTATGGTCACATAGCTAGGGCATAGGGCCCCAGATTGACTCTATGGTCAACTATTCAGCGCAGTGGGCCCCAATATGATCCAATGATCATTTATTTGTAATTGTATACATGCATGAGTAGGTTATTACTGCTGGGCATGCTACATATGTATTTGGAATCTGTATTTACTATTCATGTACATGTTTAAGTTTTCTTGCTGAGCCTTGGCTCACAGGTGCTATGTGGTGCAGGTAAGAGGAAAGGAAAGCTAGACCAGCCATGAGTTAGAGAACTTCGGTGGCGGCGTGTACATATGTAGCAACTCGTCCACCATGGCTGAGGATAGTTCAGAGGAACTAGGGTTGCAACCTTTACTTTTGTCGCTTAGGCCAATTGGTTGTAACAGTTGATTTGTATATACCCTTTTAAACATCTGTTTGTAATATTTTGGGATCCCATGTATGTATTAAAAGTTTAAATGAAAAGTCAATGGTCCCTTTGACCAAAAATTTTAACCCTAACCCTTGACATTAACCTTAGTTACACGTTTATGACCAAATGACTTGATTAGCAAGTTTGGCACTATTTAAAGTACACACGGTCCTGGATTAGGAGGACATTATAGTTTACTCCGCTCATAATAAGCTTAGTTCCCTAGGTTGTGCTCTGCGAGCGGTTACCCTAGGAGGGGACCCAACTATGCCCCCCAAGTGATCGGAGACTAGTGTTGCATTCACTTGTCCAGGTCAGCGAGTGAGTACTCCTTGGGTTGTGAAACATAAATAAATAAAAATTAAAAAAACACAAGCAAATGCTCTGAATTTCACCTATCATGTTTTGCACACACGATTTCCAAAAATGTGCGCAGAGGCTACAAACGATTACAAAATTTTAAAAATAAGATAGATTGCCCATATCACTAGTAATACCGGCGAAGATGCTCGATATTCCATTCATGGGGCACTAGCTCCCCGTTCAGTCGAGCCAGTTGGTATGCCCTTGGACACACGATCATCTCGACTTGCTATGGGCCTTTCCAGTTAGGGACCAATACTCCAGCCCATGGATCTTGGGTTGCTAGGAAAACTCTTCGCAACACTAATTCCCCGTCCTCAAATTTTATGTATTTTAAATTGGAATTAAATTATTTGGCCACCTTCTGTTGGTAGGACGTTGCCCGTAGCTATGAAGCTTCTCGAAGCTCCTCAACAAGGTCCAGTGACTTCTTAAGTAAAGCATGATTCGTGGTCGGATCGTAAGTATCCCTTTGGGTGCACGAAGATTGCTACCTTAACTTGGAGCATGAATTCATACATGTAGGCCATGGAGAATGGAGAATGGCCAGTGGTGTTGTAGCTCCATAATGCCTTAGGCAGCTCCTCGGGCCAGGCACCTTTCGCCTGCTCTAGCCTTTTCTTTAAAGTGGCCTTAAGCATCTTGTTGACCTCTTCCACTTGTTTGTTTGCCTGAGGATGGGCTACAGAGGAGAATCTCTTCATGACTCCATGATTTTCACAAAATTCAGTAAACAATTCATTGTCAAATTGCAAGCCATTTTCAAAGACTATCTTCCTTGGGAGCCCGTAAAGACTAATAATGTTTTCGATGACGAAGTCCAGCACTATCTTAGAGGTGATCGTAGCGAGATGTTCGGCCTCGACCCACTTCGTGAAGTAGTCAACTGCCACTATAGCGTACTTTACTCCTCCATTTTCCGTGGGCAAGGCTCCAATTATAGAATGAAATTTGTAACGACCCAAACTTACCAATAAGGCTTAAGGGCCTTGATTAGTGTACTGGGAGGGCATAACTAGATTATATGTGATTTAATGATTAAAAGCATTTTATATGATTATTTGAATATCTGTGATGCATGACTATGTGTATTAGTATGCATGTAGGCCCTGATTAGGTTAGAAGGGCATATTCGTAATTTTGGCCCATTGAGGGCATAAATGTAAATAACTGTGATAAATTATTGAGACCACATTATTATGTGGACATATTTGTAATCTGCAACTCGAGGCGATCCTAGTGAGCGGTGTAGTGGAAAAGTCACGGCGGGGATTTATACCCGGCTCGGGGCGAGCCTGGGGGTATTTCTGGGAATTTAGGAAATATATTAGAGTTTATTTTGATATTGATGAATATAATTGGTGATTAGTTAGGTGTCGGGAAGTAAGCGGTAAATATTAGAGACATTCGAGGAATTAGCGGGAATTGGGTGTAATGACTAAAATGCCCTTAAGATGTTTAAATGCTTAGTTATAAGTGGGAGGGCAATATGGTCTTTTGGAGTTTAGAATCAGATAAGTGATGTTTTGGCATTATTGCCTTACTGGATTATGTAGAAAATTGTAGAAGTCTGAAGAAAAGAAAGAAAAGGAAAGGAAAGAAGGAAGAAGGAGATAGAAGCTTTCTCTCTCACGGTTTGGGGTTCCCTCTTCAATTCTTGAGGTCTCTTGGAGCTAAAACTCAGAGGAGATTTAAGCTAAGAATTTACACTTGGGATTTTGATCAGGTTCGGGAATTTAGCAGGGATTAGGCATCAATTAAGGTAAGGTTTTGACGTTATAACTAAGTTTCTGGTTCTTAATGTTGATATTGATTTTTAAGCTGAGTTTTGGTGGGAAATTCTAGGGAATTGAGGGTAAAGTTTTGAAGAGTGAAGGCTAAGGAGGTGTGGAAGGCAACCTGGGTTGAGCTCATCCATCAAAGGTAAGAAACTCTAGCTTTAGGCTTTGTGATTTCTGTTGTTTTGTTGAGTTTTTGAGCTCTAAGTTCAGCCATGGTGAATTTTGTGTTTTGAGGTGCATGTGATTGAATTTCTTATGGTTGGGTCATTTTGGGTGAGTTGGAGATGTTGGGAGGCTTGTTTTGAAGTTTTTTAGAGGTTTGGTTGAGTTTTAGAAAGGTTTGGCTTAAGGAAATTCAAAGAGGAGAAAACTGGGTAGTGCCTGGCTGTGACTAACAATGTAGCGCTAGCCTTAGGGCGCTACAACGCTAGGCTTGGGTGTCTGGGAGCCTGATGGCTCTGCTTTTAGCGCTGTAGCACCCACTTTAGGGCGCTGTAGCGCTACCCTGTTCCCATAAAGGGATTTATGGGTTCATTCTTAGGGTTTTTTCCCGGGGCTCAGGGTTTGATTCCACCACCCCGTTTGGTGGAATTAGGGCTTGGGATTGGTCCCGAGGCTAGATTTTTGAATTGAAGTTTGGAGTTGGTTCTAACTTGTGACCGTGACTAGGTGTACATTAGGGCTCAGACAGGATCGTGCTTGAGGATCGAATTAAACAAAGCTATCGAAATCTAAAGGTAAGAAAACTGCACCCGGTTATGTGTTTGTGATGGGACTAAGAGCTCCCTATATCTGTATGATGTCATAGATGGTATTATGCCATGGGACATGTGATAAACGGCCTAAGGGTGCCGTAAATAATACTTGCGCACAGGGCGCGGCTCGGCCACTGGTAGCTGAGGATAGCTTAATATTCACTAAGCTCGGTTTAAGCGAGCCGGAGTCAGTGGGATAAATAGAGGGTGCAGCCTAAGAGCGTTAACCCTGGTTATCATATGTGAATTGAGTATTGATATGAAATGATGTACTCGGTATGCTGAATACTTGAATAACGTGAATGTTTGGACTGTTGAGTACATGTTTATACTGTATGAGTTATCTGGTTGTTTGCTAGATGATTATGCTCTGTTATTGTGTTTTCTTGCTGGACCTTGGCTCACGGGTGCTACGTGGTGCAGGTAAAGGCAAGGGCAAGTTGGACCAGTCCTAAGATGGAGAGCTTTGGGCCTGAATGTACATAGTCAGCTGATCGGTCGCCATGGCCGAGGAGTGGTACAGGACGAGAAAAACCTAATTATCTGTTTTGCCCTTAGAGTGGCTAGTCACCGTACTTTTGTCCAAAATGTTTTGTCCAAACTGTTAAGTGTTGCGACACAAAGAGATAGAGGTACCGTATACAATATAAATTGTATTAGATTGAGACATAAATTGTATTAGATTGTGGCTAGTCACCGTACTTTTGTCCAAACTGTTAAGTGTTGCGACACAAAGAGATAGAGGTACCGTATACAATATAAATTGTATTAGATTGAGACATGATGAAAGAAAGAACTTTTGATAATCTCCGTTAATTTATATTGTATACGGTACCTCTATCTCTTTGTGTCGCAACACTTAACAGTTTGGACAAAACATTTTGTCTTAAATAGAAGATAGACCGTACTCATAATCTTTATTAAATAAAGCTCCCACTTTATTTAGCGATTACAGACAATTTTTATATTATTATCTTAAATTAAATCCTCTTGTATATATACCATTATATATACACTTAATTCAAGACTACATCAATAATATTAGATCTTCATGATAAATAGCATGTATAATTAAATACAAATATGAGTGCAAAATATTAATTTTATTTAACTAACAGTAATCATTCATATAGATATACACTTTAAGGGCACAAATCCCAACAATCTCCCACTTGCCCTGAAGCAGATGAGATATGTCGCGTAATCCTAAATCTAAGAAATGACTATCAAAACTCGTAGCAGGCAGCACCTTCATAAAGGGATTAGCATGGTTTTTTGCTGATTCAATCTTCTGAATGATTACATCCCCTATGTGTACTATCTCTCTTATGAGGTGTTACTTACTCTCTATATGCTTGGCTCCCTTATGGCTTCTTTGTTCTTTTGAGTTGGAAACCACTTCACTGTTGTCATAGTAGAGTATGATTGGTTTATCCATATTTGGAACAATTTCCAGATCGCCCAAAATCTTCCTAAGCCATATAGCCTCCTTAGTTGCTTCGCTTGCAGCAACATACTCTTCTTCCATGGTGGAGTTAGCAATGCAAGCTTGCTTTATGCTCCTCCATATAATTTCTCCACCCCCAAGTGTGAAAACAGATCCAGACGTAGATTTCCTAGAATCTTTGTCGGATTGGAAGTTAGAATCTTTATGTCCAATTGGAATCAAATTCTCTCCAATGTACTAGCATATAGTCTCTCATTCTCCTAAGATACTTGAGAATGTGTTTGATTGCTGTCTAGTGATCGAATCCTAGATTTGACTGGTATCTACTGACTATACCCACAGCATAGCAAATGTCAGGTCTAGTACATAACATTGCTTACATTAAGCTTTCTACTGCGGAGGCATAGGGTATCCATCTCATTTCCTCTTCCTCTTGGGGTGTCTTAGGACATTGGTTCTTGGAGAGATGAACACTATGACGAGATGGGAGGTTTCCCTTCTTGGAGTTCTGCATCGCATACTTCTCAAGTATTTTATCTATATAAGATGCTTGAGACAGTGCCAACAACATCTTCTTGCAGTCACGAATTAATCGTATCCCAAGAGCGTAGCTTGCCGCTCCCAAATCTTTCATTTGGAATTGGTTGCCTAGCCAGACTTTTACGTCAAATAATTTATTCACATCATTCCCAATGAGTAATATATCATCTACTATAAAACTAGAAAGACCACTTTGTCCTTATCAATTTGCTTGTATACACAAGGCTTGTCGACACTTTGATCAAAACCATAAGATTTAACAGCTTGGTCAAATCTTGTGTTCCATGATCTTGATACTTGCTTCAGTCCATAAATGGACCTTTGCAGTTTGCAAACCTTTTGCTCTTTGCCTTGTTCTATGAAACCCTCTGGTTGTACCATAAAGATACTTTCATCAAGGTGGCCATTCAGAAAAGTTGTTTTGACGTCCATTTGCCAAATCTTACAGTCAAAATGATTGGCAATGGATAAGAGGATCCGAATGGATTTTAGCATGGCCACAGGAGAAAATGTTTGTTCATAATCCACACCTTCTTTCTGTGTGTAGCCTCTAGCTACTAGCCTCTCTTTGAAAGTCTTTACTTTCCCATTAACTCCGGTCTTTCTCTTGTATATCCACTTGCACCCAATGGGTTTTATATCTTGAGGTGGATCTACAAGTTCCCAGACTGAGTTGGAGTACATCAACTCCATCTAGAGCTTCATAGCTTCAAGCCATTGCTTCTTATCAGGATCATTCATCACTTGACGGAAAGTCAACCGGTCGCCAACATTGTCATCAGATATTGCAACTTGTGCTTCTCTGAATCCAGTATAACGAACAAGTTGTCTAACAACTCTCCCACTACGATGGACTACTGTAGTATCCTGGTTTAGTATTGTGGTATGTTCTATTCCAACTTCTAAAGTCGGTTATGGTGTGATTTTATCACCAAGAAACTCCTCAAGTACAACCTTGCTTCGAGGTTTAAAGTCCCTCATATAGTCTTATTCCAGAAAAGTAGCATTTGTCGATACAAATATTTTCTTTTCTGTTGGACTATAGAAGTAACCTCCTCTAGTGCCTTTAGGGTATCCAACAATTAAACATACTTCAGATCTAGGTTCCAACTTCCCGGTCTTAGCTTTTACCACATGTGTTGTACATCCCCTTATACTCACATGCCTTAGACTAGGTTTGCGACCTGTCCATGATTCTGAGGGTGTCTTAGCTACAGACTTATATGGAACTAGGTTTAAGATGTATGCAGCTGTTTGTAAAGCATATCCCCAAAATGATAAGGGCAACGAGGAGTAACTGAACATTGATCTCATCATGTCCAGCAAAATTCTATTCCTCCATTCTAGAACACTGTTTTGTTGCGGAGTACCTGGTGTAGTGAGTTGTGAAACAATTCCATGCTCTATCAATAAATCTTCGAATTCCTTGTCAAGGTATTCCCCACCTCGATCTGATCGTAGCATTTTAAGGGTTTTGCCTAACTGATTTTAAGCTTCATCTCAGAACTCTTTGAACTTTTTAAATGTAGCGCACCAATTTTTTTTATTTAATATTGTGTTTGTTTTATTTAATTGTTCAGTGTTGTGAATTATTTTATTTATTTGTTTAAATTGATTGTTAGAAATTGTTTGAATTTAATTGTTAATTTATTTATTTATTTAATTTTTTAATAATTGAGTTTTGGTTGAATGCACCAAGGTGCATGGTAGGTAGTGATGCACCTTGGTGATTAGTGTGTGCATGTGCATGTGCATGGTTGCATGGTGCACTTGCATAGAATTTTCTACACACTTTTATTTCCTTTTATTAGAATTATTTTAGTTAATTAAAATGAAGACAAAAATAAAATAAAGAAGAGGAAAGAGGGTGGACGTGTGAAGCATAATGGGAAAGGAAGGATTACATTTCCATTTTTTTTTATTTGGGTGATTTTTAGCTAAAAAGGGAAGAGGAGTTGTCATCTTTATGCAGTCTTCATTTTTCCCTTAATTAAGAAAAATCAAATAAAAGTAAATAAGCAAGAAGAGAAAACTTACCTCTTTTTTCATTAGGCTATTATTTGCTAGGTTAGAATAAAGAGGGAAGGAAAGAAGATGAGAGAATTTTTGCTCCTTCGGACCGTCGACCATAGAGAGAGAACGGGAGAGAGTGAACGTGTGAAAGAGAGAGAAGGAGAAAGAAAGGAAGAAAGAGAGGAAGAAGAAGGAGGTTTTGAGAAATCTAGGTATGGTTTCTTTTCCTGTTTGATCCTTGGGTTAATTTTCTAAGTCTAAGGTTCTTACCCTCAATCCTAAGTTTTTTTTCTTCTTTTCTTTTTATGGGTTTCGAAAACCCTAGGTTGTCCAAGAGTGATTTCCATTTTGGGTATTGGTTCTATCAAGGAGGTAGTTGATCCCTAAACCTTGTTTTTAATTTTGTTGTTTTATTGAAAGGATCTTGAAGTTTTGATGTCTATTTGAATCCTTGTGTTGATTTGATTTATTATGAGATAATTGAATATGTTGCATAACGATTTATGATTATGATTATTTTTTATATTTAAGGAGGATGTATGATTAAGTTTGACAAGGGTTTTGGATTTTATCTATTAAAATATGGTGATGTTGATAGTTTATGCTTATGTATATGTAGGTTTCGACCTATGCATGTCTAGGGATCCCCTTTATATTTTTGTTATTTTTATTTTATGTTAGGTCCATGTCCTAGGATTCTATGTGATTTTTGGCATAATAAATAATGTGGACTCTTGTTATTGAATCCATGAAATTTGATGAGCATGTTTATGATTTTATGATATATCCATAGGTTAAGGCATGCATGAGTGATGATAGAAACATTCTAGGATTCATGTGAATGTAAATGAGAATTTTGTTTTTTTATGTTATGTTGAAATCGTGAGAGATTCGGCCTAGGGATTATTGTCTCATTTATGTGTATGATTGATCTTGAAGGATGCCTATAATTTGAATGTCTAAGTGATGTTAGGATTTCTCCTTAGATGGACAATATGATAATAGATGCATGCTAGGGTTTGTGTTTAATTTGTGTTGATTTAAACATGTATGTTTATTGTATGAGTTTTGTGAAACATAATGTAAAATGATGAATTTCATGACTTTATATGCTTGCTGATTTTTGTGTATAAATGGTATGAAATGTGATGAAAATAATGATTTGTATGCATAAATATCTTTGCAAGTGCTATGATGATTGAATGAAATTAAAAGAGTATTTTAATTTACATTAAAATGATATTTTACTCAAATAAATACCTACAGTTTTTTTATATTTTATAAAGAAAATATGAGTTTTAATTCCAAGATGGTGATTTTTTAGGGTTTAAATTTTTGCTAGAAGTTTTGGTAAAAAATATGAAATGCCTTTTAAATGAAAGTGAAGTTTGAGTGTTTGATGAAATAATATAATACCCTAAACTATGTATATATTAAAAATGATATTTTAAATATAACCTTGAAGGTTCGCATTTTAATGAGTATGATTTTCTTTATTTTTAATTAAGAAAAATGTTGAGATTAAATTCACTTGTGATTTTAAACAATTAAATGGTTGCTGAAAGTTTAGTTTAATAAATCAAAAATGATTATTTTGATTATCACATATGAATTTATACTACATAAATTAAGTCTTAAATAATACAAGCAAAAATATATTTTTCTCACTTTGAATCTTATAATTTTATTCATTTAAATAAGGTATTATTTTGTAAAGGAAACATTGTATTGATAAGTACTTTAGATAATTTCAAGTTTTTGGTTATTTTCTATGCAAATTTAAAAGTAATAAATGGAATTATTATATTTTTGAAAATTACTAAATAAATTATTTTATGAAATAAAAATAATGTCCTAAGAGGTTTAATCAATTTAGGGATTTAAAGGAAATAAATAATGGTGAGAAATTATGACTTATAAATCTTTATTTTGAAAATGGTAGTGTACGCCCTAAATATCCACGAGTAATTAGCGAGCTGGAAAATGGCATAATTCAATCCGCCACGTGGAAACCGTCTACCCGGAGCTGCTTTTACGAGTCTCCACCTCTTTAGCCCAAGCTAATCAAAGGGCTAGCAAGTATGCTCGAAGGCATCGGGTCAGCAGTATGGATATCATGAGCTGGCGCTACATCAAGGTCGAGGTGCGGCATAGATTTGGCACCCCGACCATTTGTGAAGTCAACCACGCAATGTAAACGTGTGCATATCAGACATCACGTGTCTGCTCCATTCCTGAATTCTCGGACACGCAGCATAAACATGCGTGTTCAGGCATCCCACGACTGGTTTGGGCCATGCGGCCCATTATCCCCCTTATCTATTGATTAGACAACACTTCATTGTCAAGTTTTAGGAATTAATCATAAGTGTCACAGAGGTGACATGATGGGTAAGAAGGTCACGGGACGACCCCCTTTACCAACACCCATATATCCTCTCCCTATAAATATGGAGACCCTGGGCGTTGCAAAGGGTTGGCGTTTTGATTGAAAAAGAAACACTCTGTAAGGAATACTCAAGAGATATCAATAATATTGACTGATAGACTAAAGGGATTTTAACCTTCAAACCACCTAAAAGGAAAGGAGTGATAACCTTCCCACCATACTAATTTCGCCAGTTTGGAATATAAATATTTACATATTACGGTTCACTATTAAGCACTAATCCATCCTGTTTATTTGTATAATTATCTGTTGGTGAAGAACTGCGTCAACAGTTTGGTGCTTTTATTGATGATTTAGATTGGTGTTATCGCAGAAACCTGACCATGGTAGTTACTCGTTCGAGGCAAGGTAACGAAGCGGATCGACGTGATGGGCAGGAGGCCCACCATGCCGCCATGTCCGATGAGCAGAACCCTGAGGTTCAGCAGCGACCGGGAAAGCAACCAATGGGTCAGGGCGACACCGGGAGTTCGGCTCCCCGACTGCCAAATCCGAACCCGGATTTCTACACGGCGATAGAGATGGAAAACGCACAGTTGAGGAGTTAGCTGTCGAAAGCAAACAAGCAAATCAAAGAGGTCATGGCCCGATTACCCCCTCTTACAACCAACGCTAACGTTGGAAAGAGGCATAGTGGTACTCATAAGTCCCGCCGGGATAATCGGTCCAGTCCCAGCCGGCCGGTCAGAACCCCGACTCTGAATTCTGCTCCCACGTCACACCACCAGGAAACTGTGTTTGAGGAACTACCTAGGGCTGATCAGAAATTCAGCCGATCGGTCCGGACCTCAACTCCTAGCTCGATTCCACCCTCGAGTGCACCCAGGAGGGCCCGAGGCAGCTCGCGGAGGAGATCCGGGGAGGGCTCGCAATGACAGCCTGCCCCGACCAGCCGTCCTGCACCACGGTCAAACCGCCGAGCGCAGGACGTGGGGAATGGTAGAGTGGAGCGGCCGCGACCCAGCTTAATCCGCCCAGACGGGACTAGGATCGTGTAACGACCCAAATTTTCTAATCGATCTTAGGGCCTTGATTAGTGTGCCTGGAGGGCAATAAATGATTTAATATGCTAATACGTGGATTTATGTGAATATATGATAGTGATGCATGTTCAATTGAGTTAAATGTGCATGTGGGCCCCGTCTGGATATTGGGGGCATAAGTGTGATAAATGTGATAAATGTTATATATGTGATATGTCTGTGCAGCACGATCCGAGACAGTCCTGGGGAGAGGTTAGCCAGAGAGTCACAACGGGGTTGAGATTCCGACTCGGGGCGAGTCGAGGGGTAATTTGGGTACTAGGTGTGTTATGGGATTATCGGGACATGAAAATAAATATTTGGAGATATATTTGAGGATAGAATGTCTAGGCGGGAATATTGGGGAAATTTACCATTTTGCCCTCGAGGACGTTTCGGTAACCCGAGCCTTGAGGTAACCCTTTAGACTTAAGTTAAGTAAAACAAAAAGGAGGAATTACTTGGAACTTTGGGGAAACCGACATATACAATCTTTCATAACTGAGAAAGCTCTTATTCTCTTCTCTTCTTTACTCTCTAAGGCAAACTCAAAGGGAAACTCAAAGGAAAACTTGGAGGAATTGGCTAGAAACTAGAAGGATTTCAGCTGTGATATCTTAGGAGCTTTAAGCTTAAGGATTGAGGATCAACCCAGGGATTGAGTTCAGCAAGGTAAGCTCTAATTATGGGGATTATGTTGAGAATTGTTGCTGGTTTGTTAGAGTATGCATGTTAGTTAAGCTTGATCTGTGTTTGGGTATTTTAGTTGGGTTTTGGAGCAGACTTTGATGGGTTTTGATGTTGTTACTGAGTTGTTATTGAGCTGGAATATATGTGTTAATTATCTGGGTTTGATAGATGAGTTTTGGGTGAATTGGCTTGAGGAAAGGTGTGGAAAATGGTGAGAAAATCTGGGTTCGGTGATGAGGGCCGCAGCCCTAGGATGGGCGCACCGCGGCCCGTGTGCGTGCACGGCCGAGGGTGGCCGAGAAGTTCATGCGCGCCGCGGCCCGTGTGTGTTGCAGGGGTGTGCTAGCCTCTGTTTTGAGGCTAGCTGCGGCCCTTAGTGCCAGTTTGAGTTTTTAAGGGTATTTAGGCTTGGGAACTCAATGGGTAAGGCTCGAGATGGATTTTATCACCCGGATTGATAGAATTCAAGGTCTCGGAGGTTAGGGTTATGGCTCGAAGTTATTTATTAGATTAGAACTTGATGGATGGATATTGTTAATATGTTGTGACTAGAGATTCGGAGAGGCTCAAGTTAGAGGACTGTGCTCGGGGCATCGGTGCTCAGAAAGCTCGGAACTCAGGTAAGAAAACCCTTGTTCCCATAGAGCTTGTGTGCAGGGCTGAGCCCAATGTGTTTGAATAGAATTTATATGCAGGGCCGAGACCAATATGTTAGAACTGCAGGGCGTAGCCCTTTAACTGATTATGCTAGAATTCTGTACTTGCTTGTTATACTGTGTATGTTATTATGTGAGTGATCGGCAAGATCCGGGAACGGTGTAGGCCGAGAACGGCGAAGGGCCGGGAATGGCGTTGGGCACGTTGTGTGCAAGGCCGAGAACGGCAAGGGGCCGGGAGCAGCGTTGAGCATGTGGAGTGCGAGTTGCCAGGGCGAGACCCTAAAAGGATACCTGGGATATCCTCACAGCGTGGTCCACGAACCCAAGGCTTGGTAAATGCCTGGGACAGCTAGGCCGTATGTGTTTAGCCTATTGATGGCCTGTTTATATGCTTGATATATGTGTTGCATATGTTATATGTTTGTGGGTTTTCTTGCTGGGCTTCGGCTCACAGATGCTCTGTGGTGCAGGTAAGAGTAAAGAGAAGGTCAACCAACCATGAGTACAGCGGGCATGAGGCAGCGTGTACATGTTTGGCTAGCCTGGCTGCCACAACCAGAGAATTTTGGGAGATGCTTGTTAATGAACTTAGATTTTGTCGTTTAGCCGACTTGGTTCCATTTTTATGTTGTAAATATTTCTAAACTATATTTTGGGATCCCAGGTGTCAAACTTTTATGATTTTCAATGATATGGAGTTAATTCTAAATTTTTCCTCTGTTTATGGCTTAATTACACTGTTTGACTTAAAACCTCGGTTAGCGAGTTGAAAGCACGTTTTTAAACTCACCAGTAATGGCTCTAAGGAAGTAGGGCGTTACAGATCGTGTCACCAGTTAGGCATCCTCCGTCACCAATAAGATACCCATCTCCTCTCCGTCCAATCTGAGATATTCCGGCTCATGGGAGCAGCAGGAGAAATCTTCCTTCCGCCAGTCCTTTCCATCGCAGCCGAGCGCACGGGGAAATCCCAGATCCTCACCCTCAGCGGCGGGCTCCGAGTTTTTCAAACGGAAGTTACTGGACCGGAAGTCATCGAAGTGGCATGTCCGGTGAAGACCTATGCCATCATTTGAGTTTGGCTCAAAGCCCTCAGGCCGACCTTCGAGATCGCCTCAACTCTCAGAGAGGAGATCCAGCTAGAAATGGTAGTCGTGCTCACCAAGGGGAGGGTCTGTCGGAAGTACGTGACAGCGGGAATGTCCCACCTAACCTAGCTCAAGCTTGGAGGGACAATAATCTGCCTAACGCTTACAATGGAACTGGAGCTATTGAACAGCCTCAGAACAACCAAGGAAGTAAGGACCAAACCCTAGAGCATCTAGCTCAGATGGAGGAGCTGATGAGGAAGCTCTTATCGGAAAAGGAAAAAGATGAGTACGACTCGAGGGACGAACTCGAGCTCTTCGCCCCCAACATAGCAGCCACGGCATATCCACCTAGTTTCCGTATGCCCCACTTGTCCAAATTTGATGGGGTCAGAGACCCGTCGGATCATTTGGGTATGTTCAACACCTTGATGATGGCCCACAACATTGGTCCCGAGCTAAGGTGTTTGATATTTCCTTCCACCTTGACTGGGCCGGCCAGGCAATGGTTCAAGCAGAATAAAAAGCAGTCCATCAGCTCGTGGAAAACCTTTTTTGCCGACTTCAAGAGGGCATTCCGAGCTTCTCAGGCTGCCCGCATCAAAGCCGACACCCTGGCAAACATAAAGCATCAGCCCGAGAAACCTTTGAAAGCTTACCTGAGAAGATTCGCAAACGTCGCGACTCGAGCCAGGGACGCAGATGATAGTTCCAAGCTTATGGCCTTGAGGACTGGGATTCTCGTTGGAGGAAGACTCTGGAAAGAGATACAGAGAAAAGGTGTCAGCACCGTGGATGAATTCTTAAATAAGGCCCAGGGATGGATAAACCTGGAGGAGGCGCGGGCATCGGTCACAGGAACCAGCCAAGCCCCTGATCAACCCACTAGAGTGGGAACAGATGTCGTGAAAACGACTCAAACCGTTACACAGAATAACCTATTGGGTGGAGGCATGAGAAAAGGGAGCAGCGAGGGCAGCCAACACGGCCCAAAGAAGAACAAACTCGTGGAAAAATTTAAACCAGTCTACGCGACTTACACTGAGCTCACAAACACCAGGGAGAACATTTTCCTAGCAAACTCTGCGCGCCTTCCCTGGAAGAAGCCGGAGCCTTTGAAGCACCAGAAGGCCAAGCGGGACCCCTCCAAGTTTTGTCGATTCCACAACGACATTGGCCACAACACTAAAGATTGTAGGCATTTGAAGGATGAGATCGAGACTCTCATCAGAGCCAGACCCTTGGCTCAGTATGCGCAGAATAGAGTTGTCGCTGGTCAGTCGGCTCCAGAAGCTCCGATAAGTCAGCCCGGGCCCCGGATAAATCAGGACACCCCTCCTCCTATGATAGGAGGAGAGATCTCCACGATCTCCGGAGGCCCCCATCTGGCCGGCACGAGCAGAGGTGCCTAGAAGAGATATGTCAATGAATTGAAGGCTCATAACGGAGTGGAGTTCATCCCAGAGCAGCATCTACCCAAACAGTAACGACTGGAGAGGCAACCAATCATATTCACCGAGGAAGATGCTAGTCACGTCCAGTTCCCCCATAACGACCCTCTGGTCATAGCCGCCTAGCTCGCCAACTGGAGAGTTAGGAGGATACTGGTCGATAATGGGAGCTCGGTGAACCTGCTGTTCCGGTCTATGCTGGAAAAGATGGGTTTATCTGTCACCGAGTTGAAAGCCACCTCCATGATGCTATATGAATTTTTCGGAGAAGGGTCAGCAGCAATAGGAACAATCAAGCTGGTGATTACCTTGGGAGAGGGACCCCGGACTGTCTCAAAACTCCTCGAGTTTGTGGTCATCGATTGTCCCGCCGCATACAATGCTATTTTGGGCGGACCTACATTGATAGCATTTGAAGCCATAACCTCCATCTGCCACCTCGCGCTAAAATTCCCCTCTTCCTCGGGGATATGCACGGTCCGAGGTGATCAGCTCGCTACCAAGGAATGCTATAACATTTCTATGAAGGGAAAATCAAGACCCGGGCAGCAGATGATGACCATCCAGGGCGGGAGTGAGGAATCTCAGGAAATTGTACCTATTCCTGAGACAGAACAACCTCAGAATGCCAGAGGGGAGGGTATCATCTTAAATAATGATATCGACCCCAAAATAGGCGAGGATAGATCCGAGCTCCAGGCCATCGAAGAGCTCGAGGAGGTGAATATCGACCCACAAGGCCCCTCGAAGGTGGTAAAGCTCGGGAAAAACCTATGTAGCAAAAGGAAGGCGGAGCTGATTAGGTTTCTGCAAGAAAATCTAGATGTGTTCGCCTGGTCTCATGGAGACATGGTAGGGATCAGCCCGAGCATCATCATGCACACCCTCCACTTGGATAAAAACGTGCCTGCAAAGTCCCAGAAACAAAGGCGCTTGGGAACGACCCGAGCTGAGGCCCTAGAGGAGGAAGTAGCCCGGCTCTTAAAGTGCGACTTTATCCGTGAGGCAAAGTTCCCGATCTGGGTCGCCAATCCTGTGTTGGTCCTGAAGCCCAACAGGAAGTGGTGGACCTGCATCAACTTTTCTGATCTAAACAAAGCCTGCCCCAAAGATTGCTTCCCTTTGCCAAAGATTGACCAATTGGTAGATGCCACGGTGGGGCACGAGCTCATGTCTTTTATGGATGCGTACTCGGGCTATAACTAGATCGCCATGAATCCGGCAGACCGGGAACACACTAGCTTCATGACCCCAACTAACGTTTATTGTTACAAGGTCATGCCTTTTGGGCTGAAAAACGCATGAGCAACGTACCAGAGGTTGGTAAATATGATCTTTACCAATCAAATCGGGAAAAATATGGAAGTGTATGTTGACGACATGTTGGTCAAGTCAAAAACTGCCGATTACCATGTCTCCGATCTGGAGGAATGCTTTAAGATTTTGAGAGAATACTGGATGAGGCTAAACCCCCAAAAGTGTACTTTCGGGGTTGCGTCAGGAAAATTCCTGGGTTTCATTGTCAATACCAGAGGAATAGAAGTGAACCCCGATAAGATCAGGTCGCTACTCGAGATGCCCTCACCCCGGTCGCGAAAAGACGTTCAAAGTCTAAGAGGAAGGGTGGCAGCCCTTAATCGGTTTATTTCTAAATCTACCGACAAGTGTTTGCCATTCTACAACCTGCTCCGGGGGAATAAAAAATTCGAGTGGACCGAGGAATGTGAACGTGCCTTCCTCGACCTGAAAGCACATTTAGCCGAGCCGCCCGTATTATCCAAACCAACAGCAGGAGAACCTCTTTTCCTTTACCTAGCTGTCACGGAGGATGCGGCTAGCGTCGTACTAGTCCGGGAAGAAAACCGGTCTCAAAAGCCAGTCTATTACATCAGCAAGAGGCTTCTTGGAGCTGAATCCCGGTATCTGTTAATGGAAAATATGGCCTTCTGCCTTATTACAGTCTCCCTAAAGCTCTGACCGTATTTCCAGTTCCACTCAATACACGTCATAACCGATCAACCTTTAAGGCAGGTTTTGCAGAAACTTGAAGCATCGGGGCATCTGTTGAGGTGGGCTATTTAGCTCAGCCAATTTGAGATACTGTACGTGCCGCGAACTGCTATAAAAATCCAAGCCCTAACTGATTTTGTGGTAGAATGCACAGGATTTTGAGAAGACCCGGGGGAAGAATCAGCTCAAGCCTCATGGAAAGTCTTCGTGGATGGCTCGTCTAACGAGAATGGCTTCGGGGGTGGAATCATATTGATATCCCCAGAGGGACATCGATTCCACTCGGCGTTGTGGTTCGGATTCAAAGCGTCCAACAACGAGGCTAAATATGAAGCTTTATTGGCTGGGCTAAGGGTGGCCCAGGAGCTGAGGGCCAGCTCCGTCCAGTGTTACAGCGATTCCCAGCTCGTGGTAAACCAAGTGTTAGGAGAGTACCAAGCACGGGGAACCAAGATGGCTGCTTACCTGGCCAAGGTAAAGAAAGAGCTATCTGCATTTGAGCATGGCTTAATCGAGCAGTACCCCGGGAGCAGAACACCAACGCTGACGCCCTGGCAAAGCTCGCCACCTCTGGGGAGGCAGAGACTTTGGGGCTAGTGCCGATAGAGTTCTTGGAAAGACCAAGCATAGAGGAAATTGGGGTGGAGGTCGAAATTATCGACACCAGACCGACTTGGATGACTCTCAGCCTCGAGTATCTTACAGC
This sequence comes from Humulus lupulus, assembly GCF_963169125.1. NCBI lineage: Eukaryota > Viridiplantae > Streptophyta > Magnoliopsida > Rosales > Cannabaceae > Humulus > Humulus lupulus. The sequence continues at coordinate 165,600,657 of NC_084796.1, read as the reverse complement.
GGGGAAGTTACCCGAGGAGCAAAACGATGCAAGGAGGGTACTTTACCAGGCTCCGAGGTATATAGTGATAGACGGGATATTGTACTGGCGTGGCCTCTCTTTACCTCTTCTACGGTGTATTCTGCCAAGCAAGGCGAAAACCATTTTACAGGAGGTGCACAAGGGTTTTTGCGGAGATCACGCTGGGGGGCAAAACCTGGCCTTGAAGATATTGAGGCAAGGGTATAATTGGCCCACTCTGTCAAAGGACTCGATTTCCTACGTCCAACAATGTAACAAGTGCTAGCGATTCACCACAATTTCCCGGGCTCTTCCGGTCGAGCTGAAGATGATCTCGTCCCCACGGTCGTTCGTTGTTTGGGGGATTGACCTAGTTGGTGCCCTCCCCACTGGAAAAGTAGGAGTTCGCTATGCGGTGGTGGCTATCGACTATTTCACAAAGTGGGAAGAAGCAGAGCCCCTGGCAACGATCACTTCAAAGAGGGTCCTCGACTTCGTGTTCAAGAATATTGTTTGCCGATTCGGGCTACCCAAGAAGATCGTGTCAGATAACGGAACGCAGTTCGATAGCTATCTCTTCACCAAATTCTGTGAGAGGCAAGGTATTGTTAAAAGCTTCTCCTCTGTGGCCTATCCCCAGGCCAATGGACAAGTCGAGGCTGTCAACAAGATGCTAAAAGCAAGCCTTAAGAAGAGACTGGATGAAGCCAAGGGAGTTTGGCCCGAACAGCTCCCCCAAGTAGTGTGGGCATACCAGACCTCGCACCGAACTTCGATGGGTCACACAGCTTTCTCCCTGGCTTTCGGGAGTGAGGTCGTCCTTCTTGTTGAAGTAAAGGTAGCCTCGCATAGAGTCCAGACATTTGACCAAGACCAAAATGACAAATTGCTCTGCGCATCCCTTGACCTAATTGACAAAAAACGAGAAGCTTCACAGCTGCAGCTCGAGCATTATCAACAAAAGATCACTTGTTATTTCAACTCAAAGGTCAAGAAACATGTCTTTAGCGTAGGCGACCTGGTGCTCAGAAGAGTCTTCTTAGCCGGTAAGGATCCCAAGGACGGAGTGTTGGGACCAAACTGGGAAGGGCCCTATC